>NW_008794427.1:543100-680315 GCF_000699145.1 Aptenodytes forsteri | reverse complement strand
CTCGCCGGCCATCGGCCACACGCACCAACCTAGACCGGACTCTCGCCCAGCTCTCCTCCCATTGGCTAGCAGCGCCGGAAGGCGGGACCCTCAGCGCCACCTGGCCAATGGGCGGCGGGGAAGGGCGGTGGAGCGGGGTTGGTTGAGCGGTCAGGGCTGGGACGTGTCGGCCGGAGGGCGGGCCCCACTTAAACGGCCCGCGCCCCTCGCCCCAGCCCGGGCGAGGCCTGTGGCCGAAGCACTCGCAAGGGCGGGCAGACAATATGCATCTGTACAGCCCTACGTATGGTCTCATTGCAATAAGATACATTATACTGACTGTACATGCAGTTACAATAAAATTTCAGTTATTACATTGTCAATATATTGATCATACACGCACACACACATCCCGTCTGTGGTGAACTTGGCCTCATTTTGGGAACGGCGAGGCGTTGCTGGGAGGGTGGAGTGGTCAGTCCGGGCCTCGGACTGCCCTCCCTTGCTCGGCGAGGCTGGCCAGGGCGTGCGGGTGCCGTTCCCGCGCCCACACCGACGTGTCCACCCCCGCGGCGTGTCCCCTGCCGGCCAGCCAGGCTCACAGGCCGAGTCACCCCCAGATGTGCAGCGCCGGCGTCTTGTGATTTCCAGCAAGGTCAGCCTTTTCCCCCTCATTCTGTGGCCAGCACGAGGCACTGCCCTCGCTGTGCCCCGGCTACGGCCACGGCTCCCGGTGCCGAGTCCCCCTCCCAGCCGCGCCGCCCCACGGACTCACCGCTCGCGGTTGGCTCCAGCCGCGGCGAAGCCGGTGCCTGCAGAGCGGTTGGCGGAGCTGATGAGGTGTATTCTGCACTGGTATGTTTTCCTTGGCCCACCCTGACTCGTGGCTTATGTTTAAAAAACAAGCTCAGGACAAATCTTTAACAAGTTCCACATGCAAAGCTTTTCTGGGGTGGGGGGAGAGGAGAAATATTTCCTTGTAGCTGGTTGCAGGAATTATCCAGACACCACTCGCCCCCAGGGCTAGCGTGAAGATCTCTTGCGAGGGACAGCCTGGGGCTTTGCTCAGAAGCGTGAAGGGCTGCTGGATGCTCTTTGCCCTAAAGGAGCTGGACAAACCTACTTCTAAGTTAAATTAAAGCTGAGCGCGGTTGCCGGCTATCCCTTTGCCTGCTCTTGCGCACTCCGGGTGCCGGAGGCAGGGAAGGCAAGAGGGGAGAGTATTTCCTCTCCAGCTCTTGCTACCACTAGGTTAGATGCAACATCAGTTGACAAATGTCACACCCTGGAGAGGAAGGAAGGCTCCCCAAGCATCGACGTTATTTTTTTAAGCAACAGCCATCACTTCCTCACTGCTCTCGCTTGCCCACACATCTTTGTGGGGCTGAGTGATTTCGGCAGGGCTGGAAGGGCAGTGGGAGAGTGGCCAGGCAGCACTGCGGCTGAGCCCAGCTCCTCTGAGCAGCCGGCCAACACGCCACCTCCGAGCAGGTGTTACAATTTCCATCCCTCCAGCCCTGGGCCAGCTTGTCTCATGAGCAGATGATTTTGGGGCTCAGCCAGCTTACGTACTTTTCTGACCCAACAGACGATGGATTTAGTGTGGTGGAGAAGGCTCTACAAGCACGGGGACTAGATGAGACGTGCCAAAATGCCTTCCCCGAGCCACTTGTAATCTCTCTGTGACTACTGAGGTTCAAAAGTTACGAGTAATAATCACGCTTTGTCAAACAAATACAGGTTACTTGGGGTAACCTGCTCAAACCTGGAAAATACAACTGCTAAGGTGATCTGGAAATGCGGGGGAAACAAGCAGACTTTGCTGACAGGGCTAAGTCTGGGTTGGCTTACTTCTCCTTAACTGTCATTTACTGCTTATTATTTTTCTAACTTTTAAAATATCAGGAAGAATTATTCATTGATCGCATGGAAAGACACCAGGAAATGTAGATGGGAAATTGCTTCATCCTCCAGCTGAAAGATCCTTACAGAATCCTTATGAAAAGGTGTTTTTTTCCCAACTGTTGGGATGAAACAGCTGTTAAGAAAATAAAGCAAAAAAGCTTTTAATAATCGGACTTAAAATCACTGCCCTTTAAAGCAAAAAAGCTTTTAATAATCGGACTCAAAATCACTGCCCTCAGGATTTGTCTACACAAATCGTAAACGTGGAAACACAGAAGTACTCGACTGGTGTCAACTGATTGCAAATAATTCAGGCTCATTCGTGCATTTGTACAGGCTGAGCTGGACATTTGCTCGCAGTCCTGTCCTGGAAGAAATGTCTGCAGCGTCCAGACTACCATGCGCAACGTAATGAGTAATCTACCACCGAGATTTAAACATCCCTGCACAAACAAATCTGCAGGTTTCTCTACTGTCTCTGATACATACTGACCTCTTTTCTGACTGTCCAGAAAGTCTTCCAGCTGTCCTAATGGGGAAAGAATTAAAGCCTTAGAACAAAACCCGCCAATTTAGAGCTTTTCAGGCCTTCATTATCAAGTGGAAAGGACAGAAGAAAGGCCTGTTTCAGTTCTTTTTTTGCCTTCATAGGCACTTACACTGCCAATTTGCTTCCTGCCTTTTATGGGAAATTAAAACAGCTCAGGATTTTTTTTCTCTCTATGGAAGATTCTGCAGGGACCAACTCTGCGCTAGTTCATGGAAAGGTCCTTCACCTTTCTTACTTCCAGGAACCTGACATACAACTGTAGTGGTGCCTAAATAGGACCTGGATGGAACTTGACAAATTTACTTCAAGCAGGACACGGAGAAGCTCCCAGTACATTTTCTGGTGGTTTCTAGAGCTACAGGCATTACATGGACATAAACCACCCCAGCACTGCGGCAGCACTGTTTGCCTGTAGCAGCAGGACCCCAGGTACCTGCTGCCGTTATGGTCCTGTGAAATGACCCTGCTCTCCCTCCCAGCAGTCTGTCTGCAATAAATCTATGCTGCAAAAGGATCACAGTCCCTGTGAGAATTTACTGCTTTAAATATGTAGCGTTCTTGTGCTATAGGGCTTTACAAGATTCCTTTTATCTTGGCCTAAAATTCAAATGGCAGATATGATATGTTTTACCAGGCCTGAATAGGGAAATGACAGGGAATTAAGTGTCCATTCGCTGAGTGCAGCCCTGCCCCTTCTGCCCTCTTCAAACTACCATATTTTACCTTAACATATTATACTCGTTCTCACTTCAGCAAGAAATCTGCCTCTAGCAGAGTAGGATAATTTCACTATTAGGTAATTAATCCAACAAGGATTTATTACACTGAAAAAAGCACCATGACTGGAGGCTTTTCAAAATGTTTTAGATACCTATCTGCTTTTCCCAGGCTTTTTCAGTGTGAGCATCCTCTGCTGATCTTTCCATTTGCAACAGCTGAAGTTCAGCCTTGTGTCACTTCCCAGCAGCTTTTGCTGCCCCCCGGCCTTTCCTGAACCACTTCACTTCGCAGCATAATAGCTCAACTCTGCACCTCAGAACAGCTTATCCTTCCTGGTCCTCCAAGCTTGACTGCTCCCCACTGCATTTGTGTAAGCCAGGTTTGTTCAAACTAAAGTGGAGAGACGCTGTGGCATGTGAGCAACCAGCAGATACGTCATTTCAGACCCAGTCGCCAAGTGAGCTGAGGGATGTGTCTGCTCAGTGGCTTTGTTACTGCAAATGTTACTGCTTCCCAGTGGCCTCGCCATGCTGAAGCTCAATTGATGCAAAGTGTGGTCAGTACGAAGACTATGATAATTCTTAACAAGAAATAACTGTCTGTTTTGTAGAAGTGCTGATGTTGGCTTTGGGTCAATTGCATGGATGATGTCATCATTCCAAATAATTGGAATATTTTTGTTGTTAGCAGATAGATTGTGAGAGCTGCAAAGCCACAAACAAGTGAAGTCTGTCTGGGAGCTGAATGGTTCAGTCATTATACACATTCTACCAACATAAGGGTCATACGTCCCCTGAACTTCAGGAAGAAATCTTCCTACCCCATATTAATGTCAATGCAGAGGGCAACAGAACTGAGAAAGTCTGCTCATTTTCGCTTAATCCGAAGTAGCAATGTGTCTGTGATGCTGGGCACAAGCCAGCATTCACACCGATGCAAGCTCCTTCCCAGCGAACATCAGGGTTAATCACTTTGTGATAAAGAATCAAAACTTCAGTGAAGGTCTTGGTTGGGGCTTTCCAAAGAGAGCATAATCTAGAATAGGGCTCTCCTCTTTTGTCCCTGCGATTCCTGTAAGCTCTTGCTCAGATCCAGAATTGCTGTTCTCTTCATCACTTTGATTTTGTCCCTCTTTTTCAGGCTCACTTCAGCAGTGTCAGCCACATATTCCTTGTGTCTTTCTTTGCTTCTCTTTAAGCAGCGTTCTAAGCTCTGCAATAAAATCTATTATTTCAATTTCGATCACTCAGCGATAGTCTGCTTTCCACCCTTGGGAAACTAATAACTTAATGTGCAACTCGCAGAAAGCAGCTCCAGTCTCTCTTGCACTGGTATTCAATTAACTCACCTGCCCGGAGATGGGCCATTTCACACATCCATGCACACGTTGCTCATCGGTGCTAACTGATGCTCAGGCTACAGCTGCTCAGGCTAGCATCTGACAGTTTCCAACTGTCCAGGACTAGTAGGAGTAAAAATTGCAATTCATAAATCACCAGGGCCATCATTAATTGTGACCTGATCCATAATTTGGGATTAATAAAAGCAAGACAGAGTGAAATCATTCACCCATTTCCTTCACCATATGGGCTATTAACAATAAAAATGTAGAATGTACAGTCAATAAAAGACAAAGGAGAGCACCCTCACAAGTAGCGAACTACCGTCCTGACACTATGTACAGCACAAGTTAAAGAAATACTTCTTGAGCATCTGCTTCTTAATATCAACCAATTATTCCTGTTTAGTTTAGCATATACAGGGGAAGGCTCCTATACAGCACTGTGAGGCAACAGGAATCTGCTGATATTTCTGATATTGCTGAATTATTAAAAAAAAAAAAAAAGAAAAATATGAGTACTCCTTTCTATCTTTATTTCGTTGTTTCCTAGTGGGAGACTGGGAAGGCAGCTGTAGCAAACCACATCCATGTTCAGGACATGGCATTACAGAAATTATGATGCCTCTATTGCAAATAATTTATAAATGCTGGGCTTTGCTCTGGTTTTGGACTAATGTAGCATAACCAGTTTCAGTGAAGTTACCCCCTGTGTTAAGGCAGAAGTATGAGCCAAATACAACAAAATAATACTCTCCCTGGTGTCTGGAGTGACTAAGCTTATGTGGGTACTGTATATACATTTGATTGAATTATATACACAGCAATAAGTTGAAGAGGTTGATACAGTAGGCACACAACGCAGGGAAGAAAACCTCAGTTAATTAAATTAATTATAGGTATATACTTAATATAGTTGATGAGCTATGGAGGTTACTCTGAGTGCATGTTTGGTAGCATTGGGTTACACCTTGCCTCTTTTAATGGTTTCTCCTTTTGGAAGTGCTTGTCTAGCTCAGCAGGTTCCAAACTTAGCCATGGGCAACTCCGCATAGGAGTGCTACTCCCGTCATTGACTGCCCTGGAAGAGTCTTGGGCTGAAACTTCACGCTCTCAGGAACGAGCTGATGGTTTAGGTGGTCACATGTGGAAAGAAGCACAAAGCCTATGTCTGTGCTGCTGCGCAGAAGCAGCCCTGAGACCTGGCTGACAGCCAGCTTCACACCTTATCTGCAGGGGCATCCCTGGCTCAGGGGCGACCCAACCTGGATACGGCCTACGCCTTCCTTATGCAAGGGTACACCCAGCAGCAATGTGGCACCCAGCCCAGCAGCCCCCACCTAGCCCACCCCTCCGAATGGCCGCAGCGTGTGGCAGAGACTGTGGCCTGCGGCCCTCCCCAGGCAGCACCCTGCTGTTGCCGGCAATGGGAAGAGGGATTTGTCATCCCTCTGAGTCAGGGTGTGAGGTGCTGGGTACCCTGTACCTCTGACTTCTTCCAGGGCAGAAGCACAGCTCTTGCCTCCACCCTCGCAAGCTTTTTCTCCGGTTTGTAACACAGCAGGTGTTATAATAAAGACCCAGCTTCATCATTCATCTCCACAAATTACTCCCACCTATGAGGACTACATTTGCAACTCTCTCACGTATGCTGTGACTCTTAGGAATGAGGCTTTTATCTCGGGAACCAGAATGCAGATCTAAACAGCACTGCCGTCTCCCGGAGGAGATAACGTGTCTTTGCTCAGAGACCTAGTTCTGCACTTGCCTTCTATCACGCAGCACCATTTGGCAGGGGCTGCCTGGTTTATGTGATAGCAGACACTGAATTACTTCAGAAAAACAGAGATTAATTCTTTATATGAAAACAAATTACTAATTAAAAGTGGTTTTAATTTTGCAGTTCATATTTTCTTGGGATTGTGCCAAATTCTGGAGTCCATACTCCACAGCCTGTCCTTCTGGAGGAATTTGGCTAGGGAAAGCACTGTAAGATTTGTTCCCTTTCCTCTCCCTTACTCTTAAAATCCCCCCTTCTCCCTTCCTGCAACTGGTAAACTGTGAAGAACAGGAATGTTCCTGGGAAGAAACCCAGGCAGAATCGCATTCAGAACAAATCAAAGATTTCTTGCATAGCTGAAGCATGTGTTTGCAATCCCCGATTGCCGGAGCACGTAAGCCCTGCCAGCGCATGTTGTTCCCTTCACATGTTCTCAAGAGCTCTAGGCAGTGTCCAGGGCACTCTGTGGACAACGTTTAGCTGAGGCATTGCTCCTTGGCCCATCTGTTAATGGTGTCAGGGCCAAAAAGGCTCTCGGTGAAAGGACGGCAAACAGCCAACCCTACCTTTCCGAGAAGCTGTGTTAGTGATGGTCTGAGCCATTGGTCTGTGTGACCCCCCTGAGCCACAAACTGGCTCCATTTGGGCCAGTGAGAGTTTGGCTGCTGCTACCAACCTATCACCCCAGGCTTCAGGCAGCTTCCAGGATTGATGAACTCCAGAATAAGTAGCATGTGCAGCCCCAACAAGGTACTGCCCAACAGAGATCCCTAATGGATGTCCAAAAGGTAAATTGTAACTGTTGGCAAGCAGCAGGTAGAGAGCCAGTAACTACAGCCTGTTCTCCCATCTGCCTGAGGGGCACCACTGATCCTGAGGGATTGTAGCTCTCCCAAGAAGTGCCATTTAATGGGAATGAGGCATTTAATGGGAACCAGAATGCAGATCTAAACAGCACTGCCGTCTCCCGGAGGAGATAACGTGTCTTTGCTCAGAGACCTAGTTCTGCACTTGCCTTCTATCACGCAGCACCATTTGGCAGGGGCTGCCTGGTTTATGTGATAGCAGACACTGAATTACTTCAGAAAAACAGAGATTAATTCTTTATATGAAAACAAATTACTAATTAAAAGTGGTTTTAATTTTGCAGTTCATATTTTCTTGGGATTGTGCCAAATTCTGGAGTCCATACTCCACAGCCTGTCCTTCTGGAGGAATTTGGCTAGGGAAAGCACTGTAAGATTTGTTCCCTTTCCTCTCCCTTACTCTTAAAATCCCCCCTTCTCCCTTCCTGCAACTGGTAAACTGTGAAGAACAGGAATGTTCCTGGGAAGAAACCCAGGCAGAATCGCATTCAGAACAAATCAAAGATTTCTTGCATAGCTGAAGCATGTGTTTGCAATCCCCGATTGCCGGAGCACGTAAGCCCTGCCAGCGCATGTTGTTCCCTTCACATGTTCTCAAGAGCTCTAGGCAGTGTCCAGGGCACTCTGTGGACAACGTTTAGCTGAGGCATTGCTCCTTGGCCCATCTGTTAATGGTGTCAGGGCCAAAAAGGCTCTCGGTGAAAGGACGGCAAACAGCCAACCCTACCTTTCCGAGAAGCTGTGTTAGTGATGGTCTGAGCCATTGGTCTGTGTGACCCCCCTGAGCCACAAACTGGCTCCATTTGGGCCAGTGAGAGTTTGGCTGCTGCTACCAACCTATCACCCCAGGCTTCAGGCAGCTTCCAGGATTGATGAACTCCAGAATAATTAGCATGTGCAGCCCCAACAAAGTACTGCCCAACAGAGATCCCTAATGGATGTCCAAAAGGTAAATTGTAACTGTTGGCAAGCAGCAGGTAGAGAGCCAGTAACTACAGCCTGTTCTCCCATCTGCCTGAGGGGCACCACTGATCCTGAGGGATTGTAGCTCTCCCAAGAAGTGCCATTTAATGGTTCAAAACTGGAACCTGACAGGGCCAAGAAGAATGGGAGTTGGGGGCTGAGACACTGGCTGGAAAAACACAGCTTCAATGTATTTGTGAGGAAGCTTTTGTCCTTGGCATCATGCGGAGCACAGTATTTTACAGGAGCACAAAGTAAGTCCTTGCTCAAGCTGGTGCTGATACTGGGGAAAGGCAGGTTGATGAAAGCACCACTTGTCTTTCCAATGACCTTATCATGTGAGCTCAGCCTGCCAAGAGCTGTCTCTCGCTTTGTGCTCCCTGTGGTCTGAGCCAACAAGCCCGAATGCGCTGTGCTGATATCTGATATTGTTCGGCATTGCATGGCAGTCTCTGAGTGTTGCACATGCATCTTTTCAGAACGGGATGATGACGCCTCTGTGCTTTGCTGCGTATCGCGTGCCTCCATGCTGTCTCCAGCTCGTTTCACTTCCAAACATGTCCAATCTGACTTTGCAATTTTTTGAATATAAGGTGCCCCAGGGAAGGCCCTGAGCTTGTGGGAGGAACAGAAGAGCCAGAAGTGTCTTCCAATGCAAGATCTTTGACCTCAGTAGCTGAGAGGCTGTGCTTAGCCTGGCTCTCCTTCGCTCCCAAATAGCGTTCCCACATCTTTACTGGTGTGTGGCAACAATAATGAGCAAGTAACACATGGGGGCAGCAGCAGGCTTTACTTTCTTGTCAGTCTGGGAGCCTGTGGTTGTAGCATCCTTGCAAGGGTCTTGCAGAACTGAGGTGCTCCAAGATTTGAGAGTCACTGTGCCGGGCACAAGCCCAGAGTGACAGCTACAGCTGATCAAACTATGGGAAAAGCATGTCGTAGGAGAGAGGGGCTTTGTGGCCTCATGGGACAGGATGTCAGCACTGAAACCTGTGCTTTTGTCATTGCATCTGGCCCTTCTCCAGTTCCTGCGGTCCCAGCCTAAGCAGTTCTGTGCTCATGTTACAAAGAACATTAAACCAGCAGACAGTTACAGCATTGTCTGCAATGGCAAATATGGCTGGAGTGAAAATCCCAGGTCTCAGTTCAGATTTCACTGCATCCCACCAGACAAGCCTTGCTGAGCTTGTTGCACTACAGGCAGGATGGAGCCCAGCATGTCCCTTTCAGTGAAATGAAAAAACATGCTCTTATCTGCACCATGAAGAAAGATGCAGGGTTCATCTGATACCATTTATTCTGTTGGAGACTCTGCATGTTCAGGTAACGTGGAAAAGCCTTGATCTTGGCTGTGAAGGTCTTAAAAGCCAAGTTTTCAGAGTAGGAACATTTCAGTCAGGGAAGTGGCCATAATTTACATAGCAAGGCTCTGGGATTTTCTGGCAGGGCTGTTTCCAGAACGGGGTGTCATTTTTCCTGCCCTGGGTGAGCAGAGCTTAAGGAGTTGCTTTTGCACCTGATATTTGCCTAGCCGCTCACATCAGTGCTCCCCATCGTGTCAGTAATATGGCGTCTGAGTGGTATTGGCCCAAGCTGATGCTGGAAATGGCAAGAAATAAAAAAACCCAGCAAAAGCCAGCCTTGTCACCAGAAATGATGATGGATTAATTATAATAAGGGATGGGAAACAAAACAGCCCTGTGCTCCATGAGTAATGAAAAAAAAAGGCAGATAAATGCCCAGATAGGAAAAGCATTTTCTGTAACCGAGGCTGCTACTTGAATTGGAAGGTGCTGTTAACACAACTGCCTGACCAAGGCGAGTGCAATAGCACAGCAGGGCTGTTGCGGATCTGCAAGTAAACAGCCGAATTGCATCTCTCAGCTTCAGTCTGCGAATTTCTGAAGCCAAAAGAACAGCTTTAAATTTAAAACTTCTGTTGGAGCTCATGCTTCAGTTGGGCTATGTGCCAGGACATGCAAAGGCTCAGGGCATTAAGAGTCTCATGTAGATGAAAAGACAGTGGGGAGTCATTTGAGTTGGCTAGTCATGTACTAAGCTATAGCAGGATCTGCCTTCATTCCCTTTAAACCAACTTGTGGGGAGGAAAATTGGGAAAACTGACATTTTATCACTTGTAATTGTTACAGCAAAAGCTAAGGCTAAGCATGGCCCTGATACAACTCCTGTGTCCTGCGCACAGTCCAACAGAGGGGTCCCAGCCCCAAGCTGGCTCTGTCCTTTCAGTAACTGTGATGTGAAGTAGCCCCTGAAAGTGCCTAAAACCACTAACTGACCCGCATTACGGACATCCAAGCTGCTCTGTTGGCTGTTGTTTTCTATTCACTTCAAACCATAATCTCAGGCAACCTTTAACCACGCAATAACAGGACAGTTTTGCGCCTAACCTTGTTCTTCCAAGGAGCTCAAAGTGCTTTATAAAGCTGCAGCCAAGCAATGCTATGATGGTACCTCTGGTATTGCACAGTGGTTCCCTGAGTTACAGGGAAGTGAACTGATTCACCCAAGGCTGCGCAACATGTTGGCATGTCAGCACAGCCCAGATCCCAGCTTTCTGGGAAGCTGGGGTGAGCATGCATTAAGTGATGAAAGATGTGTCTGGCTGTCAATAAAGGCTTAGAAAAGCTGCAATTGCAAACTGTGAACAGTAGCAAAGTGACACAAACACTAGCAGCATGATCACCAGGTACCAAACAAAGCACAACTAGCCAAATCTCTTTCTTGTCAGGAAAAGGAAGAAGAGCAGAACAATGTCTTTACTATGCGGGCTGTGTCCCTGCTGGTTAATGCTGCAGCTCCCTGCACAGGCAGGCCTTAGATGGACAGACTGAGAATAATTACCAGGAGTCTGTGCAATCCTTTGCTGGGACTCTTCACTGCCAGAAGCTGCTTTACAATATACCCAGCCATTTCCCTAAGTATCCAACAGATCGGACAAAATTAAAGAAACGTGGGCCTCAGGCTTCAAGACCACTGGGAAGGCACTAATCGGGCTCCCAGCTGAACCGAATGCAAGAACATATTGTTAGCAATAAACACAGACAAATCTTCTCTAATTACAGCCGTGGAATGGGTATGTGCTTCTGGGGAAACCTTCGCCTTCCCTCTGGACCATGTTCGCCATGAGGAGAGGGGCCCCAGTGGGCAGTGGGGGCTTTTATCATAGTGCCAGGAACCTTCTCAGATGATAGGGGGAAAAAAAAGTCACACCAAAAGCTTTACAAGCCAAAAAAACCCACCCATAGCCCTCGTTCTGGCATAGGGTTCTGGTCCAAGGGGGAGGGTGGCATTTCCACTTGTTTTGAGGCTAGTGCTAGGAAAGTCTCCTAAAAGCCAAGGGCCACATGCTGATCTTTCTCTTCAAGGAACAGTCCCATGGAATGGGTCAAAGACAAAGCAGTTGCCAGCTGCAAGCATGGCTCACATCTCACGTATAACAGAAAGGCCCCATCCTGCAGCGATGCCTGCGTACACCCCACTCTGCACAAGCGAGCAGCCCTCTGTACAGAGCTGAGCTGTATGCTGAGGGCTGTCCCACAGCCAATCTCCAGCCCAGGCACAGCCAGGAGACCGGGACGAAGGGCTTGAGGACAGGGTTGACCCTCCACGGCTGCGGGAGCCCTCGGCCTTTGCATGCCCACACAGGTGGTGGGCAGGCAGCCTGGGGAGCTGCTGAGGTGGGGGCCAGGCTCACGGGCCCACAGTCCAGTCTCACCATGTAGACACCAACCTCACAGGGAAGACTTTGTAGGTCCAAGGGCTGGATGCAAGAAGGGAGTTTCACCATGGTCTCCTCCATGAGAAGTTGGCTCTGGGATCGTGCCCACGAGGAGACCATCAACGTGGTATGTGGGTGCATGGGAGCATGTTGGCCATGATGCTTGGCCTTTAAATCTGCCAGGATCCTGGGGAAGCCGTGCCAGGACCCTGTGCTGCCTCTTGGAGTGCTGAAATCAGAGCAAGTACAAGAGAAAAAAAAAAAGAAGGGGGAAGAGGAACTATTATGACAAAGTGACAAATGAGCAGATGAAAGGTACAAAGTGTCATCTTTCTTTTGTGCTCCCAGGTGGGACTTTACCAGCAACAGAATGAATACCACAGAGAACCAGGCGGCAGTGGATCAGATAACTCCCCCTCACCCCATTCCTTAAAATTCAAAACACACAAATGCTGAGGTCTTGCTAAAAGCAAAGCACTGTCCCCTCATCTCGCCGTTACGTGTAATCCAGAGCCTGTGGATAGCAGCTACAGTGAATTAACATGAGCAAAAGTAGCTGGATTGAATTTGCTAATGGAGAAAAAAAATTACAGGCATGTCATTAAGAAACAATAAGCACTAATTCTCTCTGTTTATTCTGATTCATTTTGTTTGATTGTGCTTGCCCTAGGAAACATGAGAGCTGGTGGGGATCATATTAGCAAAGAAAATAGAAGGGCAACAAATTGATAGTTTAGAGTTCATGCAAACATTGTGCCAGTCACTGAACCAGAAAAAAAAAGTTGGCTCAGAGGCAGTCACTAAATTGAGAAAGGATCTACTGATAAGATACTCGTGAGGAACAATCTCAGAATGATGTGAAAGATAGATGGGAAATGCTAAGCTAAGCAATCAGGAGAGAATACTGCATCGTTTGGGTTTTTTCTTTGCTCTCCTCCCCATTCCTCCCCATTTATTACTAGAAGAAAGAGTATTTTTGCCTGTAAAAATCTTTGTGCCTAAAGAGGTAACACTGGGGTGCGCTCCTGCACCAGTGCTGAACTTCTAGGTAGCTTTGCTTCAACTTGCTGGAGAAAATCCTAGCAAAACTATTAGCTATGGATCTCTATATGATCAACATTACCTCAACTTTAAGCATCTACACTTACAAACTCGTTGCTTGTGGGAAAAAAGTATATCACAATGGTTTCCACTTACCAGAAAGCTGCTCCCACCAGCTACTCTTTGTGGAAATGTCAAAGGAACGAGACCAGGTCCCAGATGGCCAGAGAACAGAAGCTATAGCTAGCCAGGAGGAGAAGATGCTGTCAAACATGTGGCATCTGGACATGTGAGGAAAGACAGGGCAGCTTCTTTGTCCAGGAGATAAACCTTCATGCCTTTTTTTATAGATGTGATGCATTTACGGATGTTCCCAGAAAGGGGCAGTAGAGACCAAACCCACACAATGAATAGAAAGATATGTCCTGATCAGGGAGAAATATAAATAAAGAGCGAGAATTATTTGCAATGTTTTTTTTTTTTTCCTTGGCATACAGAGGCTCCACCATGTGTCCATTCAAATAAAAACAACGGGACCTGTATAGGCCAAAATGGGGCTGCTTAGTATAACACAATAATTTCAATCCACTCTGAGATCGCTTCCTTCACCCGCTTTTCAGAGGAGGGCACTAACCCTGCCCAAACGTGGATGCTGTGTGGGCTGCAAAAGCTGGCACAAGGGTGTGTGATCAGGGAGCACTATATAATGCACTACTTCACACTTACATCACTGCAGCAGCATGGCAACCTTTGAGTTGGCTTATTAGCAGGGGGAACAATAATAATTTGGGAAAGGTTTACTGTCAGGCTCATGAGTACCTATACCACGGCTCATCACTAACACAATTTGGCTTCCACCTAACCTTGAAAGAGGGGAGACAAGAGAAAAAGGGTTGCTTATAAAATCAAGATTCCCCACAGCTCATGTTGGTGTGAAGGTGCGAAGCAGGGAAGCCCATCCCTGGACCACTTTTACAATCTCTTCAGGCTCTCTTGAACGACCCAGAGTTAATTCTAGAGCTAATTCAAGCTGCTGCCTGAAGGAAAAGGCACAGTTGTTTACCTGGAGCAAATCCCATATGTCTTACTTCACTTAAGCCACTTATCCCAGCCCTGTGCTATTGCTTTGTGCCATTCTCTTGCACTGTCCATAATCCACAATGGAGGGGGTGATTTTGCTGGTGGGGATGTCCAGGAACTCCAGTCATGGGGCAACACAACAGGCATAAACCGTGCAGCCAGTCTCTTCCTCAAACACTTTCTGGCCTAAGAATAAGATTTGAAAACATGAAAGCAAGCAGGGGGCAATGTGAGGCGAGAAACCAGCTATCTGCAGCAGAGGAGCTGAGGCAGTAACAGCTTTATCAGGAAACCAAGAACCCTTTCTGGTCCTGCTCTCAGCATAGCTCAACACACCAGCAAATCTGACTGCAGACTGAAATCTTGGCTTCCCCTGAAGCCAATGGCAAACATCCCACTGGCTTCAATGGGAGCAGGACTTCATGCCAGATCTCGTGCTTCCCATTCCTTTGCTGTAGCCATGAGAGCGAGCTTCCCTTCCAAGGCTGCGTCTGCAGCTAGGGCCTTCAGGAGCAGAAGAATGGCTCTCCTTGCAACCTGAGAAGTATGAATGGGAAATGAAAGAGTTCTTTTTAACAGAAATGGCGATTGCCCCAGAGAACAACTTGCTTAGAGTTATGGGGCTCTCTGGAGCCCCATTTCTTTCTCTCTGAATTTTTTCCCTTAGGCTTTCATTGCCCACAGCGTGCACAGCAGCTCAAGCACACAGCTTTTGGCTGTGATGAAATCACTAGTGGAAGAGATGGTATGAGCTGGGTTATGCAGCTAGCAACACTCACCTCTCCTGGTCTTAACATCCCTCATTCCATATGTGCTCACACAGCAGTACCTATACATAGTGTGACTTACAGCAACACAGCAAACAGGCAGGGGAAGACTAAGTTGGCCCACTTCTGCTTTTATCACAACGGAGTTGATGCCTATTGGAGGAGGTAAAGAAAGGGATGCTGGAAGAGCTGTGCGCTGACTGCACAGGGCTCTACGTTTGCTCTGGCATGAGCATCTCTCTGCTGAGATGAGCATCTTGAGATCTCCAAGCTATTTGTGAGGTGGCAAGGTCACAGCTCTCATTCCCTGCAAATCTTTGCTTTCCTTGGCAAAAGTCAAGAGTTTTGTTAGGGAAAACTTGGTGGGTGTTTTGTGATCAGTCAAGCACAGCAGATTACATTACTGGAGGGTGTATACAGGACCTCCCGTCTTCTAGACATAGTGAAATGAGTCTGTTTGCTCCAGAAATTCAGGAGTCACCAGCATGGTGCTGACCACCTGTATTATTTCTTAGGTCATGCGGCATGTCTACTGGACAGATTGTCTGTACAGCTGACTGTTTGCATATCAATTCTAGAGTCAAAGGAAATTCTTCAAATCCCAGAGCACAAATGTGCACTGCTACAGAAAAGCAGGTGGAGATGTGCCAAGTTACAGCGCCTCAGTTGCTACCCCTGTAATGAATGCCCTGCAAGGAAAACTGGAAAATATTTCATGAAAGAGCAAAGATAACACAAGACTATCTGGCAAAGGGTAGAATTTAATATTAATGGCTTTCCTTCAGTCACTGTATTTCCTGTTCCTAACTTAACCCTCTAAAGTCAGCAATGGTCAGAGAAGGGCTATAAACTTTTGCACATCTAAAAGGTCTTTCACTGAAAGATCTCAGAGCACTTTGCAAATATTAGGGACTGCTGAGGGATGGCTACCCCCTGAGGAGACTGCCCATGTAGCCAATGGGCAGATGCTCCTTTGGCTGCAGAGGCCAAACACTGAAATTTGGCTTCTGCTCCCCTCTGCAAGAACATCTTCCTTCTTTGTCTCCCAGTTCATCACAGGAACTCAGGAAACGAGAGGAACTGGGCTCCCCTGGAATTCACGCTCCAGATTCAGTGTGAAAAACCCCTTCCCCATGGACCAACAGATAATAGATACACAGCAATGATGTGACTGGTGTCATTTCAGCCCATCAGCCACTTTAGGATCTTGTCCCTGGAGGTTCTCAGGGTTACATGGAGACTGCTCATGGCTGTGCATGGCTCAGCTGCTGGTGTATCTAAACAGCTCCGTTTAACAACAGCACACTGAAGCTTGCTTTGAAAGTGAGCTGGACTAGGCTCCATCTCCCCACCCTTCCCCGCCAACTGGTACTTGCCTGGAGGGGTCCAAATGTTAGTCAATGCGGATAAGAGATGCACAACGTGGCTCCTCTGAGTCCCGCGGTCCTTCGGTCAGAGGAGATCCTTCTGTGCCACCCACATCTTCCTTTAACCTGGCAAAGTACCTGAATTACTGAGCTGACTTGCCAAGAGAGATTTAGGCTGGAAACATCTCTAGAAAGATGGCTGTCATTAAGGGCTGAGGCCTGCAAAAGAGCACAGTGCTGGCTGGGGCACCGAGCTGGGGAGAGAAGCATTAGTCATCGCTGCCTCATGTTCGGCCCTTCGGACAGTCTCCTCTCCTGGAAGATGCACTGTTTGCCTGTATGACTGTTGGCAGAAACTAATGAGCAGAGCTGGTTGAAAATTTTCCATCAAAACAATATTTCTGTTTTGCCAGAAGATAGTTTAAAAATTAAGTGGAAAAATTAGAGAAAAGAGCTTGGGTTTTGGCTGACATTGTCGGTCAAAAAAATCCCAAACTTGAGACTTTTTAGCCAAAAATTGAAGTATTTGGGGTAAGGCAGGGGAGGAGAGGGGAGGAGCCTGGCAGGTCTTAGCAATACCCTGAAAAACATCTAAGAAAATTTTGACAAATATGAGGATGTTTTTGTCAATTTTTTCCATAGTGAAAGATACTTCTGCTTTTAGAACCATTCTATGGGGAGGCCGGAAAACAAACACGCAAATATGCTTTTTCTTTTTTATACATATGGCTAAAGATACTCCATAGCTTATGGTATAAGCATAGGCAGCAATTCCTCTAGAGAGATACGTAAGAAAGAGCAGATTTCTCATAGGAGCTGCCCAAGAGCCTACTACCCAGAAACTAGAATTCTCAGAACGGGACACACACACAGCTGATTCTGCTGTGAGTTTGTACAGCTGATGGAAAGCCTCGATAACCTCACAGTTGCCTTGCATACAAATAAACCAAGCCATGGGGACAGCCAGGGAAAAGGCGCTGCTTGCAAAGGAAGGTACTGTGCGCACAGCTGTTGCAAAACCATCCGTACTTCACAGTCAGCCAGCCACAGGCAACGTTGTTGCTAATAACGTTGCAGAGAGAATGGCACATAAATACCTGGGAACCCGCAAAAAGCTGTTTTCCATCTTGCTTACACAATAATGTGGTTTTACTTTTTCCCCTTTAAAATTGTTTCTTCAGCAAAACATGGCTGGGAAAAAAAATGGCTGGAATCTTCCTTACCCTCTGGGAAATGTGACTGACAGCGTTTCTTGGGCTCAGTGTCACAGTCCCCTCCTCAAGGTATCGTTGGCCAGTGTTGTGAAATGATGGGGGGAAGAAGCCACGAGTGAGAGTGGCTGAAGAGACCAGCAGTCTGGTAGTTCAGCAGGATGCTCCTTCCTCGACACAAACCTGGGCATAAAGCAGAGGTGACGGTGCTGAAGCCAGCGCAGCGCAAGTGGCACAGAAGGTGAATCAGCTCTGTGAGAAAACCAAGATGTGACATGTTGTTATTAGGCAGTGGGGAGCAGGGGAGGTTCAATTTATAGTGATTTCCTAAGGAATTAGACCATGATTCTGGACAGGATTTATATTTTAAACAACACTTAATTTTTTTAAAGGACTAATTCAATCTAGATGTGGATTTCATACCTTTTCCTTAATGAAAGCAGCACCAGGGGAAGCACGCTCAGAAGTACTGACGTGTCCTGGCAGGGACTCCAACTGCTGCAACTCGCCTTGCTGACAGCCCGAGCTTGACTCTCGTCCCACGACAGCCCGGGGTTACAGTCCCGGCGACTTCCACCACAAGCAGCTCTGGCTCAGAGCCGCCAAAGTGATAAAAGACTTCTTGTGCGATCATCTCAGGAGGAAAGTTTGGTGCCAAACAAAGCTGCAGTCTGGTTGGGTCTTTTTGCCATTAGAGGCAAAATCAAGGGGAAAAATACAGAGCTGGGGAAATAAATGGAAGCTGCGAAATGTTCAAATAATGTCTTTTCCAAGAAAATGAAAAAAAACCCCAAGAATGGCTTGTCTGGCTTTGCTGGCCAGGCCGTGGTTGCACTGATCTTTGTGCAGGCTAAAGATCCTGTTAGAGGATACCCCTTTTTCACCGATTCATCGACAGTCTGAATAGTTTCACTGCCTGTCTCCCAGGGTGGCTGCACAATGATGCTGTAGTATGCGATGACCTTACAGAAAACTGTCAATGATCTTTCAACAGCTGATGCTTTTTGGGGTAGCAGAGCCAGCCGTACAGACTGGCGTGCTACCAGCGTTCTCCTCCTGCTGAACAAATGAGCATTTCCCTCTCTGCCAGCCCACATTTTGAGCAGTATCCAGGCTTGGGGCTGGATCTTGCAGCCCAGTTTCTGTAAGGGGCATCTCTGAAGTGATGTGAATTTTACCCTTTGCTACTTCCAATAACAAAAAATGTGTCTGAGGATATAAAAGCAGTGAGGAGTATCCCTTTCCCTCCCCTGCCAGTGCAGTAACCGCAGTACAGGCTCACTCACTCGATTCAGAAGTGGCCTATGCTCATCTCCATGCCTTTTCAGATTGCTGCTGCCAATAACCCCAGCTAGCTGCTTTGGGAATCTGCCTTTTCCCCAGGACTGCCTGTGGTCTGCCAGCTCTTGAGAGAAGGACCATTTCTTTGGGCGTGGCCTTCCAGCATCCACATGTCTGGTTGTAGCTTCTAAGTGCCACTGCACAAAGAACACCGAATCATTGTAAAAGACCTCAGAACAAAAACCATCCAGAAAGCAACAGTGAGGGGAGACATAAGGCTGCTACAGGAGTACAATGAGAAAAATATTTTTCTTCAGAGGGCTGAAGGAGGAGATTAAATGCACTTGAGCAGATGAGGGAAGGTATTTTCCAAAGATGGCAAAGTTTCTGGCCGGTGCAAAGCAAGCTTGTGGGGAACAAAGCCGCTACAAGCAGAGCAAGAGGGGAAAGAGGCAACAATCATGGAGGGAGGGCAAGGCCACGAAGTGTGTCTGTGGGGAAGAGAGGAGGAAGGACAAAGCAAGCATCTCTGGAGTTACACTGAGACTGCTATAAGCCCCTGAGGCTCAGGAGAGGCTGGAGATGCTGAGGATGCAAGGGTTCACCTGGAGACCGAGTCGTGCCAGGAGCCAGCCCCACACGCAGATGTCTTGTGGGCTCCACCATGGCGAGCGTGCAGAGTCGCTCTCTCCCGAGGTCGAGGAGGATGCCAAGGCCTGTGGCATGACCTAGACAAGTCACGCTGGAGGCTCCAGCTCCACCCAGGCCACAGAGGGATGAAAGGATGAAACACCCAAACAGGAGTCTTTCACAGCCAAACAAGAGGAGCCGAGGGAAACCACAATTTTCAAGAAAGCCCAGCTGCTTCTCTCCAGCCCAGCGGCCAAGGCGGATACCTACCCCAGGCCATGTAGACCCGGCCAGCGTCTTGGCTGTGGTAACGCACAGGGAACACATGTGCAAGCCCCAGACATCAGCTGCAGGACTCTGCTAATTGGGAAAGTCTGTCTGAGTGTCTGGCCACTATTTGGCAGATATGGCTGCTCTGACAAAATAATAAATGTGGTACAGTGCAGCCTCCAGGCATTCTTTGTGGGGTCTGTCACATGAAAGTGGCATGAAAGGAGACGAGGCGATGCAAGACACAAGGAGGTCAGCTTTGGAGACTCTCCGATTACCTTCTGGGGTAGTTACTGCTAAGGGGAGTTTGTGGTCCCTCTCTGCTTATATACTCTCTTGTTTAAACTCTCCTTTTATAAACAGACAATTCTTCCCATCCAAAGTGCAGATGCTTCAGTCCTGCTTGTCCAAGGCGGTTATGCTGTTGGAAAGCCTCTCTCCAGGCAGACCAGCCCATTTCTAAACAGTGTGAAGAGAAGCCAGAGACATGCTAAAAGGACAAAAAAAATGCACACAGAAAAGATAACTGGTCTTTGTGCATTAGTAGCATTTGAGGAACTCCTGTCTTCCTACTGACCTGCCTCCAAATCAAGATAAACAGAAGGATGCTGAAGTGCAAGTTGTATGGAGAAGTATTATCAAGCATGTTCAGCACAAGTCCAAGCACTTGAAGAAGAAATGCTGTTCAGGAGCAGTTCCCACAACCTGCCTGTTTCTGGGTGCACTATATTCATGCAGCAGCAGGACAAGTGAGGTAAGTAACTTGCCAGCAAGTAAGTTACCAGGGCTTCTTTTCTTACACCGTCAGACGTGTGAGTGCATTGAACGTAAGTGCATCTGATGCAGTTCTTCTCTGCCTAGAACTCTACAGCATATTGGTGTTTGTGCCGACACTCTTCGATAAGAAGAAAACATACCTTTCCCAATGGACCACGTGGTGTTGGGGAAAGTACAAAGGAACATGTGGTTTTCACTCTACCAACGGAGCAAGGTCCTCCAACAGTAGTACTCTGGGTGATGCATGGGGCTGATGCCGGGGTAAGGTGATCCATATTGAGCTTTTTGGAAAGAAATTTCCTTCCAGAGAAAGCAGGGTCCTGCTAGCTTGCTGCAAGGGACCAAGAGACAGCTAAGGCTGCCGTGTACACCAGGACTTGCAGGAGAGTGAAGAAAGCAGGTGGAGCTGGCAGAGGCAGAACTGAACTCCAAGAAGCTGAAGAGAGATTATACTTTCTTCCTGGTACTTTTATGCCAGAGCACCAGAGCCATCTGACCCCACCTGCCTTTAATGATCTTGGCTGAGGTGTCTTAAATAACAAGACAACTGAGATCACAGGGAAGGACAATGGCTTCAAATCATCTGGCTTCTTGGTTAGAAGATGGGGATTAGGAATAAAAGAAAAACAGCAAACTGCTACATGCAAAATAGGCAAACTAAGTGTATAAGCCTACTGGATTTATAGAAGAGATATTGGCACATACCAGGAAAATTTCAAGCCAAATGTATGACAGCATTCCTCACACCCCTCCCACCTATTGCCATATCCCAGCTTAATGTAAAGCCTTTTGGCTTCCAAAGGCTTATAGCTGTTTTTTATTGTTTAAACAGGTCAACAATTGCAATCATATGTTGACTCCAGGCAATACACAAACACGATGATGTGTTAATACACAGCAACACTTGGATGGAGTTTCTACAATTTTCCTGCTGTTAACAGTCATATGTATGATCACAGCTGGGCTGGTATCTGCTAAGGCTACCTCTGAAAACTAGGAAGCCTATCAGTGTTGTGCCATTACCAAGAAGCCAGCGTGAGATCAGTAAATGAGCTCTATTTTTAATATAAGTATAAACTCCATTTCTGGAAATCATTTTGGGAGGAGGACTCTCACACCAACTGTACTTTGGCTTGTTTTTAAGGCTGCTTTAGAAAGGTGCTGCTCCCATCTCCAGAAGTGTCCTTTCAACAAGAATTGAGCTGGAATGGGATATGGATGATGGCATCTTTGTAAGACAGGATGGGAGAGGATCCTACAGGCATATCTGTGTGCAGCTGTCTGCAAAAAACATCTTCATCATGCTGAGGGGGGAATTAAATAGCACA
The DNA here is from genome assembly GCF_000699145.1 of Aptenodytes forsteri. Taxonomy (NCBI): domain Eukaryota; kingdom Metazoa; phylum Chordata; class Aves; order Sphenisciformes; family Spheniscidae; genus Aptenodytes; species Aptenodytes forsteri. The sequence goes on along the minus strand of NW_008794427.1, from coordinate 658,722 downwards.
AAGATTCTGGCTAGTGCCTACAACAAAGACATCCGAAACACTCGGCACTGAAGTAATTCTGTTTATTTCACACCAGGGAAGTGTGCAGCTAGGTTATGTAGATACTTTTCCAATGGATGGGATAATTTTGCTCCAATATAAATTTCCACATGCTCAGTAGCCTTCGTTACCAGGTTGCGCCTGTGGAGCAGCTACCATTGAACATACAGCAAGCTGCCACTTCATCTCAGCTCCAACATACATTGAAAGCAACCTTTCTCAAAAGCGCTTGCAAAACGTCCCTCCCCCCATGCATAAGCTTTAGCTTCCCCGCAGCCTGCTCAGGCATACACGGCGATGCCACAAACGGAGCCTGGCTCACTTTTTCCAGACAGGCATTTTCTACTGTTGTGTCACTGACCGCAGACCTTGCAAGGCATTAATCAGGTACTAACATTCCCTGTGCCTTGTTTTGCAACCTGACCGGGACAAGACCCATCATTTCTTGATTTGTTAGCACACTGGGAACTCTGAGATGCCAGAGTTTTAGTGACAAATGACCTTTTGCACCTACCACAGCTATCAAACAGTTGGCCTAGACTTAACCGAATCCCAGTCTCAATCCAGTATTAGACAGATGCATAATGTACTACTTACAGCTTCACTCCTTTCTCTTAATTTTCATGCTAGCTGTTTGGTTTGCTTTGCATTTTTTTAAAGTTCAGAAACTTTATTAAAGTTGTTATGGAAAAAATAAATTTATTATTCAACATACTCAATTTTTTCAAAATGGAATGATCCTCTTTCCTTTTTTTTTTGGTTTTCATTTACAACTGGTTCCATTCAGTTTGACTGTTTTTATCTTTTCTATTTATAACCAGCACCAAAAAGAAAATTACCATGGATACAGTACATATGCAAATTAGCTAATGGAAAAATATATACATTTCACTCTGTAATGAAAAACTTAAATGATATTATTGCCATGGAGAATATATCCCTGTATTATAATAAAATATCAAGCAATAATCGACTGCTAAGATTCTTTTCCACCAACAAAAAATAGCACCATACATGAGATAGATAGTGAGAATCTACACTCAATAACACAATTGTGCAACTAGAAATGTACAGTACTTTAGTAACAGTACAGAGTATTGTTTACAATATGGAAATACCACCACTGTAATCAAAAGAGCGTCAATCTCTTACGAACAACTAAAAAAAGTATTGTCATAGATACACGGAAACAAACAGCTTTCTTTTCACCAGTATGTAGTAACTGAGGGCAGAGCATAGCTGTAAATTCATAGTAAAGCTCCTATAAATGATACAAAACAGAAGTGCAGGAGTATTGAACAGAATTAAACTTTTTTATTGTTATTATTTTTCTGGCTATTATAAAATGGGAAGGTTGTCACCATATGAAGTAAGAGTGTAATAAAATGGAGCTGTGTTGTGCCATCAGTTTTTAATTAACATGGTTTCTGATTATTAAAAAAAAAAAGGTTGATGCACGCTAATCTGTGGGCTGTGAGAGCAAGCGAGGTGGTTTTTTCAGTGCTCAGACATTCGAAAGAATTCCTTATAAATTCATGTTTCCTTAGGTAGGACCCAGAACTTGGACCCAAATGTCCTTTGAAGTCCAAGACCTAGCATACTGGGACAGGCCACAGGTCTAACTAGCCTAGTATCCTGTTCTGGACAGCGGCCAGTAGTGAATTATTAGTGAAAAACATAAGCATTAAAATCCTTCCTTTCCTATGCACCTTTCTAGGAGCCCACATTTTGCTTAGAGAGGGTGACAGATCAGCACCGAAGGAAAATGACCCCTGCTATTTAAAAGCACCTTTGATTCCCACTAATAATAAATGCACATACTATTCTTCCAAGATAACAGAGAAGCCCGGTGGCAAATCCTTCAACAGCCCAATGTGAATATTAGCAATGCCAAAAATGATCAGCAAGGGGGCGGCGTTTCATCGGGCCAGGCCACTCCATGGTCAAATGTTGCCCGTTAAAAGAAAAACGGCAAACTCCAAACCAAGTGAAGGATGTAAGGGGACCCATCTCAGTCAAACTGCTGTGAGGTGGCCGTGGTGGTAGGGAAGCAGCAAGGACTGTTGCAGCCTGCTGTTCAGGCAGGGCTGGGTTACTGCAGGGTATGACAGCAGGCAAGGGGGAAAACTACCACTGTGAATTACCAATATAAATCGGGTCCTCTGGGCTCTGTCTGATCTCTTGGAACTTTCTCATTAGCAGTTCATGTACCTATTAATTTGCCTAACTGAACATCACCGTGGTATTGCCTAAATCTTCCCTGTCACCCCTACCAGCAACACTTTCCATCGATTACTTGCTAAGTAGTTACACAACCTCTGCGTTTGCGCTACAGGGTGGGAATAACAGAAGGAGGAGGTCTGATCCTGACTATAAGATGCCAAAAGAAAATCCAGTATAACAAAAAACAAGTTGGAATCATTTCCCTGATAGAGAAAATCATCTGGGGCATTGGAAAGCAGATCTGTTTGAGACAGGCACTTGAGAAAAAACTGTGTGCTAATGTGCCTTTGTGCATACAGGCCAGCCCTTGTGTGCACACACGCTCATTTGCACTAATAAGCACAGTTGCCAATGTGAAGCCCACGCAGTATTAGTCTGTTGATGAACATTAGCTCCCTGTGCTTAAAAAACTTAGCCCTTAATAAAATGCTAATGAGTTATTCCAGTGAGGTCCTGGATATTGAAAGGATTGTAACAAGGAAGAGAAAGTTGCTTTAAAGATATGCTAGGTACTAAGAGTCTTTATCCCTCCTTGCATTGAAAAAAAAAGACAACAGCAACAAAGACAACTTGAGGACAAGTGTGAGCTGCAATCCAGACTGGCCCAGGGGCTGGGCGTAGTAGCTGGGCTTAGTTCGGCACTCATCTCCAAAGAATAAAACAGTAACACGCAGTTCTAGAGCGAGTACAAAGCTGCAATTCATCCAAATGGCTCTGTTCGTATCATGAAGAGTGGGCTGTAACTTAACCACTGCACAGCTGACCTTGGACCCTGGCAAGGGAAATGATACATGTTGGAGCAAGATATGATAGAGACATTGATCTGTAGGACTAACGGAGGGGATGAACTCTGCCCCGGGTAGAGCTCCTGTTTCAAGTCTCACATCTCAGAGAGGAGTTTGGTTTAAAGTGCAGAGACATGGAAAAGAGTATCATACATGCAGCACTTGCTAAGTGCTCTGATAGCACCAATCTGATAGCACCAAACCTGATAGCACCACAAAAGTAAGACAGGAAGCATTAAAATACAGTGAGTAAAATCCTAACCCTTACTGAAGGCAATGGACGCCTTAGCCTTATGGCTTCAACAAGCTCAAGATTTCACTTTGAATGTCTTGTATCACTGACTACTTTTGACTCAAAAGGCTACATAACCTCAGATGTATACAAGAGCCAAGAGATAGGAAACATCTGTTCTGCTCTCCACTCCATCCTTCACACAGAAGTTGTTCCAAATCCTGTTTCTGTACCAACCCTATCCAGTTTCATGGTCCTCCTAAGAAAAAAACATTCAGTCTCATTATCTGATTGACTTCTAAAAACTGGAGAGAGATTAGGCCAAGCAATCCCTCAGTGAGCTCTACTGGATGAAATGATTTCAGGCTTCTCCCATCTCATGTAAATGGTTCTTGCTTAAAAATAACTATCACCTATTGCTGTTAATAAGCTTCCATTTCATTAAGCTCAGAGAAAAATTGTTTCATAAATCATTAAGCTCAGAGAAAAATTGGGTTTCATAAAAGAAACTATATTATTCTGAGGAAAAGAGAGAGAGGATTGTTTTTTAAAATTAGAAAGAGGAGCAGTCCCTATTAGTTGCTCTAAAAAATATGACTTGGAATGTTGGATATAATTGCACTGAGTCTTCTGCAGGAATTTCAGAGATGTCGATCCTCTGCTATCAGTTTTCACAAGCTTTTACAGTAAATCCTCTCTTTAAATTAAGCCTTTCACTTATGTGTGTCCCTCCAAGCCCACTCCACAGTGGGATAACTGTTGGGAATTGAAAACTTCAGATGAAAGCCAAGATTAAAAGATTAAGTAATGTCTCTACCTTTGCTGAATTATTTTGCCAGAGGCCTTCCTCCACGGAGGTACCCATAACCTTAGTCAATGTAATCACTTTGCAACTCTTGTCCTTTTCTTTAATGGTAGCAAGCCATCCAGTGGCTGGTGATTTAATATATTAAAGTAACAAGCATTAATGAAAAATGTAAGGATGTCAAAATACGATAAAATGATTGGCTCCTTGAGATGACTCTTTCTGTTTGTTTTTTTAAGGTGGATGAGTGGATTACTTTGGTATCCAGTCTGTAGAATTAGTTTCAAGTCTTATTAGGTATGCTTTGGAATCCACCACATTGTAGCAACTCATGAAGTTCCAGTACTCAGACCTACTAGTTCATGATTTACATACAAATAGCTGTAATACTCTAAGAAGTAGCACAGGTTCATTAACTCTTCTGCTGCATCTTGTTTGCATAAAAGTCTCTGCAAGTCTGGCAACAGCGCTGATACCACCGCATGTCTTGGCACAGATTCTTCTCCCGGATCACCCTGCAGTACACTGTCCACTGGTCGCCTGTGCACTTGTACGTGAGAGCAGCTTTGGACAAGAAAAGAAAGGAGAAACTAGCAGATTAGCCAGAGAATAGCATTGCAGGTGTGATCATAATCACTGCGTATGAGGGAAGAAAGGGCCAATCTCGCTGTCAGCACTGGAGATAGGTTGATGTTCTTTCTACTGAAATATCAGGCTCTTGGAAGTGCTTACTGCAAGGGTGTAGCTGGACATGACTGTGGGAGCACAAGCCTCCTCACGTTGTACTTGTTTTGTCTCAGTGACAAATAGGCCTAGATGAACAAAACGCCTAAAGCATTGGCCTAGATTTAAGCACACGAACACCTCACAGCAGTCAATGGGAAGCTGTGCGCTCCCAGGGAGAGTGCTTTGCTAAGGCGCGCTTTCAGGAGTGGCCATCATCCTCTCGGTGGAAAACGTTTTTACAGAGGAGCAAAATCAAACCCAGTTTGATGGATGTAAAGCTAAATTAATAGGAAGTAAAAATAATACTTATTAGTGTAGCAAAAACAGTAGGACAACAATTAGCTATTGGGAGGGGGGGCTGGATGGCCAAAACTCTCTCAGACTGCCAAAAGGTTTGTGCAGGGGGGAAAGCAGCACTAAGACACTGTTGCTGAATCTGTTGACAATATCAGGGTCTGTTGACAATAAAGGGTGACACGTGCTTTTATAAAAACAGTAATAGTAGCGAAACTGTATACTTGATAAAAATGCACACATCTAGTAAGTGCTTTTTATGGTATGTGATTTATAAATTGTACGTAGCATTCTTACAAATGCTGTGATAATTGGAAAATCTTCTAAATGAATCTTGTGGCCTCTGAGGTTGGGAAAAAATGGTTTAATTAAAGAACATCAAAAGGTGCTGACCCAGCAGCATCTTGAGTCCCTTGCTCCTCATCTCTGCCGGATGAAGCCAGGAAAAGCTCTTATCCTGTGTTTAGTCTCGGTGCCAAACACCAGAAAATAATGGCAGCAAAACTGGTAGGAATGTTTATCACTGAAGCTTCATTCAGTTGGACAAGAGGCAAAAGTTTGATAGAATCTGATGAAATGAAGTTGTGCTGTCCCAGAAAAAAAGGAACATGAAGCCAATTTAAGAAAAACTGATTGCGAGAAAAAAATTTGAGTGGAAGTGACCATCCTAAACGGGGGGAGGGTAGAGCTATTTCTGAGTCTGCCAGCAGTGGAGGGGGGGTAGAGCTATTTCTGAGTCTGCCAGCAGAGGGACTTTTTGAGGGGGTTAGATCTGCAGCACTCCCCACTGGCTATGGTTCCAACCAGGCACAGTGCTCAGAAAACGTGATGTAGCTGAATAAATTGCACATCTTGCAAGAACATCCGAGATAGACCTTATGAATCTGAGATGAGAGACTTTACATAATAGAAAGACACTGAGCCACAAACAAGGCTAGGACTCTAATAGTTTAGAGGTCCAAGGTCCCTCATGGGCTGTGAAGTAAGACAGGAAGCATGTCTAGGAAGCAACATGGGTCAGGTGCCTGAGGAACAGAATAAACCCTTTCTGAATGTGTCTTCCCTGAGGGGCACTGGACACAAATGTAAAAGTCAGGTGAGGCGAACTGCACACTTAGATACTTCTGAAAATGTATGAACTGGGATGAAAAACTTTTTGGAGTGGGGACAAGACAGCATGGGTTTTGTAGACTACTGGAATTTTTTTCTGTATAATTTTTTTTGGTGAGGTTTCCATTGCAGAAAACAGAAAATTTTGTTTAAAGATAATCCAATGAGAATTTGTTTACAAGCAGGAAGAGCAAAACACTCAATGATATATCTTTCCGCTAATATCAAATATCATTGTTTCTGGCCCTGGTGATTCCAAGCCCGGTTTAGAGACAAAAGCATCCCAAATTACTTGCAGATTACTTTCAGCAGGGACTTGAGCCTCCTCAGTCTTCTAAACACGTGAGCTTTTTATTGCTTTGTCCTAAAATGTGAATTAGGATGGATTTCTTGTCTCATCAGTGTATCAAGGGCTTACTTCTCAAATGAAATGTTTTCCTTCCACTATGCTCTTAGTGCTAAAATATCTGGGAAGTACTCTCATATGTTCTTAAACAAAAGCGGTTAGAAGCTCCTCAGTATGACTGCATTTGCAAGAATAAAATTTCCCATATTCTTTTAAACATCTGTTAAACTTTTGGGAAACAAATTTCAGTTCAGAAGCTTCCAGTCCAGTCCTAGTTTAAGTGTTACTTAATACTGGACAGTGCTATTAGAAAATGGCTCTCTATTACTTAGCAGCTCTGCCTTTTCATGTGTATTAGAGGCTTCTTAGCCTACAAGACTGGCTCTGCTGAGAGGATGGAGGCTGTTCTTTCTGCTAAGCTCTTAGCAGCGTTGTTTACAACCCAGCCTCTTGTACTGAAAAGTAATGGGAGGCACTGATGAGGCTGTGTCAGTGTAGCTGATGGCTTAGTTTAGCTTCATCTTACTGGTGATGATGTGTGAAATGTAAAGAAACCAGCTCGGTTCTTGGAGCTGTGGCTGAACACACAGGGCCAAAGTTTGGAAAAATATATTTTTATCCCCTTATAAACTGAGCAAATGATGTGGAAAATCATGGATTCCCACAATTTTGTATTAACAGAAGCATTCTTAACTAGAGCCATTTATTAAATACAGTGTTAAGGTGTTTCGGGAAACAGATGGCTTATCACCATATTCTCATCTCAGCCAGGTACACAGGGGATGCAGGGAGGTTGAGGAGAAGGACAGTGACAGAAAATCAAAGAGTTCACAGAAAGAGGCTGGATGCTGTCTTGCCTCCCTGGGCAAATTAATTCATCAAACCACATTCTTGTGGCAGCAAATGAAAAGGACAAAAAATCAGCAATGCTCTACTTGTCAAGGTCATGTACTTTTCTTGGGGCACGGATGAATAAATTATCATACTTTACACTCACCACAGTGAAAGCAAGGTGTGAAGGTGTTTGTGACGGAGAAAGATATGCCTGTCAGCTCCCTCACCTCCGTGATCAATCAATCAATCACCCACCATTTGTGTGCTCCTGTTGGTCGCAGGTCTATCCACTGCTGAGCGCTCCAGCTTGGGCAAAGTCTGAGGCAGGGACTGATGGATAAAAGAGGACCTATCCACACTAAACCTTTAGTATAGAGTCTGACTGGGTGGCCCTCTCCTAATTTCTGGCCCTGGGCAATCCTCTGAAGCCCCATTTTTATCACACCGGGCACACTGGGACCCTGGGCTTTGTCTGGCCCTTTGCAGGTGACATCTTCCCCCCAACACCCCTCACTCACCAAGTCTGGGCGAGGTAATTGTGTTGACATTTATCTTCTCATTGCAGACCTCTTGGTGGCACTGCCTGTAGGCCGCCGGCTTGGACAGGACAGGGCACTCATTGCCGTGGCGCCCGGTGACTTTGTGCATACACTGGACCACGCGTGACTGGAGGCCCTTCCCACAGGTTGAGGAGCACTGGAGGAGAGAAGGCACTGAGACATGATCCAAGCAGAGTAACTTCAAAATCACATACGCACATACACCAGAAAAATCACTGCTGGAGCTGAAGTGTGCAGCAGACTGGCAGCTCACTATGGTGCTGAGGACTCAACAACAGGGGCATCGTGTCAGCCGGGGACCCTTCATACAGCTGTTGCATTTGTCCATGACGATTTCACAGCTGCAGGGAGTGCTGTGAGCAGAGGAACTGTCCTGGCACAGGGAAGGAAGCTGTTGTCTTTCTGTCTGGACTTGCTCTGAGTCCAGCTACACTGACTGTCCCTGTGGATGCCCACGAGGTTCAAGCAGACATGTGCAATTCCCTCCATCAGCCACAAAGAGGCAAAGCTGGAAAACATATACTGCTTAATTATGGACAAGCAGCTTCCACCTCCCTCTCCATGAGTGACCCAGTGGTACTGGTTGCCTGGGTTTAAAAGCCCTCTCCAAGACTTGGATGGTCTAACAAGGCTTCCTCCACAGACAAGATGACCACTGCCAGGCACTGATAAAACCAAGGATTACAGCAGAGGCAGGCAGCTCCTACTGCAGGCCAAAGACCTCTAGAGAAGCTCTGTTTCAGTATACGGGAGAAGACATCAGGTATTCAAGTATTCACTCTCATCTATCCCTGCTAACCGTCTGGCACTTGTCTGTCCTCCTGGGAGCAACTGCAAATTGTACTCCACGAGTTTTGGCTTCTATTAGCCAGGAGGCCCAGCCTGTTTGTATGCTCTCTTTGTTGTCATACAATTGGAGTCCCTAGCTCTCCCTCCCTCTTCCTCTGGCCCAGTCGCTTGTGATTTACAATGTCCTACTTGCACGCTGTTCAATTTTAATAAAGCAAACACAGTGAGCACAGTGAGGTGCACCAGCTGGAGTTAATAAAAGAACCTTGTATTTAAAATAAAGAAACAATGGGTTGCAGGACTTTGGTAAGATTCCTACTTCTGCTAAAGCCACACACAAGCTGTGTGTGGGGAGAGGAGGAGGTGGGGGAAAACTCAGGAGACATAATTAGGATGATAAAAAAAAGATGATGTTTTCTGTCCTCTGCTGTTTCCGAACAAAGTCAGGGCAGTGGAGCCCTCTCCCTGAAAAACGCTATTGCCTCAGAGTGGTACTTCTTAAAAACGGCATGCCAAACACTGAAGAGGCTCAAAAGATGAGCACCATTGAGGTTGGACTGAGTTCCAAGTATGAAGGATGTGTATGCAGTGTGGATGCTTGCAATGCTAGGACCCAGGGGCAAAAGAACTCATGGATGCATGTAGGCCTCCACCTCTCCCATCTATGGGGGAGAGCACAGCAAAGCTGTGGTCATTTTATTCTGGAAGTATCACAAAACCCCCCCTGCTGCTTCTCAAAGATCATCTGATACAAGAAGTATAGCCTTGTTCTGTGCTGGAGCACAGGGAGCTTTTTCTTCCTGTGTGAATCCCTGAAAGGCCTGATAAAAAATGGCCTCAGATTAACAGGACCACGTAAAATAGAGCTGATGGAGTCCTGCTTCAAACCCAGTGCAGAAATATGTCCGCACACTGTGAACTCTCTATTTCTGGGCAGGAGTTGTAGGATCAGTGAAGCCTGTTGTCAAAAATAACAGACTCTTTATCTATTTTTCGTCTTTAGTCACTCACATTCATGACTGTTTATTAAACAGGTTTCTTGTATTTGGTGTACTCACCAAATTTTTATTTGCTTTTCTTTTAATTTTCCCCCTATATTCCACCCGCTCTTTATTCCTATTCTTTCTCCCAGTGCCTTTCTCTAGGACTGAACTTTTCCATTCAGAACAATCTCTGGCTCAGATTCCTTCTGGACTTTGCCACTAAGCCATCCTAGTGTGCAGTTTACCTCTGTGTTTCCAGCTATGCAGCCCCCTCCAGGACCTGATTACTGTATTCTGAAGGTAGCAGTCGTGCTGTATTAAAATTTTACATGTATTTTAGAACTTCCTTTTTTTTAAATAAATAATTGGGTTTTTTCCTTTACATCTTTCTTAGTTCAATTTAGGGTCGACACGCTATTTACGACAGATTTTTTGCACTTAGATTTTCAGATGTTGACTTTACATCAAAATTTGGTCACGGTCTATTAATACCTCAACAATGGTTATGGTGTTTAGGACTATGCTGAACCAGCCCTTCCCTTGTATGCCCTACAGTGAGCTATTCCAAAAAGCAATCATTGAAGTCCCTTATTTAAACCCCCTTCATAACTTGAGCTTCTGCAGTGAGATGTAGGCATTTCACTAGTCTTGGGTGTCCCTCTGCTCTTCCCCAGCACTGTGTGCCCTCAGTGCCTTCTACCAGTCTGGAAGCCAGTCAAGCATGGCCATTACATTTGGATTTAAAGTTAACAATTTTTATCCTGATAAATGCAACTATTAGGCCCTTCTACTTCACTAGTCATACGCAACCTCTAATCCTCAGGATTTCAGTGGCACTTTTAGTCTTCAGAGTGCTTTACTAATCTTAATCCTCACAAAACTCTTTGCAAGGGGAGTGAATTGTACATCCATTTTACAAACAGAATAGGTGTTATCACATAGGCATAAAATAACCCATTCAGGCCACGGGGTTCCTTCACGTGATTGTAATATAGTGAGTCTGAAACCTCTGTCTCTGGCTTTTAGGCACTGCCTGTGCTTACGAATGCTCTTAACAGAGGGGAAAAAATAAAAAAAAAAGAAGGAAAGAAAGAAAAAGGCATTTTTCTCATAAGGTGAATAAGGTTTTCAAATACCAATATACAAACACTCACCTACCTTTGTCTGTGTTCCTGTCTCTGCATTTGTTAACCAGCAAGGAGGGCAAGCAATGAAACTTTTTCCACAGACACTGCCAACTCCAATCCTTAGACAAATAACAGCAGAGTTTTTGCCCGAAGCAGTTTTATTCCTTCTCCTGGGAGACTGGGATCATCACCTATGCTATGCAATTAGTTTTTCACAGCCAGGAAGACAGATTTTAACATCTTTCTTGAACTCTTTTGAGCTTGGCAGCTAAAGGAAGGTTGGACATCTGGCTTATTTTAAGACGAAATTTTCAACTCTGTACTTGGATAGTCTCTTTCCTAGGAATTTCAATAGGAAATAGGAATAGATACAAAATACATACAAAGGGGGAATTGTTACTCATGCTGCACTATGAAGAGCGGACATCATTAAAAGAGGCATAAAAATCAAACTCCAACTGAACAGCAAATTCCCATAAATACCTTCCCTCCTACTCTGGACAGCTAAATGCATTGCTACAGTCTCTCTGTTCCCAAATATTTATGGAGCAAGTAAGCATATCCACAGAACAATTTTCAGGGCTAGATTCACACTGTGCCCTCTGATACAGGACCCTCAGGCTTGGACACAGGTTATGAGGAGTTTGAGTAAGGAAAGGTGCTGTGGCCGTCTTGCAAACAGAGGAACTTCCAGGCAGCCAACAGCTGCCAGAGAGAGCGTATCGCTTGTGGCAGAGTGTGTGGCCTGGGCTGCGGGGGCAAAAGTACCGTTACAGCCCAGCACCCGATCCAGCTTCTGTAGAGCTGGTACAGTTCCACTGTGCAGAACGCTGGGAGGCTCCAGTACTGCACAGTGAAACTGCGCTGATCGTATTTAAAATGCTGTTGATGGACACTGGACTTTTTGGGCAAATATTGAATTCTTACACGGCTATTAACAAACATACTCTGAAAATTGGAAAAGCCTTTACAAGATTGATGTAACTCTCAAGATACGCACATGTTTTGATGCCATGATGGAGTAAAGTCATCTGTGAATGTGGAGGACCGGTTTTGGAACCTGGTTCGGAGCTGCGTGGATCTCTGCCTGCCACCTGAGCTGCTGCACAAGTACTGAGAGAAAACCCACAAGCAACTTGCCTACTCTGGGAAGCTGGGGACTCGGACAAGTGGTTGAATAGAGACGCCGGTGTCAAACAAAGAAGTGGTTTTTTCCTTCCACCAGACATTGCTAGTGATATCACTACCAGAAAAATGCATATGCAAAATTCATGTAGTTTAACCATAATGCACTAAACTGACAATATAGCCATTGTAAACTGGAAATCCACCCACATGCGAAGATCAAAGGATTGTTCAACACTAAAAAAGAGGGGGTTAATGAACAGTTACAAGAAGCGAACCTAATGAGAGCCCTTGTAACTCCCAGTTCAAACACTGCCTGAGAAGGCAAAAGGAATACAAAAATGCCTCCATTCACATTCTTTGGCAGTAACATGCAAGCCAGTGGGGATATCCAGAAGGAAATAAACTCACAAATTGTCAAGGCAGCAGCTGCATTCATCAGCTTAAAGAAGATTTACTCACTGAAAAACTCCAACCTTGAGACTGAGCTATGATTTTTCAACTGGAATGTTATTTCCACCTTAGGATACTGATATGAAAGCTTGAAATCTACCAAAGGTGCTGACAGGTGTCTAATTGCTTTGAAAGCAAATGCCTCGGGAGAATATTAGGTATTAAAATAGAATGAATTTACAGTAAGTGCTGAGATATGTCAGGGGCTTCATCAACTCCTGATCTACAAAAGATAGCCAGAGAAAGAGAGAGGAATAAGAACGAATGAAGCCAGGGCAGGGCTGCCGTTGGGCGGCTGGAGGAACGCATAAGAGAGACCAGTCCAAAGAAGCCCCGTGTTGAGGCTTAATGGGGACAGGAAAAGGTACAGATTTACCACTATAGAGGGCAGGCTGTGATCTGTTCAGCATTGAATGGAATGATGAAGCATTGCTTATGCCTTAGCTGAGGGCTGCTGGCTAGGCAGGGATGCATTCAGACCATGTGTCACATTTAAAAATGTCACTTTTCTAACTTCTAAGAGATGTTAGTCTCTTTTGTAAGAGACTTACTTTTTCCAGCAGAAGGTCACAGCATCCCTTCAGCCAATCCTGAGTGTACTCCAGTATTTAGAAGGCTGATCTGCTGGAGGGAGATATAGTTCAAGATGACTGTCATAAGCTGAAGGCAAGATTTTTTTTTTCTTTATTCATCAGTCTGCAGTCATCTGATGTTTAAAGATACTGGTTTGTCCCCAATTTGCTGAAAGTTGCTGAAGCCAAGGATAACACTATGGCTAAAGCTCCAATATTCAGAGATAGAGTCATGCTTTACTGACTTCAGAGTTCAAGTATTTCAAGGCGTTAGGATAGGGTAGAGCGTTTTTTCCCCCCAGGGGTCTTATTTCTTGCTTCTATGAAAGTCAGAAAGAAAGCAAGACAAGTTCCTATTAATAACATTCTAACATGGCATCTGAGATGAATGACAAATGTCCTGTAATTGCCCGTTTCTGAGACCTTAATAGCATACATGTGTGTGCTCTGAAAGTCAGTGCTCCGCACACCTTAACATCAGGCTTTTCATGAGTATCACTAATTTAAACTCCATAATTCTAGCTGAAAAGCAGCATGCAATATGCTTTCATAAACACCAGGTCAACTTTCACCATGGCATCATGCTAAAGAAAGAAATTTCTGTCTTTCCACTGATAAGATCTAATTAGCCCAAAGCAAACTGTAAGCTGTTTTTCAAGCTTCCTTGTTCTTTTTTTCTTTTTTTTTCTTTTTTTTTCTTTTTTTCTTCTTTTTGAACCCCAGATCTGTAAAGAGAACATATCTGGTCTTGCTTACAACAATCTTTCATTTGGAAACGTTTGTGAAATGACTGATTTGTTTAATTTAGCCAAGAAAAAAAAGCATACCCTTCTGACTCAGTATGGGAAGAAACAATAAATTACAGCAGAAAATGCTCATGGCTGATGTGACAGTATCTTAGAAGGAAAAGAGAGAAGCAATCTTTGCAAACTGCCTACAGCTGTGCTTTCAAACTGCATGACCCTAAGGAACAAGACCTGACCAGTACATCCACCACGTCTCACTGCATAATTAAGCTTGACTTTGCTATTCTGAAAAGTTCCATTGTGTACAGAGAGTTCAGAGATTAAGAGCTGAATGCATGAATATTCTGGGTAGTGACAGTGCCCTTAAGTACTTGTGCGATGCAGCCCAGGTGGATGCTAATGAGGAAATGTCATTTAATTCATTATACCAATCAGGCAGAATTTACTTCTCACAAGCTTTCAAACTGGATTTCAAGAACAGGATCAAGCAGAGATGTGAAATGATATGGTATTGCCTATAGGGTGCCATATTCTAGCATGTCACCTATAGCATGTGTGCAATGTTTTGATCTGCGGCAGGTAGAAAGTGGAAATACTCCATAGCTTATTCCACCTGAAAAACTGCAAGGAAATGATGCTGAAAAACACCTTATGTAAAAGGCATAATCAAGCTAATTTTAAGTAAACTAGATAGTAATGGACAACTATGTAACCACGGGATCACAGAACTTGGCTCAGGCTGACTGCTTGAGAATTTACCCTGCTTCTACAGCAGTGTGCGCTGCTTATGCTGAGCAATGTTTTCATGGGCTACATGAGCTATAGTCCCACGCTGTCTCCTGTCGCAGATGTTAGCCTTGAAAGAATACCTTGGGAACTGAAGCTCCGCTGAACACATATTTTAGTTATTCATCAGTTAATGATCAATGCTACCTAAATGCAATTTATTAAAAAAGTAATTAAACTAAGGACTCCATTAAGATTACTTAACTTCAGCAAGAGGCTGCTCATCTCTGTCATCTCAGTCCTGCCTGAGCATTCTCTAGACAGGGAGCTACTCAACTTTGAAATGTATGACACTGAACTAACACTGCATTTCATCTCTTTGCACAGTCAAACAAGAGATCACCAGCAGGCTGATACTAATTGCTCTTTAAAGATGCTCTGGAAGATTGTCACCTTAATGCCTCAGTAGTAATTATAAATCTCAAAAGGCTATTGGAAAGACTGCAAAATTATAGCAGTCCCTGCTAGGGATACATATTGCGTGCTGTAAGGATTCAAGGGGCAAAAACCTCTTCAGATGAGTAGTACAAACTTTAAATGGTGAATTAGCTACTGTTCATATTTTTAAAAACATGATCCTAGACACTGTAACATCTCAGAGTAACTCAGAGAAAATGAATGCCAATATTTGAACAGGCTTGTCTTTCATGCTTTCTTCTTTTTCACATTAAAAAAAAAGAGTAAAATAGTCACGATGGAATTCCATTTCCAATCCACTGATCTTGGTGGGAGGCTTTAATTCTCCATAAAAAAAAATGCACTTAATGAACTAGGCTTTTAAATAAAAAATATCAAAAAGGAAAAGTTATTCTTCCAATTAATAGGATCACTGGAGGCTGTATTGGAACATGAGACAATAACACTGTGACAGAACGTGCTCCACTTCAAACAAAACTCTGATGAATATGTTTTTTTTGCAGCACATTCTCCTTTACTAAGGAACCAGCAAAATAATTTGTACTATGGATGCTCTCAGAAACGCCAGCAGAGATGAGCTGTGCAAATTGTTGTGCAAACAAGGAGCACTCATTGCCTCAAAGGCATGAGCAGGACTTGGTTTCTGTAGCTTACAGTCCCCACGGGAATGACATGGCCAGCCAGCATTGTAGTCAGCATCTCTTCACTTTCCATGCCTAGGTTTCCAACTACAGCTGCATCGACTGGGGCTGGCAGTTATCATAAGTCTAGATAGAGGCTCAACCTTGTTTTAGCGCCATTATACAATATTTACACCTCTGACCATAGCTAAAGACATTTCACAGATGGGGGGACAGAAAATCAAAGAGCGAAAGGGGTGGGATTCATCATTCTGAACTAGCTCTGTTTATGTTCTCTTTGCAGTCAGTAGAGAGAGGTCACCACTTCAAGGGGCAATTCAGCCTTTACTAAGGAAAGGAGATAAAACTACTACCTGGAGCTGCCTGTCTTACAATGACTGTAAATGGAGCCTAACAGCTATCTCAAACAAGGCACCTACCTGTCAGGTGGCTAGGACTCAGTGATGTGAATTCAACTAAGTGATGGACCCATGACCATACAGAAGTCTGTAGTTAATATGAGCTGAACTCATATGAACTTTCCTTTCTTTCCTAAAATGTGTATTTCCAGTGGAGGTATGAAAACTATATTTCTAAGTTTGTCCACAACAGAGCCATCAGTTCTACTTGGTGGTACAAAGCAGTAGAAGGTGACAGATTTGTGAAATGGCAGCAGGAACATGGAGATGTCTCCCCTCATGTCTCCCCTTCTGAGGCTTTTACTTCAGTGATCCAAGTCTTTTTCTCAGAACCCTTATTCTGGATTCAGGATGGTTCATTTCCCTTTTACTTAAGTTTGTGGAATAAAATCATAAAGGGAACAGAGAAAACTCCAGCAAGCCCTGCACTGACAGTGAAGATGACAAAAAAATAACCAATAGCCTTGGAGCCCTGTCATATCCAAACTACAAGCCACGTGCCAGAATCTTCATTTTATGCAGAAATCCTTAACTCGCTGAAGTCACTGGGAGCTGGCCATTGACTTTGGTGGGTCAGTGATTTGGCCCATAGTGTTATAAACAAAATTGATTTCACTGCAGCAGAAGAGGGGGGTGGTTTCTGCTTTGTAAAACAAATCTCTCACACAGAGATCTATTTTATTCCATGCATTTCCTCAATGGAGGTTAAACTAAAGGTGATGGTTTTAGCTCATCATAACTCAAGAGGGTACCATTCTACTTCAGAAATGCAGAGCTATGGCTTTTCTTCTTCCTTCCTAAAGGGCTGCACGAAATTTTTACTAGGATACTGGCAACAACTTTGCCAAATTGAGGAGTGTCCCTGACTGATATAACCAATTTTGGGCCATTTGTTCTCATCCTCTGTAGCCAGGGGTATTTTGAGATTAGCTGTTGGCAAGAAAGGCTGTGGTTTGCACATCAGTGACCACACACCAGAGGAACAAACCATGGGGAATCACAACTAGCAGCACAACTTAAAGCAGTCCATAGGGGCAGTAGTTAGGTTTAGGACACTCTGACGCTCTGGCTTCTGGTCATGCCTAGGACCAGAGAAGCAGAGGGTTTGAATACTAAAGCTTGTTGGGTCCTCTCCTGTCATACCCAGCTCTATCACCTTCTGGAGAACAACTGATTTCCATCAGTGAGGCCTGCAGACAATCGTCCGACATCAGTTTCTAGCTATGGTACTGAATGCACGTGAGCAGCCATAAATCATGAAGTTGTTTGCTGAGCCAAAGGGACTAAGCGGCAGGAAAGGGTCTGTCAGCTGTGATGTGCGACTGCAGTTTTAAGCGACCATCCCTCCTGCAGAGTTTTCTCTGAATTCAACAAGAAATGTTATTTTCTCCAAGGTAGAAGAAGATGAACTTAGTTATGACCTTTATGAAGAATTAACAAGTTGTCCATAGTTTATCATAAACAGATGGTGGGTCAAGCCATGAATTTGTAATGAATGTTAGAACAAAGGACAATTTGCTTCTATATTTACGACAGCTTTGAATATACCTCTCAAACCACAGCTGTCCTTGATTTGCTCTTCTTATCATGTAATGTGAATTAATCATTAAAAGTGAGGTGTATAGAGGATTTTGTTGATGTTCCCAAACATTTGGAACTTGGAAAACATGCCTTCCTGGCACTGGGAGATTGGAGAGTATTTTCTGGAAAAAAAAAAACCCCAAACAACCCAAAACCCAACCCCGACATGTTTTTTGGTGTACTGCAAGGCTAGAGGTTTTATCTCTTAGAGAATACAATCTACAGTAATCCTGCCAAAACAATTAATTTGCAATTACAAAATCCTTGTTACCACCCATTGTGATGAATGACTGCTGATCTTCAGTATGAAACACCTCAGTGTCTGGCACAAACCCAGTTATTTTTCTTATAGAAAATTAGATTTTTTTCCTCCCTATTGTTAATTTTATCCTGGGATGAGAACCTGTAACCATCATTTCATAGGCTGAGCAAAATACTGTAAAGAAATTGGCAACTATTGATGTCCAGGGAGGGCAGGTGCCTATAGTTAATTTTTCAGATGTGCTTTATCACTACTGACACTATTTGGCAACAAGAATATTGTTTAACAACACACTTTGCCAAGCTGATCCTTACTAGTGCTTTCCAGTTTCTGGAGCGTACAATCTTTCTGAATCCCGTGAAAGATGTGCCAGGTGGTTATACAAGATGTAAAGCAGTAGAAAAAGATTTCTCCTCTACTTTCTCTCCTCGTTGAAGCCCATCTTGACATGTCATATATTTCTGTTTTCACCTGAGAGCATGGATCTGTGATGGTTCCTACACAAGACCCAAAGATCTTGCACAGTCCGGCAGGTCAGATTCTGATCTGCATGGCATTGGCATAAGCCTGCATTAATTTAAGTGGCTGAATTAAACTGGATTTACACTAATGTAAGAGAGACTGATACCTGACCCACTGTGCTGAGTGAGATCCTTGGCTTGTGGCCAAGGGGTTGTAGGGAAGAATGAAAGTCAGTTACCCTGGATTTACATTGGGTTATCCGAGATTAATATAGGCCTTAGTATTTACAGAGCATCTACTGTAACTGCGAAGAAAAAATATGGCAAAGCCAATATATTACAAGGCTTCTATGTATCTGTCTTCTTCTAAAAATCTTTTCATTGGGCTATGTAATATAATAGGTTAATGAGCTAAATTGTTGCCTGAGGGACAGAAGTTGCATGTTTAAACTTCTGCCCACAAAGCTGAAAATGCACCCTTGTGAAAGTCAGCACTAACGATGGAGCTAGTGTATCTTGCTTGTAATTCTGCCTTCCTTGATATAATACCAGTTAAAAGGAGAATAGCCAAAAAAATGAAACTGGGAACCCTGAACCATTCTGTGCTATTGGCTCGAAATACAATACTTCAGTCACAGGACAGAAATAAGAGTATGTCGAGGCATATAAAAGAGTGAAACAATTAAGTAAAACTGGAAATGAAGAAAAATCCATAAAAGTCTTCTGGAGAATTGCTCCTGCTATATAATCTTGCCTCCTCAGTTATACCCTAGAAGAGTTGAAAAGTCAACCGGAGAAAAGGAACTCAAAAAATACAGCCTTGGCCTGTGCATTTGCACCCGAGTGCTTTCCCTGATACATTATTACTAGAGCAGAAGGGGAGAGCCCTGAGGACACGGGGAGGGGGGAGCCCCGGGTAGCTAGAAAGCAGTCCCTGGTGCTGCTCACCTTCAAGCGCCACTGATCTTTGCCACCACCCTAGCTAGGCAATACACCAAGCCTGCATCTCCCTGCAGCTTGCCAGCAGCGCACCCCCACATCATTCGGGACATATGTTTTCAACTGCGTGAGTCACGGTAGGCTTCAACGCAAAGTCCGAGTCCCGCAGCTGATCCCTTCCAGCGCAGCCTGGAGCAGGCGGATGGTACAGACTCAGCTGCGCGTCCTGCTAACCTTCCTGGAGAGCCACATGCATAAAGATACATTCTGTTCACTAGCTGCCTGCATTCTTCACAGGAATGTAATCTTTGACATAAAGTTTGTCAGCAAAATACAATTCATCGTGAAAGAATGAACTACTGTCTTGCTAAAGCATCAAGAGGCGTATTTTCAGCAGCCTAGGAGTCTGAGACAAGTGTTGGGAAACTGAGCAATTTGTTCTTTTGACTAGCACAGCTACAACAAAAATGTAGAAATGTTTCCAGTGCTAGAACATTTAACAGCTCAGATTTCAAACAAGGAGGAGCCATTTCAAAGTAGAAGGAGTGTATGAGATGTTTGTTTCTTTAACTGAATGCGAACTGGATGTGGAATTTCCTTTTGGAAGAAATGATTGAATGGGAGATGGCTTGGATTCCCATTTGTATATTGCATCATATATAAAAAAGAATGATATAATGAATTGCAATTCTGAAGAATCCCGGCAACAATAAAAAAATGATTTCAGGTTAACACCTTCAGTGGGTCTCTCGCTGTGCAATCTATCTTTCTACTAGGTTCAAAGACTCTCGGGCTAGGAACAGTCTAGTTATGTACCTCATAATATCAATGCTGCGTTTGTGTTAAATGCTAAAAATAATAATTATATCCCTTTAAGATAAGAGGTTTAAGAGAGAAGTTGCAGTAGTGCAGAGAAGTTGGAAGTTTAATAGCAGCGGTAATGGAGGTTACACATGGTTACTAGTAACAGAACAATACTCTGTCTTTAGAATTACAGAGCACCGGACTAACAAAGGTAACTTCAAAGACGTTTAAAATAACTTTACAGACCTGGCCCTATGTGTTTGCAAAGTCAACTAGAAACATCGGTTCCTCATGCAACACTTGAAATATGCTGCAAATACATTGGAAAAAAACAAATATCACAGCCACGACCGCTTGCTAAATCTGCTCAATTAGCTCCAAATGTTTTCCACAGCTATAATATGTAGTAAGGACCATCTGCAAATAAACCTGGCAAAAAATGGAAAAAAATTCCTCTTCTTCAGAGTGTGGACAGGCAACGGCAGCAGAGCCGTTACTAAGGCCAGTGGACAAGGTTTTGGCTGGTAGGCGCAGGTTAAAGATCAGCATGCCCATGCCTCCAGCTCTCACCTCTTCTACACAGAAGGGGATCCAGGGCCTAAGAACATAAAACCACAATTTGTCTAGCATAGATTTGTAGCTTTTACTGCTCCACTCTTGCACCTTCTGAATGCAACAGGATCTAAGACCTTATATAGGATAACCATGTCCATCACCGTCAGACGCGAGTTACTTGTATAGGGCTGGGAGCTCCTTAGGGAAGCGATCTGTCTTCTCATGCACAGAGTCCACGTATTCTATAAATACTACTACTACTAATATAAAAATAACAGTCTGCCATTACCACCCAAACAGCCTGTTCTATTTACAAGTTGTATCTGGAACTGACTTTTTAAATGAGGTTTTGCCTCTTTCTTACATGGCTTCCTGGTATCTTCAAATGATCTTGGTTTGGGAAATTAAGGATTGGAGGCCAAGTCACCATGCAAGCTGTTTGCACATAAAGCATCAAAGCCCCTTATTTTAATCTGTGATAATTACCACTGTTAGTTAAATCTTGCTTCCCTGATGATTCTTAACAATCTGTAACAAATGCACAATGCATTAATCGCAAAAAGTTGTTGCTTGTTCTGAGATCAATTTGTATTAATAGAAAAAGTTTCCATCTTAGTCAGCACAAAGCTCTCTCACAGCGATTTTTACAGCACCGGCAACAAATGTTTTACAATGGAATTTTACCCTGGAAGTATGAATTTTAAAGAGTTCACTGTAATCTAACTGCTGCAGACTTTGTGTTTCTCCTTAAAGGAGGAGCTGTTTAAAGCCAGACAACACTGAAGAAGAATTGCTGATAGCTGTAAAGGCTCTCCCCCTAAGTATGAGCCCTGCATTAAAGCTTCTGGATCCTCATGATGAAAATCCTTCGCTCAGGATTTGCAAAGAATTGAATTCCACATGAAACCTTTCGGCTATCTGGGTTTCTGTGACAACACATTTTCTTCAAAGAATTCTATCTACCCATACCTTTTTCTAGCAATCCAGTTGGTGCCTTTTGTTTATCCCTCTACTCAGAGAATAAGAATCTAATTGTGTGATCTAGGTGTCCACTCAGAATTAACCACTATGTCTAGAATTTTAAATGCTCATTATAAACCAAATCTAAGTCCAAGAACATCCTGCTGGACTCGCACAGGGTGAAATTCCTGGGAAGCAGAGAGTTGGCACAAGCTCTCTGCAGACAGAAGCAGGCCACATATGCAGCACATAAGCTTTTGTGCCCTTCTGCACAGGGAGGATCCTGATCCTGAGTTAAGAACTGCAAACAACAAGTGATTTTGCGCTGATCCTGTCCTGCTCACACGCAGACACTAAATCCATCAACAACACTATTTACTGTGACCAATGTACGATTGCAGCCTTTCTAGCAGTGAGCCAACATCTTTATCATATTGGAACCATTCATACAATACTGAACTTTCAATCCATGTAATCGGTGAATACACAATTATTTCATATTCCTCCCTACAAAGAGAATCCGGGTCAATATGCATGCCAAAATGTTCTAAAGTTCCACAAATAAATAAATAATGTTATTTCACCTGTTAACACATGGGAACTGTTTGTTTTGGCCAGCTTGCATGGACTCTGTGTGCCAGGTTATGAATAAAATAATGTTCAATACTCTAAACATTCTGTGATACAAATTCCTGGCTCAGCATAAATACAGACCTTTTGTATGTGGCAGGTTCTTAATGCATTCTCCAGCAATGACACCATTAAATTAATGTATCTATGACAGAGTATATCTATAAATATTTGTAATTCCTAATCACAATGTAAAAAAAATGCAATCACAGATAAGGCAATTTGCCCATCATGGGCCTCTATTTCACTGGATTTTGCTTGCTGGAGTTTGGGTTTTTGGAAAGCAAAATGCAACTACTGTATCCCAGTGGTTTCTGCACATGCCGTACATTCCAGAACACAAAGTAGGCTTTCTGTTTAAAGAACAGTACAGTTACAAAGATAAGATAAAACCAAACTGGAATATAATATTCCTGGGAAATTTTAGTTCTTTATGCAAACATGAAGTCAGTAATGTAAAGGATGCTTTATGAACAACACTGGCAAAGGCTGTTTCTCACACTGCCAGGCCTCCTTCCCAAGCAAAACTACCTATTACTTTAAGATCAGAACGCAAATACAGAGCAGACTCTGCTCTGGTTTAATCCACTGCATTCGGGAATTAATTCCACTGATGTCACTGGAGAAACTAAGTTCAGACAGGCCTAAGTGAAGGTAAAATCCAGCCCTGAGGAAGGGGCTGATGGTTTTGGCTCTGCCTTTGAATTCATGGCTTTCTTTCATTTCAGGTGGTTGGAATAAGTGTAGGACTGGACTATGCTGTGTAGGTCCCAGACTAGCATGAAATTCAGCTGCACAGCTTTAGTCTTGCATCTGTGGTAATAAAATAGTGTGCTGTCTGACTCTGCATGCAGGACCTGCATGAAGCAGAGGAACAGAGTTCAGCTGTGAGTGCTCTCAGCTACCCTCTGTTTCTGTGTGAGTCTGCCTGGGCTTCCCCCCAGTAGTATTCAGTTTAACAACAGTTCTCCCAAACCTTCAGATTTATCATTGTGGGATAAGAAGACTAAGGTCCAGCTCTCTTCTCAGCTGACGGTTTGAGGGAGACAAAACTCTCCCCACAGCCCCCTTGTGAGATTTCCCTTTTTCTCAGTGACTAGGTTCCTAACTCAAAGTGCAAATTTTTAACACATATTTACACTCAAGGAACCCAACCTTCTGCTATTTTCTTTTTAGCTTGCCCAGGCTGTGCATGGGACACCTCCTTAGTTCCCTGCACTCCTAGAAGATACTACTAATGAACTCTTTTCTGTAGAATTCAATCTGCTAGCCAGAACTGTTCAGAGTTTGCTTTTTGAAGTACGGAAAGCAGTTTCAGTATTGTTTATAAAGTAGCTTTTTGACAACAAGAGTCCACCGGTGGTGGTTTTGCCTTTGGATGGTTAAGCTGTCAATTAATACTCATTTCTATCCTGTTTGGAACACACTTCTCTAAAATTCACTGGGTCATATCCATAAGCCTGTGTTGCAATGTTTGGGTTATAAATGGCATAAGGGGAAAGTTTAAATCCCAGCAAAACCTCCAGTCAAAACCAGTTAAACCCTTCCTTTCCAAATATTTAAACAGCAAATTAATGCAGACAGCACACGGAAGCATAGCACTCTGAACATCTTTGCACTTAGAAAGAAAATGCCATGTAGTGTTCACTGCTACCTTAGACCAATCGCCTGTTTTCCATTCGTAACAGCCTGTGTGATCCTCACACTCTTCCTCATCTCTTGGCCTGGTGGCTGCATCACATTTCCCTTGAGAATTTGTGCACGTCACCGTTCTTTTCTGAATCCCCTTGCCACAGTCTGCCGAGCACTGCAAAAAAACAGGTATTTGTTTTCTGTTACATGGTGCCTAGAAATGATAACTTTTATCTTGGTAACATAGCTAAAAGGAAAAGCTGGTTTTATGAACACAGAGCAAAACTGATAACCCATAAGATTTTCTCCCAATAATCTAAGCCCCTTTCAAACATAAAAGAGTAATTTGAAAAGCATAGTATCTGCTTGTAAAATATTTTACTTATGAAAAATGGCAATTCTGAAAATCAACCTTCTTTGAAAAATATCAGCTGGCATTTTGCTAGAATTGGTGTTACAGATGAAAAAAACACTAAATCTTGTGTTTAAGAGCTCATCATTCATACTGAAAAAGGACACACTGAGATTTACAACACAGAACTGCGACATCCCTTGATGTATCATAGGAGTAAAATGATAGCGATAAATGCATTTTTAAATCACAGTAGCATGAGACCACTGTTACGAACACATTTCTGCAGTACAGTTTGTACATACCATGGCAAAGTCACAGTTCTCACACATGTTCTCATGTGAAACGCATACATGACCTTCACTCTTTGATTTGCCATAGGCTCATCACTAGGGTAGTTCCAAAGAACTTCAAATGTACAAAGGGGATAGCTCAGGAGAGGCACTATTCAGTGAGCCACAGTGTTGTGAACAGCTTCCAACCACGGCCAGCAAGCTAGTCACAGACACCAGCAGGGATGAAAGACAGACTTCTCAGCACCAAAAGCACAAGCAGGGACTGTTTGAAGTCCTCTGAGAAAGCAGCAGCCTACTAGAGCTGCTAGAATCAGTTGCTGAAGGAAGACTTGATTCAAACGTTTGGGCACTCTAACAAACATTCATGCGAGTGAGCACAAATTATCCACACATGTTTTTTTGTCTGGGCACTATGAAGGCAGCTTCTAAAGAGCAGGGCTATCTGCTCACCCATTTGTTATCTCTGCCAATAGTTGGCTGGAAATTCTGTTTTGCTGGAGAATTTGTCTTGATTTCATTGACTGTAACTAGGCGGGAAAAGGACACTGGCATGAACTGAAACAGAATTTCTGGTTTAAATAACCAGTTCGGTAATAGAGTAACAGATCTGCTGATGCTGTCACAGCCATCTAAGTGCATGCCACTACACAACGGCATAGCTAGTCTCTCTGCTCTTCATTTTCATGCCACTGCAGTGGTTAAGAGTGAGAAATTTTCCTGAAGAGCCACTGGGGACAGGTGGGTGGAAAAATGATATCTGTACCAACTGAGATAAAAACTAACCTCCTCTAGCATGTCAAGTTCTCCCCTTCAGGGGATCAGCATGGAAAAGACAGTTGATTTGACACTGAATAAATAGTGAAGATATGAGATATTCTGTGAGGTCTTTTGAACGTATTCCAAAAAGCTTCTCCATCCAGGGGGTCTATGCTGGAAACAAGCATCAGCTTGATATAAATTACATCAAATGGACAAATCTCAGCATGCCTGTCTAACCATCTTAAAAATACAATCCAGGCAGTTCTGACCTGCTGGCCTTGTTAAGGACATGAATGACAAGCGTTTATGAGCTGGCAAGCAAACAGACATGCCTTTAAATACTTCAGAGCACTACAAAGTGACTTCTTGAAAATCTGGGAAACCTTCCACTTAATTTACTATGTGCTGCTCATGGTGTGACCTCCTTACGGATGTAACATCTTTGTAACAAGCACAATTGTATAGTTCTGCTAGATACCAGGATGAATTCTTCCAGGCTTTGCAGAATTCCAGAAACTGCTTTGCCGGACTCCTCAGAGCGCAAGACTTGCCAGAGATCCTAGGCTGGAGCTCCCTAAATGGTACCTTAAAGCCATGAATTTGCCCCAAGTTGTATAGACTTTCCCAAATTATATATCATTTTCCCCAGTCCTCAGGGTGGACTCCTCAGGGTTGCACTCGTTCATCTCAAACTACAAAGCACCATATATAAAATCTTTCAAATGGTCCAATTTACTCAAAGTAAATCAAACTGAGGTAGGAGCATTTTTCACAGTAGGAGAAATCTCTAGGTGGGTTTTACAAGCAAGTCTGGGAAAAACACCAACTGTTTGTTCTTCCCACAAGCTTTTAAGTCATTCACAGATTAATACTGCATATACTTTCCTAGACAAAAGAGCATTTGCAAAAGGTTTCCAACAGATCTTTGGTGGTCACATATAAATCACCCTCTTTAAGAGTTTTCTTCTTTGCTCAAGTCCTCTGTTTTCATGAAGAATTTCTTAACACATAGATTTTACAGGGATTCCACAACAGAGCACTCTACAAATTAATACGTGCAGTCCCTGAGTGTCCAGCTGAGATCATTAGGTCTTATTTTATTAACAAATTACTTAGTCAAGTCCCACAAGGTTTGGTAAAGGAGCAACACAACTTTGCAGTTAAGACACAGCTCCTTTATTTGAAGGAAATCCATATTTTTTTCTACTTTAATTCCCTAACAGTAGAAACATTCACCTTTTTCTGACAGTCTCTATTTTTGTCATTAAAAATGGGTTAAGCAGTACTTTGTCCAAAACAATCTCAAGTGTTTGGCAATAAAAGGGGAACTTAATTTTTTCCACAATGAAGATTGCATTGGAATTTGCTTTGAAAACACACATTTTTCACTGGGGACCAGACATCAATGTGGCCAGCTGTTTTTTGTTGTATAACCAAAAAGTTCAAAAACATACATGAGAAAATTGATTTATGAAATGATACCACTACTGTGGTATTTACTCCACAACATCAGATTAAAATGTTAAGAATTAAAGTGATTACCACGGAAGAAAGTCCTAGTTATGAGAAGTGTTCAAACTGGCAGAGCATCAAATGTGTCCTGGAGTCAACTGTGCTACATAATAGCAGAAATGTGTCAGAACAAGAACGAATTTAAGATCACGAGTGGGCAATTACAGACATGACAAAAGGTAAACAAGTTTAGCAAAGGAAAAGTAAACCAGTTGTTGAAAAAATGATCTAAAAATATTATGTATTTGCAAATGAGTTACGTGGTCACAAATGTGGAAGATTTCCACTCTGGAAAAAGTCTTCTGTAACTTGACTTACTCCATTTCATAAAAAGGAGAGAGAAGTACTTGGGATTGTTAACAAAACACCCAAGTAAAAATTCCCCATGTAAAACAGGTAGGAACCGCACAATAAGAATAGTCTCAGCTATAAACAGTTCAGCTGGTTCAGCTGTAAGAAATAAAGAGGGCATCATCTGAAAGGGTTACTTCTATAACACACAAAAGACCTATCAGACAACTTATTAAAACTTTGGTGTGTTTCTCCACATCTTTTGAAATGAAAGAACTCAGAAAGAAAACGAGTCTCATGCATAAGTGAACAGATACAGCACCCTACTGAAAGGAAACACTACTCTCACTTAACTATCATCTCACTTGCCAAACAAAGATTTCCTGTTCAAAAGGTGGACAATGGAATCACATTGTGTTTGTTAAGAGACACTGTTCCTCAGTGCAAGATCCCTTGTATCCTGAGCTCTGTGACTTTTAAGCACATTTCTAACAATAATATTTTGCAAAAGCTCTTTGACAATGTTTTAAACAGGAGCTCACTGTTTCAAAATAAAGACGAATAACAAGGAAAGATCCTTCCCACAGAAATGACTGTTGCTGGGCAGTCCCGTAACACGGCCAGTCTGGAATGAGACTGGTAGAGCCATAAGCACTGCAAGAGTGAAAGGATCTTCTCATCATTCAGATGAGCCTAACAGATACTATATCAAAACTAACATGGACATCCTATTAGGACTGTTACTCACAAGGTACAGACAAAGTTGCCCTGTATTAGCTGAGCCCTGGTCATGAACTGTAGGCGTACTCCCAGTTGACTCTGTTGCTAAATGAAACACAGGCTAACTGTCTAGACCACACATCATTTATATCTGAAATGCATTTATAATATCTGAGAGTAATTACTTAACTCTGCAACTACGTGGAGATGCACCTTTTATACAAAGTATAACCAGCTTTTCCATGTTCCTGGAATTACACAAAAGAAGGTTGGATAAGGCCCAAAGATTGTACATTCTCTGTAACATGCAGACGCTTGATAAATCTGGTATTTGTTTCACACTGCATTTAAATGGAGCCAGAAGCCCTGGTGGGTTACTACACTTCTGGCCTCAGGTCAGTGAAATGTTTTTCCTTGCTGGTCAGAGTTTTCAGATGGAAAGATATAGTTACTATAGCATGATATCTAAAACCTGCCTTAATAACTCATCCAATATGGAATACAAGCCTCAGCTCCAAACTGATCATCTCAACAAATGACAGTCCTACCCAGTGCCCCAATACTGTGAGGCACTGAGTATGCTGACCCTGAGAACATGCTTAATTTTAAGCACTTAGCTGGATTAGGGCCAGTGTATTCAGAGCTGTCTGCAGTCTTGGTTCCTTTCTTGAATCAAGTTCCTACCTTTGACCACTCTGATGCTTCCCAGATAGAAAGGCAATCCCGTCCTTCACAGCTTTGTACTGTTGTTGGTTTGTTGCCAAGGCAGTAGAGGTCTCTTGTGTTAACGTAGGTGCCATTTTGCAACTGATAAACACAAGTCACTTCCCGGTGCTGGACACCTTTCTCACAAGTAGCAGAGCAGGGACTCCAATGGCCAGTCACCCACCTGGGAAGGAGCCAGAGAAGGAATGTTAAAAAACTGGTGGGATAAAACATTATGCTTCACTTAAAAACAGCAAGAAATGGGCAACTCTTCCTAGATTTGT
This sequence comes from Aptenodytes forsteri, assembly GCF_000699145.1. Classification (NCBI taxonomy): domain Eukaryota; kingdom Metazoa; phylum Chordata; class Aves; order Sphenisciformes; family Spheniscidae; genus Aptenodytes; species Aptenodytes forsteri. Next base: position 629,988 of record NW_008794427.1, on the reverse strand, counting down.
GGGTTCTTCGACGGTGCTGTATTGCCATCACACTGAGAGCACCTGATCACCTTTGGGAGCCGAAGTGTGTAAAGCAGAAAAGTGTTGGTATACAAGTGAATATCTACTCCTGTCTCCATGCTAGACAGAAACACAAACTCTGCATAGCTCCCTTTAACGCCCAATCTCTACAACGTGGCTACATTTTTCCTCCAGATAAAGACAGACTTGTCTGCAGGCCATCCTATCCCACAAAAATTGTTACCTTTGAGAGGTACCTGGGAAAACCACTGCTATATCTGCGTGCATGTCTTCACTGTGCAGTGGAGCTGTGCAGAGAACCTATACATACTGTGTACAAACTGGGATGGTGCTACAGCCAGACACCTAGCCCAGCACAGCTTTCCCGCATCCAGGACCAGAGTCAGCTTCTCTAGCCCTACATTATATGACCTCAAAGCATACAAATCCTCTACATCCCAGACTATTAGAATGCGAAGACACCTCCTGCCTCACTTTTAGTTCGCCCTCTCACAGCCGCTGGTGAGATTTCACTTTTCATAGTTGGGCTTTCCAGGATGTTTAATTGGAATCTCATCTGTTTGAAGTTCATGGCATTAGGGGCCTCAAAAATGGAGAATAACTGGCCACATTCATTCTCAGAAAATCTGAATTGCCTTTAACTGCCAAGGCTCAGGAAGTACTTAAAAAGACAAGATTCTCCCTACAGAAAGGATCCTGCAATGTTGTTTCAAAGGTGCCGTAGCTCACAAGGATGTGCCATAACCCAATCTAGATGGAGGCGGGGGGTATTTCCCTGTACTCATCGTTCCTCTGAGCCTTTGGGATTCATTTACTTTGTAAGCACGTTTCAGTTGCCATTTCCTTCCCCTTTGATCAAAGTGTGCTGGGAACAAATACATGGCCTTTTTTTTGTTGTTTGCTGTGTTATGTCTTTAAAGGCTCTTTGGCAAACACTCAGCACAACCTTGTGAGGTGTTTGGGTTCCTCCAAAGTAAGGAATGCATAGCTGCTGTGAGCAGTCTCCAGCTGTGGGCATGCAAGGGAAATGAAGCATCCTCACCCCTCCGTCTTCCAGCTCAGTGTAAGGCCAACTGAAAGGCTCCCACTGACTCCAGCAAGTGCTGGAAGCACCACTGTGGTTACAGCTGGCCTACAAGGCGGTGAATAAAAAGTCTAAGAAGAATCTGAATTAGGAGGTATGTAGGGAGGGACGATTTTTTTCCTAAAGACAAGCAGCATCGATCTTTAAGCTTCCTGCAATCTGTCAATGAGGAACATGTTCTCTGTAATTACAGGCATTCCTGGATGAAGTGAAAGACTGGAACAATAACTGTGTAGGTGCTGTGCACCGGAAGGCTATCATGCCTTTCTCACCAGGTAATTGACCTTCTAGCCTGTTATTTAGGACTGTCATCTAGATTAGTATCCTTATACCATGAATCTTTTACTTGTCACCCAATCCTGGGTTGTCTATTATGATAAGTGCCTCAAATAAGACTTCTCAAAAACAAGTCTGCTCAGAAATACTATTTCATTTTGCTGAAGGCTCCCATAGTCCAGGTAGAGCACCATACGTGCCAACTTATTAACCACAATTCTTTTGAAGTTGCCGCGTAACTTCTCCTAAACGAATCAAACAACTGTTTCCCATCTTCCCGTTCCTGAACGGGGAAAAATCAGTTCAGCACAATTTGTAGAAACATCTTCACTTGGTGCAATTGTCATGAATTCATTTGCCAAATGCTATGACTGATGACCTGGTGCGACAGCACTGATGACTGCATTGACAGCGAAGGCAGAAGCCATTTGGTGTGAGCAGGAGGGGATCGGGCAGGCTGGCCACCTGTCTTTTGTGGAACAGGGCCCCGCTCAAATGTTTCTGTGCATTAAAGCAGTTGACACATCTGCGAATTTCCGTTGGCTAAAACAGCTGGCAAGACACCGAACGTGTTTCTCTAGACAGTAGTTTTGGTGCATCTCTGTGGCTGAGTGCTTGGTATTTTGCTTACGGAATGGGAAAATGCCAGCTGGGTAATCGAATACTAGGACTGAAAGACTGACAAAAATAGCCTTGAAGTGCAGAAATCAGTGTTCATGAAAATTAATAGCCAGGCTCCCTTGATATCAAGCTGGGCTCTGCCCTGTCAGAGCAAATGGGGGGGGAGTTATCTCCCCGGGTGAAAGAACCACTCAACAAGGGCATGGCGGGGGAAAGAGTGACTTTGCTTTATGAGCTGAATGTGAGTCACAGGGCTGGGAACGGTTTCTGTACAGGCTCCACTGAACTAATATTCACTTCAGCACTGTATTCTCACTATGATCTACAGCTACTGGCAAAACAAAAAGGGAAAGGGACTGCAAGCAAAGGAGAAAGATAAAAATACATTCTTGGCAGAGGCTGTCTGTGAGCTTGCATTTAGGATGGGCAGCACGCAGCATGCCAACTATTTCCAAGATGCCTTAAGAAGTAAAGTTATGACTTTCCTTTCAGGAAGGAAAATTCCTTTTTCAATTTTTTGTTGTTGTTGCTCTTGTGGAGAGGAGAAATCACCTCGTTTCTACCCTATTCAGTGGTCTCTAGTTAGTGCCGCTCTAGCACAGATATGACAGAGTGTAACTGGAAAACTGGCACAGAAAAAACAAATATTATAATCATCATGAGAAGAACGATTGCACAAGGCATGAGCCAAAACACAGGGAATCAATACAAAGCTGTGCCTGTGGTGAAAACGCAATCTCCAGCTTTTTTGTCAGAGTGGCATCTGTATGGCCAGCTTCAGCTACCGATCCACTGCATCCATCCCTGCTCCGAGCCCAATGGTTACAAATAAGGTGGGGCTATACTGTAAGGGATCTCTGAAACCTCACAGCCCACTCCATCCGACTTGTGACAACTGCTGCTAACATGGAATCAAAACACTTAGAAATTAAAGGCTATTTTAAAGTGGTGGTTTTAGTTTCATATCCAAGAGACAAGTGACAGATTAAATGTTTGAATAATAATAATATCAGTAAAGTAGGCTATTTTCAAAGGCATCAAGGGGATGATCACTTTGACCACAAAATTTCGTCCTCCCAGTAAAATCTCTGCTTGGTTCAATGGCTTGTAAAAATGATCTGGCAAACAAGTAGATGTGAGTCTTATGTGCAGTACTGGCAGTGCCCTGATCTTCCCCCACAGTTCTCCCGAAGCCCCCTTCATAGGCAGCTAAAAATACTATTTTAGTGCCTATAAGACACAGAATCACTGCAAATATATTTCAACAACATCGTTCACAACCAAAGCGGAAAGACAAGGGATTTATGGATAAAGTGATTAAATATGAAAATTCCTGCCAGTTTCACATTTGGTAAAGGAATGTGCAGCAAGGTATTAGCATAATTACTATCTGCAAGTAATATACACACAGGGAAGAAAAATGTGATGTACAAATAGTATCACATTATGGTTACTATTAAATTACACTACAGGCAGATTTTCCTCTCTACACTGTCATTACACCTTTTGAACACACCTGGATGTGTTTAAGAACAAGACTTACTTTTCATTTTTTTATAAAATGGTGTTTTTCTTATGACAATGTAAAAAATAATTCCAGTGTTCTAACTCAAAACACCAAGCTAACTCTGTATTATTAACTAAGCCAATTAACTGTTGTACACTAAGCCCTGTGTATATCATATAGAGCATTTGGCTTACAGTTATGTTTTAAGCCTGTAAACTGATCTTAGGGATTGCCTGACACCGCAGTTCTTTTCAGTTTGGTCTTTCCCTCCCAGGTTATAACCTACCTTCTGTTAGGCCATGTGAGTGCTCTAGCTGGAGTCCCTGAAGAGCCTCTCATTTTTCCAACAAGCACTGATTTATGTGACAAACACACTCATCTTTCTCACAACCATAGGGATGGCTTTATCCACGGTATTATTTTTTGTAATTTTACCCCTATAGAAGATTCAAGAGCTAGATGATCCCTGCTGGTGGTTAGATTTAGGAAGAAAGCGATGAGCTTTTAAGCACAGATTTTTTAACCCAGTCAGTGGCTGTCTTTCTAGCTAAAAAATGCCCAGAAGGGTGTGTTTTTCTGTAGCCTGAAAAAGCTGGGATGGGCAGGACATGCAATCTGAGAGGGCTGTTTTAAATCTTTGTCTTCTGAGTCTTCCTCAACCTCTGACCTCTCAGTATCTCTGCTGAGAAATTGGGAGTTCTTCTTCTAATCTGCTTTGGCAACACTCATCTGGCAGGCCCCTGGAGCAAACTTGAAATATCTTTTGGAGGTTCAGTTCATCATTTGATCTTTCTATGGTCTGGATTAGTCATTAACCTTGAATTATCCACTCTACCTACTCGCCTAAGACTCCCACATTTTCTGGGAAAAAAATTGTCTACAGCACTACGTACATAAACTGAGGGGAGATGAATGTCTGCAAATGAAGACTTGTAGCTAAAGATTTGGGAAAAAATGCTATGAAGATAAAATGGGTCAAGGCTGAAGAATGGGGTGGAGGAGTGCAATCAAAAGACATGAGGTCACTTTTCAGAGATTTGTAGCCTCATAACATAAAGTCATTACATGTTCTAGGGTAAATATTGCAGCCCATTAAATTTCACCCGGTTATTTGTCTCGAGCCCTGCAGAAGACTGGTGCCTGCAGGTTGGTTCTGTTCCACTAACTAAACATCCATGACATATTTGCACATGCACTCACTATCTACAGGGATTGCATTACTTTTGTTCCCTCCCCAATGCTACAGTGAAATTAATTTCCCTGCTTTCACAATAACAGCTTGGATGTGACCAAAGACACATTTGCAATAACACAAATTTTTCTGCTTTTATTAAACCTGTTTTTTTTGGAACTGGCTCTTAACTACAACTAGTTAAGAGCCTGTACTACTGCTGAATAACGTATCAGAGGAAATTTGCTACTAAACAAGACATAGCTAGTCTGAAAAAGCACTTGTGACAGAAACTAATCCAAAGCAGTGTAATCTGAGGGTTCTATTTCTAATAGATTTTATTGCATACCTTTTAGTTTAATACACATTGTTGCACTACTGCACAGGTGAGGATAACTCCATGTCTAGTTAGCACTGGTTGGCTTTAGCACCAGTTTGTGATGAAAAATCATGTTGAAGTTGCTCTTAGTTTTCTGAGGCACCTGGGTGAAACTGTGGCTCTGCTGATGTTAGGCAAAACTTAGACCAACTTGCAGTGGGGCCAGGATTTCATATTGGATAATTTTAGCAACGAGAAAAAAAGATTTCTGAGAATCAGTCACATTTCATATTGGATAATTTTAGCAACGAGAATTAGAAAAGATTTCTGAGAATCAGTCACGTGGAATTGACAGTCAGTTTTTGCTTACAGCTATCAAACTAAGTTCATGCTTGAATATGTAGAAGCAAGAAAACACTGTTTACAAATGGACTCATGATTTCCATGAAATACCCACACTCTGCTATTGTATCTTTCTCCCCCTACACACTTCTGAAACTCTCCACCATATCTCTGCTATACTGGGGTCAAAATAATCAGGTGAATCTTGACTTTTGGGAACAGGTTGGGCCACACCCAGTCACCAGAAGGGGGTTTTTTTTTGGAAAAAAGTACAAGGAATCTAGTAGAATAATACAGCTGCTGATGTCGAAAGTAGGACTCCAAGACTAACATTCCTGTCTGATTGCCTTTATAAACAGTGCTCAGTAATTTTCCAGTACAGTAGTCATTCTGCTAACAGACTTGCCAACTTTCACTCACACAGGTTTCTTTTTTTCTTTAGTGATTATCATTTTGACAGCTTTATTTTTTTTTAATTTCCCACCAATTATAAGATCAGCCATAGGACAATGTTTTATAATTTACATGAACCTTGGGAAGTTTTTTTTCAATGGAAGACATTGTATTCTCCCTCCTCCCTTCCCCAAATCAAGCAGATCACTCAGTTTCTGAGGACTCAGTGTGGTGTTGGTGTGAGGAGGTGTTCTTCTTGCTAGCAGCCGCCTCACTACGCTAAGGCACAGAATATCAGCACTCTCAGAGCCCTTTTGCAGCGAGTTACCCCTACCCTGATCCATGGCTGGTGTATCTTTGATGGGGCAACTGGTGTCCCAGCTCCCTTCCCTGCCTTTCAAGGAAGGCAGTGCCTTTTCCTCAGCTCACACCACAGGATGCAAACAGTGTGAAGAGCATTACAGCAGGCAGCAGTAGGAGTGAATTTCACAATTAAATATTTCGCTAGATTATCCTGCTAATCCTTCTTTGTGGTTAAAGACTGCACTTGGCCTGAAGAGCCTCAAACCAAAGAAGCACAGATCATTTAACATTTTAAAACAAGGAAATGTTCAACCATAAGGTTGTTGAGTCAAACATTATAATGGAAAAAACTGTGATGTATGCGAGCCTGGGGTTTTACACCAAAGCTAAGAAACCTGTCTCATGACTCCATGTAAAAACTAATGCCAAATTAACTTCTGCTCTAGCAAGTCATCTTGAATTATTTGATGAAAATGCATTTAGCAGTAGCCAATAAGCCCTCCTCATTCTACTCTCTGTTCCCAAGCCTTCTCTTACTTCTTTTCCATAATTGCTTCATTGAATTGAGTTGCTGGATCTGCTTGAAAATATCTTTTTGTCTTTCAGTAGCTAATTAACTACCGATTGACTGTTGCTGTACTCGATGAACTGCCTACAACCTGCAACGCATGTGATTTTGTCTCCTTCTAGTGGATGGTGATAACCAGACGTGCCCACAACAGGACATCAGCTACCCACTCACAAAGGTGCCCAGAAGAGTCCCAGGCTTTCTGGTCTACGGCATTTGGCTTCTACTCCTGCAAGACCTGCTGGAGACCTGCTGCAGCTTCCCGCCGCCGGCAGCCCAGGATGGTTTCCCTGAAGAGCAGCCAGCAGGGCGCAGCATTGCCCGCTCGCTCAGCTGCCTGCAGCCACCGTGTCTTGCATGGAGTCCAGCACAGTCCTGGCAAATTCATTAAGCTCAGACTGATTCTAGAGATCCCAACTCCAGTTTTGGGAAGTACTTCAAAATGAGCTCTTACGTGGTGCCTCCTTGGATCAGAGGGTGCTAACATTACTATTTATGCCAGATTTCCAGGCTAAAATGATTTGAAACCCTCCCCATGGCTGTTCTTTTCTTTTTTTCATGTAACCAAATTCAAAACACACCAAAGGAGATGTTTCTTAGCACAAGGCACAGTAAGGTTTTGAACTCGTTGCCATTGAACCTTATGGATGATAAACATTCGTACAGGTTTCAAAAGAGTCTGACTGCATTAATGAAAGAACATACCCATTTGGAACCATTAAATGTCTAGCTCAGTCCCTTCGGTTAACAGACAGTCTCAGTATGTCCCTCCAGTTTAGTATAATTTCCATACAGCCCTGCAAGTAATTTGCTAACATTCTCAAGGAGTTTTCCATCATACTGCTCCCCCCCAAATTCTACTATTTTCAAGATTTTCACCTCACAAAATAAATTCAAAACGTTCTGCTCCCCATCTACCTGTGATGATAACACAAATAAACGTGGTGCAAACAGACCAGAATCAGGGAGACAGACTGATTTCTGTATTCTTGGACTGTTAAACAGAGCACTGTCACAGGTATATGGTGGGGTCTAAAGGGAGAGGTGGACTCTCGAACAGCAAGGGCCATACAAATAAGCACCATGAGCTTAAATCAGACCAGGAATCAAAGCAATTGGCACTATCAACCATCGCACACTGAGGCACCATGCTTTGAGCGGTCACTAGCCTTTCGGGCAGGTCGGGGAGGTGCTGAGCCAGCTGGGGCCTTGGCTGACTCTTATAACTGGCTTCACTTTTTCCCCAGTGGACATCATTGCGGTGCGTGAACCTTGGAGAGCACGGTGTTGGATTCCAGTCCACGGATGGAAAAGTGAAAGGGGAATAGAAGAAAGAAAGAAAGAAGCGATCCATGTAACCACAGACCTGACCTCAGCAGCATGCCAGTTTTTAGAGCGGATCTGGAGGGAAACAATAATCAACGACATAGTGGTAAATGGATGCAACATAGATTTCCTCCAGGCAAAACTCATTGGCTGTATTTCTTTGATTAAAATAACTGCTTTTCCAGACAAAGGAAATGTGGTAGATTTAATCTATTTGGTTATCAGTAAAGAACTCCTTCTGCCGCACTGGAAATGCTTATGTAAGTTGGAGAAATTGGTGATATGCTGGGAAACATGGATATCAATGTGTAATTCATATGGTAGGTGAGAGCTGGCCACAGTGTAGTGCTGTAAAGGAATATCAGGTATGAAAGGAATTTAGATTAGTTACCAGTGGACTTCCTGAAAGATCTGTCTTGCATTTGATCTGATTTAGTATGTGCATTAATGACCTTGGCACAAAAAGAAGAAAACTGCTGAAAAATTGGGGAAAATGCTGACAATACAAAGTTTAGCAGCATTGTCAATGCAACAGAGGATTAGGATGTCATACAGGAAGAACTGAATAACCTTGAGTACTGCAATAACAGAGATAGGATGAAAATTAATAGCATAAAGTGCAAGGTTGTGTGCTTAGGGACTAATAACAAGCATTTCTGCGTTAAAGTAGGATTCATATGTTGAAACAAATGAGGATGAAAACATCTAGAATGACTGTAAGCCACAAATATGATGCAGCCATGAAAAAAGCAAAGCACGTATCAGGAGAGTTACTGCCGATGAAGATAGGAGAGTATGAATGCAACTGTGTAAGGGCTAGACTGGACTGAGACTGGGATTCTCCATACAATTCTGGTCACCTATGCACTCAAATTATGAATTTAAATAACATAAATTAGAGCACTAGTAGACAAGGTGACCAAGGGAACGAAGAATTGAAGCACAATCTCTGATCCAATAAGAAGTTAAAGAAAAGTAATGGATTTAGGCCAGCAAAATGAAGGAAGGAGGAGATACGCTGGTTTGCTGTATCATATGGCACTTAGCCCAAGGCAAAGAGCTAGGGAGGGAAAATACTGTATAAGCAAATGAACAAAGCTGATGCAAGAAGAAATGGCTGAAAAATGACAATGAATAATTAAGGCTGGAAATAAAAGATCCTGACCCACATGAACAGCAAAGTCACAGGAGAGCCTTCCAGTGAGGGAAGGAGACTGTGGAGCAAAATCAGTTTATGGAAAGGAGTCTATGCTGCTGGTAGTAGCAGAAAACTAACGCTTGGAATCAAGAGACACTTTCAAGTCCTAAACAGTGAAAAATAAGGGCTCAGGTCTCCTGTGGTTTTCTGTAGATGAAGGCAGGGATTGCTGGCTTTTGTGCTGCTGTTAAGCATCTGTGTAGGAACACCCCATATTCAGCAGGTCCCTGAAAGAACTCAACCTCTATTAAAATCTATTACAGCAAAGAGAAGGAAAATTAACAGTGTTTGCATACAGGGCATTACAAGTCTAACAGTTGGGAAATTTCATGTGTTTTTGGTTCTTTTCCTGCATTAGAGGGGAGCAGTTTCATGTTCATAGACCCAGCCATGCATGTTGAAGTGTGTGGCCACTGGCCGACCTATGTTTTCAGTAATAACAGCTGATGTGATCTGTGATTTCTAAGTCTTGTGCCAACATGAGTGCTGGGTTTGCCTATATATTTGGGTTGGTGTTCAGTGTGCTGGAAACAACCCATACGCACCGCATGCAAGAATCCAGATTCCATCTGGTTACAGCAGGGTTTTGTAAAAAATATCTAAAGAGCTAGGCAAAGGATTAGAATAAAGAGGTGCTAATAGGGTGCAGTTGGGACAGGAAAGGAAGCTGTAAAGAATTTAATGGAAAAAGAGGGTCAAGGAACATAAAAAATAAAATAGGAAGAAAAAGGCATTTTTTTAAAAGGTGAAAGAGTAACAATAATAAAGAATGAAAGATTCTTTTATTTTTGCCAGTTTCAACAAAACCCTTAAGAAAATTCTCTTCTCTGACGTTTAATTTTAAAACATGTCAGTGTATCCAATCCTTTTTTCAATCCTGCTTTGTTTTTTTCAGATGCTGGGTTGCAGTTGCAGAGTTCTATAATCTTCTCCTTGGCCTCACGAAACTACTGTCCCCTGCCCCACGTTATTTGGCTCTCCCAAGAGGTGGCTGAAGTTCAAAGGGCTATATAATTTGCAAAGCACTTTGGGATCGTGCTGGAAGAGAGACACTGTTATTAATATCATACTTTTTTTTTCTCCAGATCACTTTATATATATATAATGTGGGTTATTATTTTTTAAATTTTTATTACAATCTCAACAGCAATAGCTTCCTCCTCTTCCTCCATTTATACAACATGATCTCACACCATCCCAAAGAGTTTGTAATCCAGGTTATACATGGATTGAGAGAGGAAGCAAAGCGACAGTGTGGGGTAGTGAATTAAAGTCACACAGCACATCCAAAAGAGAAACAGAGACTGAGCGTCCTACGACCCTGTCCTGTGCTGGCCATAAGACCCTTCTCTAGAGATAAATTCTCTGTAAGGTGATTCTCTTAAATTTTGAGTAAAAGTGGAAATGTAGTTCAAAACGCACAAAACAGAGCAGGTTTACTCCAGAAAGGAAAGCATTGTTCCTTCTTCTGAACTCAGGTAAAGGGCTTAGGTCTGAGTGGAAACGGGAAAGGACCTTATTGTAACAAGATGCTACAATAATTTTACTTGACACCCTAAAACAAATTTAGGGCTCATAAAAAAAGCATTGACATGGTGAAAGAGAATGGTTTCTTTAAGATGTTCTTGGTCAGAGAATATGCTAAGCATGCATTTCTAATATCTGGGTGGGCAAACACAAGTGGAAATTTAAATTCTACAGAGGCACAGAGAATGTGCTTCTGAAAATGTTTCCAGTCAAAAGCATGTTAAGTGTGAAAGTGTGGTCTACGCAGAGGGAGTGAGGGAGTGTGGTCTATCAAATCATCAGCAAGGATTTTGTGGCCTTTCCGGGTACTAAGCACGTTTGGTGTTTGCTGTCATTGCTCTGAAAAAAATGGACCAATGAGAGTGTCACTGTGCCAGCGCTAATTGCTCCTGGGGAGAACTGAGCTAAATTGTGGCTATAAATGGGCTGGTAACTCCATACAGAAGAAGAGATACCTTGGAATAACATTAAGGGCTGGACCTGAATCCTCAAAGGAACACAGTCTGGATATAGGAACAGAGTATTCCTTTCTCAGGAGGTTTTGTGTGATTTAACCTAACCCACTGTCACTGCCCTGGACAGGCAGCAATGTCATGGTGCAAGTGTGCAACAAAGAGGAGACTTCACCAAGGACTCAAGGTCATGGAGATCCCATTGAGAAACAGCACTGTGGGTCTTATGGCTCTAATAGACCTGATGGCCAAGACCTCCCTTTGCTGCTCTCAGCTAATAGAGGCAGAAGCTGCCCACTTCTTCCAGAGCTTTGTAAATTGCTTTTCTTCATCTCTACCACCTGGAACCCCTCCATATACCTGCCTGGGCTTACTCCAGTCTCCTCCCAATGGCTTCACAAAAGGTCTAGAAGAAATATTTCATGCCAGGGCAGAAACACAAGCAGATGCTCTTTGTTTCTGTCTTTCTGAGACAATGACATGACAGAAATCCCAGCATCACTGAATTTAGGAAACTTCCTCATGGAAATGACAGTTGTTTCCTTGAAGTCATTGGGAGTTTTGCTCTCCTTACACACCTAGAAGCACATGGGGTATCTCATTATACCATCCGGTACCACTGAAAGCAGTATGGCCAAAATATTGTACAGCAGCAATAATAGGCAGTGCAGACAGAAAATGAAACCTGAAACAGCCTAGCCTTATTGATGGATAACCTGACACTGGATTTCCCTGCTTCAGGGCACTTTAATCACAGTGCAGGTCTAATTAGAAGGAAGTGTGCTGTTTCTCATTTTCGCTATTGTTTCTGCCAGCAGGATTAGCTTTGTAGGTATGTTTCCCTGGCTTGTCTGATTATACAAGATGCAACAGCTAGCAGGTTGTTTTGAATATGCTTTTTTAGATATTGTTGAGCTTTATCCTAAATCGATTTTATATTCTAACCACTATCAAAAGTGGCGCATCTACACTACTCTACAATGCTAAACATTACTGCAGAGCAAAAGTGAACTTTTTTGTTAGCAAACAAACTGAACAAATTGATTTGCCTTCCTGTGTTATAGAATCATAGAATCATTGAGGTTGGAAAAGACCTCTAAGTGTTTTGTCATTTTGGCCAGAAACGTCTTTTTTTATACAATGCAGATCAAAATTAATTCAGCTAAAAGTGCTTGCCAAATTAAAGAGAGCTTTTTATTATTTTTAGAACTTATTACTGTTAGATCTCTAATTACTCCTATTGATGCAGAAAAGCACCCTTACTGAGGAAAGCACTTAAAATGTGTTTCATCATAATTTCTTCACTTCACCAAGATTCAGGTACATTTCCAAAACTACGCAGGTGTTGCTAGACACTGTATAAACTTCACATGAAGAAGAGACACTCCTCGCTTAGAGACTCCCACTCTGAACTATGTTAATACAGATCAGGCGTGCAACACAGCAGGTCAGCTATAGTAGCTTAAAAGCTGTGGGTTGTTTGTGAGGTTTTCTGTGGCGCTGTTTGACGGTTAATCAGACCCTACTCTGTGGTGATTAAAGAAAAAAAAAAAGGTTAGATATGCAGTCACTGCACTCTTGTCTAACTTTATACTACAAGTTGCTCTGTCACCCAGGAGGCAGCCAAAGGGAAAAGAAAACCATCCCCAAACAATGCATGAAGGCAGCTTGCATGGAATCTGGCCTTACTGGCCACAAATTAAATGGACTGTGAGGTAATGAAAATCTGACCTGCTCAACAACAAAAGGAAATGAATATTACAGCTGGTTACTATGGCTAACAATGTGTCCCAATACTTTTAGACATTTTCACCATGTTCACCAGATGGAGGCTTTGGAAATGGGCGATTTGTGAAGGAAAAGGATATTGGGTTTTATTATTTTTTAACTCCTTACCGTGACTGGCAGGGGTGTGTGTTACATTTCCTGACCTGGGGCTCGGGGCGATTCACTCGTTGGCAGTCACTGTCATTCACCAGTGTCATGGTCTTGTTAATAATTCGAGTACAGGACACAATGGTTTTCCGTTCACCTACAAGTCAAATAAAAAACAACTCTGAAAAGGAAACCAGTGGCTAAGAAGAAAACCATGTCAACTCGTTAACCAAAACTCAAAAGCTAGGAGCTCCCTACTATCTACAAGATGTAATCTACACAGACCTACCACCTCTGCAAGCAATCTTATTTCCCACTTCTGTCTTACCTTTGTACTGTTCTGGTTTTTTTCAGAAAAGTTACAAATCTTTCCCCAATAATTGTGAAATTGACTGCTTCACAGGAACAACACGTTGGGCTTTCTCTTTCTAGTGTTTAATGCGAAAACGATCTTGAAAACAATTTGCTTTCATTTCTGGTTCCTCCTCCACATGTAGCTGTGCCCTGTAATCACCTAGGACAGATGCTCCAGCTACGTAAGCTGAAGCCACACAACCGTCCACCCCTCAGTGACTGGTAATGACAGGACAGCTGCCTCTTGCTGCTCCCCATTCAGAAGGAGCCAGGTTGAAAAGGAGTGACGGGGGTTCAAGAGTGATAAACTGGGCTTGTTTGTATTTCACAAAGAGGTGAAATTAAGCCACCAAAATAAATTATTTCTCATCTTCTGGTCCTCCAGACATACTACTTTAAAAACCCTGCCAGTAGGAGACATCTCAGGAATAGCGAGCATTTCTCACATAAACTGTCTGTGCATCAGGAGTTCCACCGCAGCAGTGTGGCCCTCAGGGTTCAGCCTTCCGCTGTGTGACATCAGGAAAGCTGTGCCACAGGGCGGCATGAAAATGACCAGAAGTGACAAGGAAAATGCCAACCCTGCACAATGTGACTTTGCCTTACTGCTAATTATTTTGGTTTCTCAGATCCTCTTCTTAACCCTGACTCTGGATCAAATTGAGTTTATTCACGATGTGCAGCAGATAATAAAAAATAACTCAAATTCTGTTAATAAAAAATTTGTAAAAGTCTGTATGGAAGGGAAAAGGCCCTTCCCAGCTTGGATAAGTAGTAAAAGCATCTGACAATCAAAATATAAGAGATCAGTTGCCATCCAAGCTACTACTGGTGGGAGCCATGTTGCCAGGTACTGATTTGATTCAAATATGTGGCAGGCTTGCAACACAAATCAAAAGAGCCACAAACAAATTTCCTACTCATTCATGTGAGGGTTTAATGGCTCTAAGAAATTATTGGTTTAAAACATGAGTAAAAGTAAGTGTCCATTTTAAAACGAGTTCTGTTTACAGAAAAAAATAAATCCATGATTTCAGTACACTAAGGGCAGCGAGCCTTTAAATGTGAAGATGAGCGCTCTTTCTTTGTGTAATATAATATGATAAATAATTGGGTCTGCTGGTGAAGAGAGACTGGCCAGAATGCATGGAAATGATCCGTTTTCCTCAGGGAAAAACCTACTCCTTCCAGCCCTGAAAATTCAATGACAGTGGATGACAAACCAGTTCTCTGATTCCACAGGCATCAATTCCCCCCAGGGTTTCAGCGAATCTGTCTCAGCACATAGTAGGGATCATCTGAAAAGTGTGATACGCAGTGTGCTCATGTACTCCCAGAAAGTCCACCCCACATTAAGAGCGTCTGACGCAATCTCCAGGAGTTGTCACAGCAGCACTGCCCCCGTTTCATCCCTGGGGAAGGAAGTGTCTTTCAGTGAACATGCCTGAACACCTGCGAAAACTCTGCTCCAAGAATGTGACGGAGGCTTGAGATATGGGGCTGCACACAGCGCCTTGAGCCATCCGTGGAGCACTAATCCAGGTGCAGTTCTAGCCTACGGTAACGAGCCGACAAAGCAGTGTCCCTGCCAAAATGCTGGGTGAAAATTAACTGTGGGGATGTGGATGATAGCTGGGAGAGCTGGTGAGAATGAGCTCTCATTTGAGTTCATTATGGCAACGTCCATTCCCATGGCCAGTTTCCTTCATGCTTTGGCAACACTGTCTTGTGCAGGCACTTCTCTAACGGCTGGTGTCCGCAAACACAGTACAGCAAGTCCCACCAAGCTTCCAAATGGCCTTACCTCCTCCACACTGCACGCTGCACCCTTCCCATCCGCTGTGCGTCCAGATGTACAAAGAATCCTGTTGCTTTTCTGGCTCGCTTCTGTTTTCAGCAGTATAGTTTACAGGAATGGTGTATTCATAATGAATTCCATAATTCTGGTCATGAAATAGCAGCACCTGGTTCAGCAGGAAAAGAAAGGCCGTTACAACGCACTGTGTACTGGGAAAGCTAACAGACTGCAGAGACAGTAATGCTGGAAATGCTGTCTCAGGCCAATATTTCTAAAATATAAGTACCTCATGAAAGGCAACCAAATCTTTATCTAGAAGCCTGAAATTACAGTGTTATTGGTAAATCAGGGCATCTGTAGGAGCAATAAGTGCTCATGATTTGTGGATGTTTAAAACAGTCATGGAGATGCCTAAACCTGGAATTTGGTGCATAACTCTGTTTAAGCCTCAAATGCGATCAGCAGGCCACTGGCTATCTAAAGAGAAATAGTAAGACAACGGGAAGCATTAAATCAGCAGTTTTCATATAACAACTATTTTAATGAGCGTCTAGAGTTAAAAAGTCACTCATCATACTTGTCCTACCCTTTTTTTCTAGAAAGCAAGTTGTCTGCAAGCCTCATGCAGAGACACAGGCTTATGGTTGGGGACCTTTGTAAAGAATGGGGAAGTTCTGGGTTAACACTGTACTGTTTATGGATCACGGTCCTGGGCAGCCTGCTCTGCGCTACCCTGCTTGAGCAGAGGGTTTGGACAAGACAGCCTCCAGAGGTCCCTTTCAACTTCAACCATTGTGTGATTCTGTGAGCTGCAGCATTTACTGTTGCATTTGAGTGGGGCTGCAGCAGTCCATAGTTTGAAGGCAGAAATGTTTATTAACACCTCTGAAGGAACAAGGTGATCTTTCCTGAAGCAAAAACAACTAATGCAAAAAAAAGTCACATGCCTCCTGGGAAATGTGGCACTCAAAGTGAGTGTGACTATTCCTGCTGACAAGCTGTAGGAGCAGGATGTTATCGTCTCAGAAACCTGAGGATGACAAGGAAGAGCCATATCATACAGCTGCTGGCAATATATATTTTTTCATACCCTGCATATTGCTGGAGGAAAGTGAAACCTGATTCCAACAGCAGGCTGATTATTTCCCATGGAGTCACATGTGATGTCTCTAGTGTTATTACTCCAAAATTCACTATTAACAAAGACAGAGGAACAGAGAAAAATGCTTATTTTTTCACCACAGGCAGATGACAGTTCTGGTCCTGTTTTGATTTATATGTTGTGCTTCATTTGACTCTCACTTTCACTGGCTTGAGTCAGAAGTGACTAGAAGATACCCAATGGAGTATGAGGTCCATGGAATCTGAGTTACCACACTATCAACAAATGCCATAGAAGTACTACTGTAATGCTGATGGTGTGGCTTTAGACTTACTGATACTTATTATCCCATAATCTCAGCAGCATTAGACAGGTGAATTCTGCTGGCTCTTGTTACCTACTGAAATAGGAGCAGCACCTTATCAAATAAGATATTTTAAGTAGGGCTATCATAAGTGAAGCAAGCAGCTGCCCAATTAAAAAAAGCAAAGTTGCAAATGCTATTTTCTCCCAACAATAATCGTTTCCCATTCAGATTTGCAGAAATCACTCCTACTTAACCATTAATCTCACTACAGCTGTCATAAGCTCATTTAACCAAAAAAATAACCGTATGTGCTGAAAGAAGGGGCCCAGCTTGCAGCCACTGACATCCTGGAGGTCTGTGCAGGAAACACTGTGGGGCTACACAAACTCAGCACCCATGAGTTGCTCTGCACAGTGCATAACCCTGGGCAGAAAAGCATCTTCCAGAAGATGTGGGGAACAAAGGTATGATTTTGCTTCAGCTATAGAGGGAGCCTTACTACCAGAACTGAATACCAAGGTTGAAACTAGCCAGCCATCATTACAGTTTCAAAGATGAATGGTTTTTTTTTAAACACAGTTTGAAATACCAGGCAGCCAGAGGCAGAGGATTCAAGTCCTGCTCTGTCTTTCTTCAAGTGCATGAGATACAAACAGCTTGTTCTACAGAATTGATCAATCAGTCTTGTCTAAAGCATCTTTATGCTCTGGGAGTGTTTGGTTGTCCTCTGTTGCCAAGAGGAGGTCTAGCACAGGCCTAGTTACACAAACATTAATTTCTCCAAGAAATATACTTACAGCAATGCACTTGGAGAAATGCCTCAAGTATTAAAAACCAGCTCCTAAAACGAAATCCTTATTATCTCAATATGGGTGCAAGACTAGTGAATCTAAAGGCCCATATGAAACCAATTTCATGCAATTTCGTAGCCATATATAATTGGGGTGTGTGTGTATGTGTGTATAATTGGTTTCAAATGCAGGTCACAATGGATTGACTGAAGCTTCTGGCTCTCTGTCAGTCCAGTGTATTCCACCACTGTTTGAACAACAGTTTTCTATTTAGAGGTAACTAGTAACCATCCTGCCTTTCTTGCGTTGAAAGAATGGAACCCACTACCCTGTATCAAGGAAAAGATTAATATCTGATTTGAAGAAAAGATTTCACGTGTGCTTTGTTTATGACTGGCAGTGATTTTAAGCCACATGGTTTTTTTAATCGTCTGGTAACTTCTACTTTCCTCCTTTTTAATCATTTCTGGGTGGAAGGCGAAGAAGGAAAATTTCCTCTGCTCATATGTGCTGAAAATGCCAGTCTGTACGTGAAAAGAATACTCAGGGAGAACCTCATAATCACTAGTTTCCTATGCTAGATGCTTACTCCTTAATGAAGGGGAAATGAGTATTTCTTTAAAAACAAAGCTCTACTGATGCTGAAGTTCGCAAACTCTGGTACCAAATTTTACTGCAGTACACCTCAACGAAGTAACACCCTGGAAGGTTCCAAGAGCTGGCAAAGGAACCCTGCACAGCATCTTCACAAACGATACCTGTGTAACTCCTTTTTCTTACATGAGGTTAGGAAGACCTTGGCAGTACAAGATACTTTGTCCTGGTTTCAGGAGAGAAGACTTGTGTTAAGGCCAAAGTCAAGCAGAAGCTGACTTTTCTGATGATGAAGATGGCTCCTGTGTACACTTCCCTTGTGTGGGTAGACCCTGAATTACATGGCTGAGTAGGAAGGTGCCGGTGTGCCCAGACCTGCACCACTGACTATTTCAGTAGTAACTTCTTTGAATCCAGCTTTACACTGGTCTGTATGTGAACCTAGGAAACTCACTCACCTGTCTGAAAAAGCAAAGACAAAACACCTCATGTTCCTATGCAGCATATTTTGACACAGGGAAGTACTGACAAAGTGGAGTATTACTATTATTTTTGTGTGTGTGTGTGTGTGTGTGAAAAGTTCAAGCAACTTTTGAGCTTTTCAAACTGGGCCATGAAATGTTGCACAATGAACACCAGCAAGCCAAACAATTCAGGTGAGGAAAGGGAAAGACTTCTGATTTTTAGCAGTGCTTACAGATAGCCTTCAGTGAACAAACGTGGCAAAAAGTCACAAGGAAAAGAAACAGTACACAGAAAAATGTAATTGGATAAAAAAGTTACAGGAAACAATGCATACATTAAAATACTCTATGTATGCAAACCTCGCTATAGAAACTGTAAAGCTTTCTGCAGACTTTCAACTAGTAACACTTATATGAGACAGGCATTATTACAGCTATCTTACAGATAGAAACATTAAGGTTACCACCAACATTAAGGGACTGGCCCACGAGTCACCCCATCACCCATTAGTGACAGGACTGGGACTACAATCCTGTTCTTCTCACCCCTGTGGGATTCTCACTCATGTTCTCATACAGCAGCCATATGACTGTTTATAAAATGACATGCCTGGTTAACAGAAGGACTATGTTGAACATTAGGAAAAACTTTCAAGAACACCTTAAAATATATAAAATTAAAAAAAAAAAAGTAAAAAAACCACGGAACATTTCTGTGTGCAACTAAGTCACTACAGAGGGTCAAATTCCAACGTATCATCTGTACATCCCAAATCTGCACCTCTTCTGTTAGAGCAACAGTGTATTTAAATACAGAATATGTTCTGGCATCAGCTGAGAAGATATTTTGGCAAATATCGTTTCATGTGTGTGAGCAGGTATGTCCATGAAGTAAAGAAGGTCCCTGGAAACCTATGTATGTCCTCTAGAATGGACCTGTCATATTGTCTGTAACACATTACAAGAGTATCCTGTACTGGACACAAACCTACTGGGACACTGCATGTTCTCCCAGAATACAGCATCATTTATTTTTAAACAGGGAGCTGGGTTTCTCCAGCCCTTGCAATGCTGCAAAAGAATGCAAAGAGAAGCACTACAGCATACCTTTAAAAAACTCTGGTGAGGAAGCAAACAATCAAAATTTAACTTTCAGCTAGGATATAAACCCTTTATGTTGCATCACTTAAGAAACACAAACAAAGGATATAAAGTTACCATCAAGTGCAGTGGTATTTTAGTTGGTCCTTTGGCAGAGATTTTCTCCCACAGACCCCTTCGCACGTACCGGACAGTAGTGCCTGCGATCTGAAACTCACCAGGAAGCTCAATTTTCCAGTCGCTGTTAATGGATCTCTTACTGGAATCTTTTAAAGCTGGAATGAATCAAACACCATGGAATGAAATGTAAGCGAATTTGTAATTACAATATAGACTATTGAGGTTCTGTCTCAGCCCACCTGAAGTACAAGATGCAGTAGCCTTGTAACAGATGTGAGTTTAAAAGAAAAAAAAAAATATAATTTTAGCTGACTCATCATAATGTTTCTAACTTAGGCATATTCTGTATTTTGGTTGATGAAGGCATTTCTGATTATATTAACATTGCTATTAAGTAACAATAACGTTATATAAACTGGTCTTGCTAAGGTTTTACTACCTAAAATTACTACGATCTGCTTTCCAAATAAGCAACATTCTCCAGTTTCAAAACTTCGAGGCATTCTCTGTGCCATTCCACTGCCAGAAAATGTAAAAGGAAGAAAAAAGTGTGCAGAAGGAGTTATAAAGGAAATAAAAGGAAGGAAAGATAACTACCCACTGTCCTTGAAAAAATGCTACTAATTTAGGACTAAATGGTAGAACTTTTCCACAGTTTGACCTATTTCAGGAGCATGTCCAAAAACCACACATACTCATGGCGTATTGTTGAATTCAGTTACGTATACAGCTCTGCTTTTGCAAAGGAAAGCTTGCACAACTGTTTTTCTTTGGTTTTCAGTGAAGAGAGATTTAATTTGGATTTAAAAGTAATAATAAAATATTACAGCATTGCGCTAACAAGCAAGAACCACAAAGTAGAAGTGACTGACTAGGAAAGTGCAAAACTTACTAGCCCATTTTCCTTATCCAAGCTGAGCAGAGTGCAGAGTGTAAACAGATGGCGTAATTAGAGAACAATCAGTTAGAGCCATAATTCTTCCTGGAATAATCTAAATACTATTTGTCAAAGGTTACATGGGAAACGTGTAGGCATGTATGTAAAATGAACATGCCTGGAGTATCTGGTATATTGGAAATTAACACTTAGATCACTTTAAGGATTATTCTCAAATCTAACTATTTAGATTTTAATCTTAGAAAAATGGATGGTACCATAAATTTGGACACATATACCGAATTGGCAGACATGATGTAAGAATCTAATACCACAGAGTAGCTGCTTGAGTATGACCTGAAGATACTTCTGGTGAAACACTTACATACTTGCAGTGTTACACTCTTACAGCTATTAAACTGATACTTGGGATGAAATAGTATGAGAGCACCAGTGGCTGTAAACCGAAGACAGGTTTGCAAGGCAAGATCTGTATATTTTTATGTAGACTGCCCACCCTGAGACTGAATAAAGTCTGGCAGCAGCTGGGTTCAAAGATTCTCATTCACATAGTATACAAGGAAACCTATTCTGATCTTCAAGCATTAACATAAAATTCATAGATCATTTATCTCTAAACTCTCCTTCCAAACGTAGCAAGACAACTCTGCATTTTGTTTTAGTTTCCAAGCAGAACCAGCTTTTGAAACTGTATTTTCCTAAACTTTCTTTGAGAAAAAGATCAATCGAATCTCTGTGTTTATACACACGTGAAGATTTGCAAGTGCAAAATAAAACTGTTCCTGAGTTTGCATGTGCTCTGTAATGCAAACATCGAACAAGTTAACATTCAGCTGTCACAGTTATAAAGAGAAGTCAAGCTACAAAGCAGAGACTGGTCAGTGGACAGAATGTGAACTTGGCAGATCAGCTTAATACCCCCTTGTGCTCAAGCCTGGAGGGCAGAATATTCCAACCTGCAAGCACTACCTACAGGCACAATTTAGAGTGGCCCTTAGGTTGTTCTAAATTACTCCGGAGACTTTTTTGCGAGTTAAAAAACTGGACAGGCATTATAAAGCTCCAGCATCAGAAATACGCAGAGCTTATGGTCAGGATACTTCCTGATGCCTTCTTTGCTCTCAAAAGGCAGAAGCAGGTGATATATGATCTACCCCTGGGTTTGAGGCAAACCAGGCCACAAATAAAAAACATCAGCAGGCAAGGTACAGCCTGCCACAGCCACCCTCCTTTCAGAGTCCACGAGCTGGACACACATGCATAAGGTCAGATACTGTAGGATTACATCTGTCCTGTCAGAAAGTGCCTCTATGCATCAGTAAGGACAACGAAGAAAGCTCTACTGCAGAAGGAAGCCCTGTAAGATTAATACTGAGAAGAAAAGATACTTGGAGTAACATGTCCTTTCTTCCAGCATAACCTATTGCACCAGCATCACTGATATCCTTCAAACACTGAAAGACAACTCAGGCCATAAGGACATCACATTACTGTTGAGTCATCAGCACAAGTTGATTTAGGGATTTATGTGTTTTCTACATTAGAATGGAAGCACAGTTATTCAGATGTCTGTGTGATGCATTGAGGGAAGAGAAAATTGGCAGACCCTGTTCTAACAGAGAGAAAGTCCCAGGCCCCTTTGTGGAGATCCACGCACCATGATCAAATCTGCCCTGACATCAGACAGAATAGCCCACGTGTAACTGGGCTTCCTTAGTTCAAGGTTAACTGTGTCTTTTGGCTAAGCCTTTAACAAGATGTTTTCTTAACCTCCAGCATTTCATGCCTATTTTATTCCCTTCCAGTAAAAAACACAACCTTGGCTTTCACTTAACTGAGTGTGTTGCAAGAAGGTAAGAGGAGCTGATTTAAAGCCTTTTCAAGTCAACAGGAAAATCTCCCATTGTCATCTCTTTGGATCAAGTCCCCATAGCCAGCAAACTCTTCTAGGTGTGCTTAGGCTATATATAATTGCCTAATACACTTAGGAGACAAGGAACTGGACTTCTTGTCAACTGCACAACACAGCTGACTTACCAGTTAGGTCTAATTTACTGTGGGAGTGTTTGTAGTGATACTGGGCTTTTCTACATAGATTTTCCTTTTATTCGAGTTGGCCACGTCTAATGCCTTTTATGTACATATAATTTTATTATATGTAAATATATATGTAAATATAATTTTATTATTACAATGAAGGCTCCCTCAAGAAACGAAGGGCCAGCTCATCCCTTCCTCAAATGAGGTTTAAGAGGAGGGAAATCCCTGTTAGATTTCTCTTCAGGGGGTTTCCTGAAAAACTGTTTTATTTGGCTCAACAGGACAAGTGCCTGGCTCCACAGATCCCAGAGGGTCTGCCGAAGGTAAGAGGAGATACCTGAAGTGATTCCAGCACAGGGCACCATCTCACAGTGGAAACCTATTTTTAGACTATTCCATGTACAGTGCACAGACATGCTTTCAGGCACCTGGGAACCTCTATGTTGTTAAAATGGTCCCTAGCATACCTTATGGCCCAGGTCAGCTTGAATTCTCCCAAACAACTCCCAGCGTGGCTCAGGATCCAGGACTTTCCAGGGTGCCTTTCGAATAAGCAGTACGCAGGCAGCCCCCCTTCACTGGTGGCTGAGAACCCATACACAAGATGCTCCATGACCACTGGCCTCAGTGCCCAGGAATATTTCAGGGCACGTTCAATTTACCAACTGAGCAT
Source organism: Aptenodytes forsteri (assembly GCF_000699145.1). Classification (NCBI taxonomy): domain Eukaryota; kingdom Metazoa; phylum Chordata; class Aves; order Sphenisciformes; family Spheniscidae; genus Aptenodytes; species Aptenodytes forsteri. The sequence continues at coordinate 606,763 of NW_008794427.1, read as the reverse complement.
CACTTGTAGTGCCTAGCCTCTGGGGAAGTCTGGAGCAGGTGGAGGCTGCAATGTCCTCTGCGTCTGTGTGTGCCTTTCTGAGGATCTGCATCCTGGGGAGTTACTGAAGAAAGGTGGAACATCCTTCTGTCTGCTGCACAAAACCTTCCTGACAGCTCCCATGGTCCCATTAGAGGCTTCAAAATCAGGGTGAAGGGAAACTGCAGGTATGGTTTCCCCAGGAGGAGTGGGATGTATGTGGGGGAATGTTTTTTCTGAGGAAAGTTCTCTTTGGCACATAGACTAGGGCTATGATGATGTCCTGGTATTGCATGCAACAGCAGTATAACTGTCTGCGGCTTACTTCTCTTCCTGCTTTGTTCCTCGATCTACAAAGTACCTTCTGCAAACTTCAGACAGAATTCTGAAGCAGGACTGCTTTCCTCTGCCAAAGCCTAGTGGCTTCCAGGCAGATCAAAGCAGCCATCACACTGGCCTTGAGGAGCCGTGAACATGACTAATCAAAGCTGTGGATGAGATAAAACTATCTCCATGCGGTATGGCTCACTAGTAAAGATATCACGGCACATGCTCAAAACAGTGTATAAGAGCTTGAATGACTAAAACTGTGCTTTGGTTCCAGCTCACCATCAAAGGAAGATAGCTCGCTGATGAAAAAAAAAATGTTTCATCTTTGTGGACCTCTTTTCTGGGAAAGGTTTCATTTTTATTGCTGCAGGCATTGCTCCCTTAGTGATTGAGGAGACGGAGAGTTTGGAAACAGCCCTGTTCCCAAAGGTGCTCCTTGAGGATTGCAGGAATTACACTGGAGACTCAGCAGAGTATTTGGGCCAAAGTGTTTTCGCCACTGTTTGTCTTCATTGCATGCAAGTGCCCCATCAGTAGGGATCAATGCTGCAGCTATAAAACTCCCATGTCTCTTAGACACAGGGTACTGCTTTTTCTCCAATGGCTTTTGTCACACACAACTCTTGCAGGCCTGGCTCTGCCTAGCCCCAGAGGTGATAGTACTAAATTCAGTGGAGTGAATAGGGGGCCTTTTGCTCTTACTGAATGCTGTGCTTTTCATCCAAGCATTGCTGAAGCACTTTGCAAGACAGCAAGTATCTTTACTGCCATTTTAGAGAATAAGCAAAGCATGCAACAAAGAACACTTTCCCAACCTCCCCAAGAGCTCAGTGGCAGGAGCTGAGGAGACCAGGATATACGCAGTCTTCTCTGACAAAACTTGTCTGACTGTGGTGGAAAAGTCCAAACAGGAAGGCAGCTGTGAGCCCTTTTTGCCAAACAGTTCTCACTGATTTAAGCTAGCACCCATAGGATTCATTCTGCCGTGGACAGCTGGCTGCAGTTCTCCCAGGACCCTATGCCTCAAATAGGGTAGCAAAGCACAGCTTTCTCTTCTCCCCGCTGTGGGTGCATTTTAGGCAGTAGCAAGAATCCACTGTTACATCTCTAAGCTTTTTCTGGCTCAAAGTCGTACAGTAGAAGAGCAAAAGAAAAAGGAACCCCAGCAACAACCCGTAACTTCTTTTTTTCTTGTTGGCTGGAAGACAGGAACTGACCAATCTATTTCTAAACCTGGCATCTAGTCAGACCTTTATTTCCACCTTGGGTCCCTCCAGCTTGCTTCCCAGCCTGTGGACACAAACTGCCGAGGCATTTCCTGTTCAAGGTGGTTTTTAAGCGTTACAGCCAGCCAAGGCAGCCAGCGTGGGTTGCCTGTAGGTGGAGGGAAATTCTTCAGGCACTGCTCCCAGCACATGGAATAATGATGCCAAATTATGCTGGGCTCATTTCCAAAGTGCTGTACCCGGTTCTGAGTGGAAATAGGACCTGATTGGACTCAACTTTTTCAGTGTAATTGAAATAGAAAATCCTTCCATACTCAGACCTGGATTTACAATGCATTATGAGGCCTATCAGAGTGATTGGATTTTGTTTTCTTGGTCATCTTTTTTGTCCTATTGGAACACTCCTGCTGCTATTCTTCAGCTTAGGTTAGCAAGACATTGGGTATCTTTTCTTTGTGTCCAGTGTTCCTTGAAAGAGAAAACCCTGGAAAGCTTAGAGAGGTTCTCCTGGCTCCTGACCATGAACCAAAGAGCTAAAAGCATTCAGAAGCTTTAAAATAGCCAGATTTTTATCTATCTTTATGTGATGCACACAGGGCCAAGTCCTGCTCTCAAATGTACACAATCCTAATCTTCACCACCCAGTGGGGAAATATCTGCTTTAGTCAAGGTTATGTGGTCACAATGAAGGGCAGTCGCTAGCTCCACATAAGACTCTCAGTGCTGCAGCTATCTGCCAAAGCCCAAGCCCCGGACAAATACCCTGTGCAAATCCCACCAAGACAAACAAAAAGGCTGGCTTCCAGAAGGCAGAGTATTTGCAAAACCCAAGGAAACACTGGCTCTCATTGTTCCACCAGTGCTTTGCTATGTCAAACATCTTACGTGTAGGCGTAATCCTCTCCTAGCAAGCCGTCCGCAGTATTAGTGGAAATACTAGCAGTAGTGATATGTGCTTCCTACCAAGAAGTGGCACAAATGCCAATGCTTTTGACCTAAGGGCAGCTGAATGACATGATTTGCCCTCTTTTTTTCCCCTGAATCTGGAATGAAAGACAGAGAACAAAAGCATCTTTCCCAGTGATACTGCCAACTTTGGCAGCATCTCAAGACTGAAAACCAATGGCACTAGACCAGAAATCCTAAGACACAATCACTATGTAAATGTTTTCAGCGGCATCCTATATCCCAGTACTGGATATTAATGTCTCTTTTTGGCTGCGGAGGTGGAGGGTTATAATCAAAAGACATGGAAATCAGAAACGAAGGGTCCTAGTCTGAGCTTTGCTACTGACTCCCTGCACAGCCATGAGCAAGTTGCAACACCTCAGTTTCCCCTTCTGCAAAACAGAGAGCAACAAGCTTCATAATCATCTCAGAGTTCCTACCACAGGCTTGATAGATCTCTGGAAGCAATTCCATCTTTCAGAGTGCTTTTCTATCCTAAAACCTTGCAGTGCCTCCGCTCTGAGAAGCTCACTTTGAGACAATCAGAACATGCACAAGTGAAAACAGTACCTAATATTTCCCAGGCTAAGGGACAGCTGGAACATGCATCTGTTTCAGCCACTGCAATGAGAATATCAGCATGTGGAAGGGCTGAAACACTGTTTGTGTTGTGAAAGGACAAGAATCGTGTTAATAAGCTCATCAACAGCAAGAAGAGCTTAGATTTGACAGTGCAGGGACCTATAAGCTGCAAAAGTTCACTGAATAAAGGAGGAAGTTTGGGATTTTCTCCTATCCTTTTGTTTTCCCACACAGCATAAAGAACTTAAGAGAGACAGAAGAATTCCCCATTTATGTGTGGCCATGCAGCTCTGAGTGTGCAAAGGATGTTTCAATGTGCTGGGTGTTCTTTTGGGCCTTGGACAATTTTCCTTCAACTCCCTGCTCTGCCACAGGCTTCCTGTGTGAATTCAGGGCAATGGGGCATTAGCATTTCTATGACTTGGTCTCCCTAGAAGTAGATGGGAGATAAAGCATCTATTGCACAGCAATGACACACCTAACATTGGAGAGAAGAGGCAGAGACCAGGCTGACAGACATATAATGTAGCTGACCGGTCGCATTTTACAAATACCCTTCCAATCTTTAATCTAAGTGATTAGTAACTGGACAACAAATTCGTTGACAGACTCTGCCCTACAACAACCTCACATACAAATCTGACCCACCATCCATGTCTAAAACTTTGTTTCCAACAGGGAAAAGAGGAGAGGAAGCCTGTTCCCCTCAAAAGGAACGCAGAAGTAGAAATGAGAGAGGATTAAACAAATTGTTTGGCCTGAGAAAATAGAGGCAGGTGGACTAGAGGCTGCAGCTAGCCCATCTCAGAGTGCAGGATCAGGTCTTGGATACAACATCAAGTGAAAACCTGCTGCTACGGGAAATGGTGCAGGCAACCTCATGGTCAGGTTATTGAGGGATATCAGCTGCCCTGTCCTGCCTCTGCTCCAGTCTGAGCTGGACGCCTTCCTATCTGTATCTCTGCCATTCCTTCTCTAAAGGCACTGTTCTCTTTCCCACTCCCTCCCCAAAGTGGTGTGTGCTCCTGGCAGCTATGTTCAACCCGGTGCCAAGTTCTGTTCGGGAACTCTTCTGTCTATATAAAAGTATTCTCTGGTCCTTTCAGGTTGCACAGGGCCTGTAAGTGTCACATACTATCACATCAAGCAAACATCATGAAACCAAGCCATGAAAGCAGAGAGAGATTGCAGCAAGAATGAAATCAACAGCCACCTCCTGGCAACAACAAACCTGTCATCTTACAGGTCATTTAGAGAAGGGTCATTTTAACAGAAAACAGAGCTGAGTTTTGAATCAAAACATTTTTTTCTTTTGTCTTTTTACCCAGAAAACTGTGAGCAGGTTTATCCTCAACCACTCTGATCCGCCGGGCACCTGCAGGGATCACAGCTGCTTCGATGTAACCTATGGCAACAAAAGAGCAGATGGATGAGAGCATGCCACAGACAGCCAGAGGCATCAATCAATCATTCAGTATCTCACCATGAAAAAATCAACTCCTGCCCAGGTTGGGGAATGGGTGGGAAACACTTCAAGTGAGATCCCTGTGTTGGCAGCCAAGTTTCACTGCTGTGACATGCATGGTTATGACTAACGTTTCAGCCTGAGAAGAGGGAGAGAAATGCACATATGCTGCTTAATGGTGACTTAAGGCTTGTGCTTGGGCCTAATTAGATTTGCTCCCTTCGAATCACCCTGGCTCTCCTGTGGTACTGACAGGGATGAGGGCTGTTCCTGAGCTGATGCAAAGTGTCACTGTCAGGAGCAACACTGAACATCACAGAACAGATACCTGTGATTTGAAATGAAGTTTCCAACAGATGCTGCTGCTTTCCCCTCCGAAAAAAACCCCTGCTCGAGGCTGTGATCAGTATCAGAAAGGACTCACTTCCACAAAACATTTTGATGATGCTAAAACTAAACAGCAGGAATTAGCGGGACAACTGGGGGAAAAAAATTTGTTTTCACTTACACTTCAGCTTTATACAGAAATTCTGGAGGATATAATGGTAATGGTCTTCTTGCATCGGGCTGCTAAACAAAATTCCACAGCTCAGATTTAATGCAACAACAGAGCTGAAAGTTTCTCAAGGACTGACCATCAGTCACCTCTAAACACTGCCAGCAGACACACATGCCAAATTAGACCATCTGAGCATCTGACACGGTAGGGAAGTTTTTACAGCACCCCATCATATTTTTATAGAATTCTCTTGGTTTTCATCTTTCTGAAACTCTCTTGGCCTTTTCATGCTTCCTTCAACAACCAGCAATACAATACAATTATACCACTTTTGACTAACAGAATAACAGTAGTAATTAGGAGCTACAAGGAAATGTAGCCTATTTTCCCCCACCACGGAGCCATGTGGAGTTACGGACTTGTTCCATGGGGTGGAAGTGGTGCCTTTAAACTATAAAGCTGAGGAACATCAGGGCCCATTTCAAAGGTCTGGGAGCCAGGCAGAGTTTATCCACTGGCTTCACTGGACCCTGGCTTCATCAGGCCCCGGTAAATGACACTAATCTCATCGCAATGGTGACTTGATTCCTTCTAATTGGCCACCCAGTTTACTTTGCAGTGTATAACTTGTCATCTCTTTTGGGTTATTGCTCTCCCCTTTCTTTTAGATGTTAAGTAGCTTATCCTGTATGTTCCCTCATCCCTTTTTTTTGCTTTAAAGGGCTGTGTGAAACTGTTCTGTGTCAGCCCTGCCTTTATGGAAATCAAGGGCAGAATAGAGCAATGGGTTGGAGAAGTGCTGGCATAAGGAACAGTGACTCCTCTAGCATTCAGCAACGTTTGGGGAGCTATTTTAGGGGTAAGTGCAGCTGAATGGCCGTGCTTCTGCTACACTGATACGGGGGCCCTCAAAGGAGGATGCTGACAGCCTCATGCATCTCAGGACTAAGTGATTCTGTTACCATTAAGACATGGAGTGAGACAGATGGGGATTTTGGGTCTCAGACTGTGGATTCATTTCCACCTGTCTGAATCAGCAGAGTGCCCAGCCCCTTTGTTGTGCTATGAATACGGCTTGAGCTCTTGGGTTTCATGAGGTGCATTGGGTGGATAGCTGGTCGGGGCTAGACTCACTCCTTCTTTCCCTGATCGTTGTATCTGAATGACACTTTCCCTTTGACCCTTCAGCTCAGTTCTTTTTGCACTTGTTTCTCCTTACTTACTTTTCCCTTACTCAGGATATCTCAGAAACAGTCAGTCATCCCTTGCAGGAAAAACAGAAAGAGGGAGAGCAGAGCTGCTAACCAGCCTGTGTACAGAAGCCAGAGCAGTGGCTCTCCCATCCGCTGTTACAGAGTGGGTTTCACTGGGAAAAATCATTACTTCCAGGGTCATTTTTTTTAAGGCAATACTGAAATCTGTTATGAAATCAAAGCACACAGATGTTGGATTTTGTTCTAGACATTGCCAGGAGTTGGTTTTTCATCAGCTGAGATACCCAATTACAGTCAAAACAGAGTGTTTCAGAAATCAAACATCCTCACTGCACCCCATGCATCTGCATATAGACCCAACCGACAATTACCACCAGACATGAGCACACAGCAAAGGTGTGATTAATGACAGTCCGTCATGGGGAAATAGACCCTATGACACACCTGAATACCCCTGTTAGGAAGCCAGTTTGGAACATGCCCAAGTTTCAGGTAATTTAACGTACCTACTGGGGGACTATTTACTTATTTATTTTTTAAAATCACATGCCAGATACAAATGCCCAGAGCTAAATCATGCAGGCGTTGGATACAAAGTTACACTGAATTTAGTGGAAAGCCAGTCACTAACTTCAGCGAACTTTGGATCTGTCCCCTGACCTAGCAGCAGCCAGGAGTGTGTCACACTGCTCTAGAGGCGAGCGAGCTGTGGAGCCATGCTTGAGGTTCAGCTAGCGCCATAAATGCGCTCTCATTTCATCACTGTGCCGTGAGAGGAACACCACGTGGAAAAGTTGACTTTTATGTCACTTTTTACAATGGTAAATAGTGGAGCGTAAGCTATTAATAGCGTATTAGTTCTGGAGACTGTTTAGTTTGGTCTTATACCAGATTTTTCTCCTCATGTAATTTCTAATCCTGATTGATGGCTTTGGGGGGTTGTATTCACAGCTCCTGAATAAGAAGAAACATACCGTGCTAACTCACTGAGATCATGTGGCACAAACTTGACTGCTGACCTTCACTCTTCTGTTAGTGAACTGCGAGCCACTTTGCAGTTGTATGGATCTGACCTGTCCTTTCAGAGACGAAGCAGAATTCTTGGGCATGTCCCACCAGGAGTGTCTTGACACTCCCATTCATGATTTCCAGCAATATTGTGTGAGTTAGTGGTCAAATCCTATTGCAAACAGACTATATAACATCCATGCAAATTTGCCACAGGTACAAACTCAGATCGCTACCACCACTCCAGTCTGGTCCTTAGAGCTAATATGAGGCTTCTGGTCACAGAATATTCCTGATCTTTGAGATAACTGCACCAGAAAACACCTCCATTGTTTTCCAGGCACATTTTATTAAGCAAACTGTAACTGCAGATTGCCAGAAAGATTATCAAGTGTCAGCTAGTAAGACCAAAAAAAGTCTCAGAGTTGGCCCTCAGTCAAGGACTCTCAAAGATCTGTTAGGTCTTAGGATAATTGTCTGCAATGCAGGGATTTGCAAGGTTGGGCTTAAAGTTCTGCTTTAAATGAGGAACTGGTTAAAGACTGATGAGATTTGGCAACTATCAGGCATCATTTCTAGTAATTTCACCCATAAATCAGCCTGTTAAGATGAAGCTTTGAAAGTACAACAGGAGAACTTCATTATTTGATAATTTATAGTGCTGTATGTAGTATACTCCACCTTGGGAACAGTTACTTTGGCATGCACCAATCTTTCTGGATAATTTGCATTACATCAGTGTCTCAGGAATGTAAGACTGTGATTGAAGCAAATCCTAGATACAAATTATATGGTGTAACTCGTATTAGGAGAGACACCAGAACAAAGAGGTGGCTTTGTCATCAAGGAGATTAATATGTGAACAGTGGCTACTGTATCTTCATTTAAATGCTGGAGAGATTTGCAAGAGGAAAGCAGCTCACACAGGAAAATCTATTGTTAGCCATTGTTATTATTGCCAGAAAGAACAGAAAGTTTAGTGTGAACTTCAGAATGTCACTGATCTACTGCAAAACTGTTCTCCTGGTTCACATTGCAATGAAAGATGGACTCCGAGGTAAAGGAATAATTATCCCATGGCTGAAAGTACTGGTCTCTGGGCACTGTACCTTCATGTCTTATCCCTGTACACACATGAAAATTAGGTGTGAGAAAGTCAACAGTGCTCATCCCATTATCAAACTTCCCAAAAGTGCTTTGAACAAAGATCTCAAGGTAGAAGCCAAGGAAATCAGACTGCCCTGCCTACCTGCTGGTCACGGCCAGCACAGCTTCCTTAATATTTTAGGGATAAGCACCAGCTGGGCATCTCAGTTTCCATGACCTTTCCCACCTTGCAACTTTTGCTGAGTGCTAGTTGTTGCAGTGGAGTGGAAATATGCCCAGTGGTTAACTGCATGTCCATTTTCTGAATAGTTGTGATGATTCTCACTTGCTATTATCTTGAGAGTAATTCCTCCATCGGCACCTGCCCACTTCCAGCCATGGGATAGCTCATCGGAAGAAAATCATTTCACTGGGGAGCCATGGATAGATTTCAAAGCCTGCTACTATTGCTGTGAAGTTGGTTGCCAGGATTTCTAACTTGCATGTTCTGCTTAAACCCTTATAAGACATCCCTCAGTCAGCCCTATGGCTCTATTTTTTCATCATTTAGATGTACACCCTATTGTCAAAAAAAGTTTCTTGTGTTGGCTAAAGATGCTCCTAGCCAGCTCTACAGCACCGCTGTTCAAATATCCTTTCTTTCTTTTAAATATGTGCTGGACAAGTAACATCATACACAATAAAAAGCCTGCTTTTTCACCATCTTAAAAAGAAAAACTGCTAGCAAAGATACACTCTTCAATTCCCAAAATGATAGTTGAAACAACTGGCATATCTCACCTTCTTATGTTCTGCCATTAAAAAAATCCAAATATCTGTGGTCCTTCTTTTGGATCACAGGCAAAGGGCAGCAATGAAAATCTTGATATGGCTGAGAAAAATCAAGAGAGACAGATGCAGGTCTCATTCTCAATACAGGTCTCTGAGCGTTACAGGCACAGCCTTGGAGTCTGGACAGAAGTTGTCAGTGATAAATCAGCTACCCAACAGATACGAGCCAAAGAGCTGTCCTTTATTTCTAGGCCCCCTGTACAGTGGCAGGGAGACAGAGATGGACTTCAGAACAAGTCTGTGTTTGTTTTTGAAAAATTATTTTGTAGAAATAGGTACAGGGCATGCTGCCAGTCAGAAGTAAACCTCAGTCTAAACAGTGCATTCAGTTGGCCTACTGAAGGTAGCCAGCTGCACACAAGTGTATGTGATGTTTAGCATCACAAATAAAGGCTTTTGACCTCCTCCCCAAAAGAGAAATGGAATCCATTTACAGCTGGATCACCCTGGATCATAGGTGGCAAGATCTGAACTGCTGGACTTCCTATAAGGCACTTTGAATGTTCCCCCACCATGCCCCACCAGGGTGGCAGAATCTCATCTGTGACACTAAGGTTGGAAAAAGAAGAAATAGGCCTGGTTCTTTTTACTTAGTTAGTGAAAATTTGGCTTGCTCTCATGCAGATAGGTTTTCTAAAAAGAAAGGATCTGTACTTGATACCTTTGACAAACCAAGCTAAATAGTAAAAGGACTTGAAGTTTATCCATGGCTTTTGATACCAATCTCCCCATCTAATCCAACCAAAAGAAGACAAAGAACCAACACCAAAGGATGTCACCAACACCCACTGACACTGCAAACAGCATTCAAGTATCTTACACGAGAAACACTTGGGAATAGCCTTTGCCTTTGCCATCACACATGTCGAAACCTTCTTACAATGACTATTGGTTACTAAGAAACAGAAAGGAGTTGGCATGGGTTTAGTTCAGTTAATAGGGCTTGACAACATAATTTGCAATCACAGGACATATAGGGACCAATCTCGCAGTCAACGGACTCCCACGTGCAGAGCAGCTGAGGATCTGGCCCAAAGGTTGCAGCTGCAATTCCCAAAACAGATACCACTCCAAAACAATCAATGTCTTGATATTTGAAGTCTATTCTCTTCTGAAATAATAAATCAGCATACTTGACTCAGTGTGTTGGCCTTGACTTGGATTGCAGCAAGTTTGTAGGGATTTGCCACTGATGAGTGCAATCGTTTACATATCCAAACCCTGACTCTGTTACTGTAGTCATATTGTATATTCTTCTTTGTCCCAACTTTTGTCAGGTTTTTGTACATATTTGCTTAAATGTCAGTGTAAAGAAAAAAGGCCAATTTCTTTCTTGAGTAACCTCATGTTCACTTGTGATACCTCAGACCCAACCCTGGAGCATGAGATTCAGTAAGTTAACCTGAGGACCTGATTCTGAGAAACAGCAGTATATGAATAGAAATTGATGGGAGTAACTCACAATGCATAAAATGTTTGCAGAATCGGGCCTGGGAATCACAAATGAAACCAACAAGTCTGTTTTCAGTGTCTAACATAAAAGAAATCCAAAAGCAGGAAAACATGAACAGTGAACAATTAAAAGACTGTAAATATTCTTTCAATTTTAGTAGGCTAGGATGCTCATTAAAAGAGCATAATTTAAAAAAATAAAAAGCAAAGATTATTTTGTTTGGCATATCATGGATGTCACTTTTTAAAATGATTCCCACATAAAATTTAATTCCCTTTAAAATTAGTAAATCAAAACATCTAATAAATGTTTATGAATTATAATTGTAACAACAATTATGGATTATGTGAGATGGATAACGGTGGAAACATTGCATTGACAAAGCAACATTTTGACAGGTTTGTGCTTCTGAGATGATCAGCAAAGAATAAGGATCAATAAATGCTTGAACACTGACCACGATTCAGTCAGCCATCTCTTCTTATTAGGTTACAGGGTGCTGGGGGTGAAAGCCTCCCGTAGCGTCCTGGCAGCCAGCCAACCAGTTAAGGCTGAAACGGTTCTGTTCGTACAGCCTTGTAAAGTTACCACCCTCAAGCAGTGTGTCTAGTTGGAAACGGGTGCAACCTCCTGGCAGTGACCCAGAAATTTCTTACTTATCCGCACAAGATGTTTCGTAGTCTTATTGGAAAAGATAAAAGATAGTTACTCTTCAGGGGCAATTAAGAAGTTCATGAACAGCTACAAAATCCGCTACAGAAATGGAGAATAGTTTTTTTTCAATGGAAATGAGAAACTTTTCCCACCATTTGCATCAAATGCAAATGCCTTGACATAAGTAGGTGGAAAATAACTGGGACAAAAGAGTCAAAGGCAATAATGCAGGAAATCATTCAACAGGTTGGCCTAGCAATGCAACAGCACAAATGTGCTCCAGAAAGATGTGGTGGAGTTGGAAATCCTACCTGCATCTCAGAGGAGGTGACAGATCACAGCTGGCTCCACAGATAAGGAGCAGAAAGGTGCAGAGGAAGAGGTCAATGAACAAAATCAGAGCCTCAGACTTCAGTGCTGAGAGCTTGATTCATGGAAGCGGTTAAGCACTGGTGCTGCTTTAGTAACTAAACAGCATTGAAGTGTGTGCTCAAAGGGAATCTTTATGTGCTTTGCTGAACTCAGTCCTGGAGTAGCATGTGTTGAATGTATTTCTCCACACAGAAATGGCAATTCTGTATTCCCTGAATGTGAAATAATTTTTTCTGGACAATTCCTTCCTCTTGGAGCAGCTTGCAAGTCCTGAATCTGGCTTTCCCTCCCTTTGCCTGATTAGGATGTGTGATAACAGGTTTCTCAGAAGCGCAATACAGAAACTCTGGAACAAAGACTAATTCAAACACCAAGCTATATATACATTAATGTTTAACAAGACAGGGGAAAGTCTTAAGGCTGACTGGAAGCTCTTGTATCCTATACTGGATACTATTGCTGGCAGGGAATCAGTAAAAATATTCAGAGGGGAGTGCTGTTTCATTTAGCTGAGATATCCTGATTATAACATGAATCATCTGCAATATGCAACATGCATCATTCTGAGCTCTCAAAGAGCTCAAAGATGGTGCTGAAATCAGACTTCCCTCGTACTGGAAAAGATACTGTGATTTTTGTCTCTTATTTAAAATCAACAGCACCGGTAGCATTCAAAATGAGAAACACGACTTCATTCCGAATTTCAGACAGAGGCAATGGCTGGTACGCGGACAACTGAATAAGAAGCAGACAGGATATCACACTTGAATTGAGTTGGGTTTTGTTTTGTGTTTCTTATGTGTTTACTAGAGCAGATGAGTCCAATGCTATCCGAGAAGAAGAGCTATTACTACCACTGTTTAACTCTCCTCAAGCAGTTAAGAGAACCTCCTCTCCACTAAAATGCTGCTGAGGGTTACTCACCCATCCCCTTGGTGTGATTGAAGTCGCCTTTCACCACTTTACAGGTTTTGCCATCACCACTGCAGATTCCACAGCGATCCTCTTTGGCAGCTGAGCCAATGATTCCATCGCAGCCAATTTTCTAATGACAACAACCAGAGGTCCCCATTATTTTGTTTGCAAGGTTAAAGTATCTCTAAACATTGAGGTCAAGACTAAGATAGACATCTGACTGAAAACCTGAACGGGAAGAGAATACTGTGAATCAGGGGAGCACTCATTTGGAATGGTGTTGAGTTGGTTATTCAGCAACCCCCTTCTCTAACACTAAGAGCATGAACTTTGATTCCAAAGATTTAACTGAAGAAAGTTTCACAAACACTAGTTATTCCAGACATCATCATAGATTTCATACTAACCCACTCCAACTTCCTTCAAACACAACAGATTAAAACGTTTCACGTTTGTATAGCAATTTCCACCCGAGGAGCTCAAAGACAGCCCAGAGAAATGGACCACTACTGTGATACTTCGTTTAGAGAAAAATGTGACTTCCTTAAATGAAAATTATCCAAAGTAACCAGAATCCTGGTCACAGCCTTTCAACACACAAAAATTCAGAGTGCTGTTACAAGTTCCAGTGCTGTTCACTGAATGAGCTCTGCTTCAGATCGAGATGTTAATGAGGATTGTAACATTGAGTTCTCATTACACTTTTGCAATACCTGGAAAAAGACCTCATTAATCAAATAGCTCAAGATACCTGCAATGCAAAAGTACTTCAATGGAAGCAGGTCAGGTTCATATCTGGCCAATCCGTACCATAAGATTGCTTACACAATTATGAAATTTTCCATATGTTTGCACTGTATTAAGCTTAGTCATTCAACTGTAAAAAAAAAAAACTAACAATTTCACCTAAAGCTTAATTTTAAATGGTATTTTCATAATTTTCTATACCTACCTAAACTTTTTCCAATAAAAATCTGCAGCTTTGCTTCCACAGACAGGTATTACTAGAATAGTCACAGTATTTTTCCTGTAGCTATAGAGATTGTCATGGCAATCTTCCTTATTCACAAACCATTTACAGGTTATGATGGTGACCATTGCACATTTGCAGACCTTGAGGTTTGTCTTGACTTATTGTCATTAGTCCATGTAAATTGTTTTCTGTCCATGTAAGACCCTCAAAATAATCAGCAAGTATTACTCTTAAAACATAAATTTCTACTGAAATAAAAGTTCTTATTATGCAAGTTATTAGCAGAGATTCTACTCTTAAAAATAAGCTGAGGATTTATTCTCTTTAGATAAACAGTTTCTTGGCAAATGAGTTAGCAGGACTGTCACTAATAATACTTATTTGAATAAGGCTGTTGGGTCTCTCCCTTCCTCGCCTTCTTATAATAAAGCCAGAGGAAAGTTGGAGAGATATCTTAGGGAACAATCAAAACAACAAACATTCTGAAAAATAGGGTAAGCAGGGAAATATTAAGAGAACTTGGCCTGTTTATCTGAGACTGTCTGTGTGTAAGCAATGTGATTTGGACCCGAACTCAAACGTTCCCCTTGTTTCAGAAGACACTGGCCACTGCCTAAGTCCAGATGTATTACAGGGATCAAAGATTGCCAGCAATCAGATGTGTTCTGATGCAGTGTTTGTCTGGGTAAATCATTAGGCAGACACATGCTGAGAAAGGATGATCATCCTAAACACATACAAGGGAAATGCTGCTCATTAACTAGAACAGCATGTAAGCTGGTGGACGAGAACGACAGGAAAAAAACTGTATAAATGGGAGTTAAAGAAAGGTAGGAAGAAGACCATGGAGTTTCTGGCAGTTGTAATTCTCAAGTCTAAACTTCACACCCATGTCCAACAAATAATTTTGGGATATTGAATGTGATTCTGCCCCCAAAACAGAAGGATGTCCCAGCAGTTCTCCTTCCAGGAAAATAAATATGATTTATTAATGGGGTTGCTGAAAGGCAGCTGGAAATATATGTCTGCCTGCCACCCTGCTGAGATACTGGAAAGGCTGCATTTAATTTAAGACTCTAGTGCTATCTTTTATTGTACTGCATTGTTATTAGCACTATGTGAGCACACAGATGAATAAAGGGAATATAATGAGTGTTGAACCACACTTATTCCCAGTGCTACATGAGGAGTCTGTAGGACTATAACGGAGGCAGGCAAAGAATGGGGAGTTAGCAATCACATGCTTTGCATTTACGCTGTAGTTTCCCAGATAATGTAAACCAGTGCAAGCCAGCAAAGCCTCTGAAAGAATAAATCCCCCCTCTTCTGACACTGGGGTTCAAGACAAGCTATTTCCTCCCACATTTACTAGGTTACTGACACACTTTGACTTTAGAGACCCTCTCTGAAGGCATGAAAAGAGCACCCACTGAATCCACAAATATACCTCCCAAAACCTTTGCTGTTTTTTACCTTTCATCTTCACCCTAATTCCCTGTGAGTGGAGGAACTGGGAATGGCCCTTGCAGCCTTCCCTTCAATGGCACCATCCCTCCCATCCGCAGGGCAGACTTTCCCTTCGATCCAGGGCTTGAGGATTAAAGCCCCCATCAGATTTGGGCCAGGAAATGGCTTCTTACAAAGGAAAATCTTTAAGAGAATAAAACAGTTTTCTTTCTTGGCTTCAAGATGAAAATTGGTGCATTCTTGCTACTTTATGGGGAAAAAATACCTTGGAAGCACTTTACTCTTGTCTACATAAACATTAGAGCCCATACCCCCCTCCCCAAGCCTTCCAATCATTTCCAAAGTAAAAGTGTATTTAATAACAGTACATAATGAAACAGCTTTTGTTAAGATTTGACAATGGATTCCAAAAGCTGCAAAGTCATTTAGAAACACATTACAGTGACCACCTCGGTCACTCAGATCCTTTGAAAACTCCCCACATCGAAAATACTGCCACTCTTAAAACAAGTGCAAAGGGGAAGAGACAGGGCTGGAAGGGCGAGGAAGCAAAACACAGTGAGCATCACCCTTCCTGGGAGGAAAGTATCTGCCAGCAGTCCTTGGACTGTTAATTGAGAGATATGGCCAGCTTTCTCCAAGGTGAGAAAGCCCCTAAGATTCCAGCACTGGGGGCGAGAAGCTTACGCCTGAGCCCCACCAGACCGGGGGAAAGATCTATTGAGTCTATACATCATCAGCTTCTCACTGACATCATGCTGTATGCTATATGTATTATACTGTCAATCGTTAAAATAGATAGAGCTGTCCTCAACCTGCAGAAAGCTTTCAAAAAAGTGAGGGCTTAATTAACTGTATGCAAAGGGAAAATCCCAAGTTTCACTGCTCAAAAGTCAAGTTTTCACAGTGCAGAATCAATCCCTTAAAACCCAAATAGTTCAAGGGAGTTATTTGATCTTTACCATCTCTAACTTGTTTTGTGCTGCTTCCTGTACAGTCCAGCATACCAACCAAGGTAAGGTGATTTTTTTTAATTAAGAAGCAGAGAGAGAAAGGGGAAGCTTTACGTTCTGAAGAAAGAAAGACCTTGTAAATAACATCCTGCGTGTTTTCTGACCCAAGAGTTAGCCTGCAGGTGAGCAGACTGAGTCCATGGACCAGTCCATCCAGTGATAGCTGGATACTTTCAGTTCCATCAGTCTTGAATGGACTGGTGAGAAGGGAAGCAGTTTTGTATTCTTACCAAGATGATCCATTAAGGAGTGAGCAGGACACGTGGAGCTCGTCTGTGTTCAGAAGGAATAATGGAAAGTAAAAAGCCAGCCTGGTGTAACCACCATCTGTTTAGTAGTCTGTGGGAGCATTTGCCACTGTCAGCCCTGATCTTGGAATCTTGGAGCTTCCCTGTACCAACCAACATGAACTTGGACAGTGATATCCATAACTTTGGCAAAGGGATTGCTGTTGACACCACCCAGGAGTTCCACCTCCTGCCTGTACTAGCTGTTGAAAGCCTGCAGTGCTGCAGTACTGCTATTAACAGCATCAACTGGACAAAGAGGAAGCAGATTTTAACCAAAGCCAGTCCCTTGCCCATATTAAAACATGGGAGTGTTGGCAAGAAACTTAAAGATAGTCTTTTGGGGCTTCAAGTCCTCAGCATGGACAGTCACAACTATATCCACAGGTTTCTTAACGATCTTCAACCCAGGCAGTCTCCTACTCTGACACCATGTTTTGGAACTACCCATTGACCTTTAAATTGGCAGGTAACTGCACGTTTGCTGAGCCAAAGGCCTGAAATTCATTCTCTCAGAGCTGATATCTCAGTCCACCCTTCCTTCTCTCTCTCCCCCTTCTTCTCATTTTTATAATTAAACATCTGAAAATATTGCTTGTTGGGTGGTATTTCCAGCTTCAGTCATTGCTGGCTCCAGCATAGGAAAACTCCTCTTCTCTTCTGAATACACATCATTTGGATTCTTCTGTGTGAACTATTTTCTGTATTGCTTGGATATTTTTTAATGATGTTTTTATTTGTATTTTCAATGGCTGTGCAAGAGCTCAATTGATACAGCCTGCGTGAGTATGTTTTGCTACATAAACACAATTATTTTTGTTATATACACCCACCCTGTGTAAGAAATGACATTGTAGGCTCACAGAATTGTAATGCTTCCCATATGCTGAACTAACTAGCTGTCTCAATGGATCAAATATAAATATTGATGCAGCATGTGCCATTTTACAAATTAATCATGTACAGAGCATGCTGGTTATGACAGATTCATCTACACTGCCAATTTTTTGTCCATAATATCCAGTGTCCATTGATACCCCCAGGGATGGACCACATGAAACAGGAATGTACATATGTGAGCAACTGACATTCAGATCTGAGGGTAAGAGAATTCTTATTTCTTTGTTTTAAACACGACTGCCCTTGTGGAGGATTATGGGTGTCTGTCAGGTTTTGTACAGGAGGGTGAGCCTAGATCCCTAATCAAGCAGATCATCTGTAAGTTACTTCTCTTTCTGTTCCACAACAAATTTTGTGTGATGGATTGGAGTCCATGTAGAAGTTAGTTCAGCAAATATCCTCCTGTCATTTCCCGAGCTTTCAGATTTTATCTGAATCAGAGCAGTTCTGCTGGGACAGGAAATATACACTGCCTATTTTAAATTAGCACTATCTTATCTGCATTAGATATGCAATTACACTTGCCCATTGATTTTGTGTTTAGATCCCTTAGCAGTTCATGGGGATGGTAGAGACAATTATTCTTGATAACCACTTTTTCTCATATAGAGCTTGAAAGTTACGTGTCAAAACCCCCGTGTTCTGGCAGCAGAGCAGGTTATATGAGCAAACACGCAAATAATACAAAGCCTTTTCCCATCCCAGGAACTCCTTTGCTTCTGTTCTTTGTGTTGCTTACTGTAGCTGCCCCTTTCTGATCCTTCCAAACCAGCTTCATCTGAATTGACACCTCTCACCTGATTCCACCCTGCCTCTGCCCTGGTTTGTACAAATGCCAACAGGCTGCAGATACCGGAGGATTTTATATCGAGTGCCGATTCTTTAAAAGACGTATCTATCAATCATGTCAGTTCTGGATTTGAAAATAATCTATATTTATCAGTATACAATATATCTGTAGCCTCCCTTCCAGTTGATTCTTGGCTGCTCAAGCCACAAGCGAAATCTAAAGCCTCCAAGGTAGATAACACAATGAATTGTCTATTATATGCTCTCCATGGGTTAACATAGAAGAAAAATAGGGGGAAACAGCATGATTTTTTTTTCATAACCCACCGTAAAGTACACTAAAAAAGTAGTAAGATACCAACAAAGTCTTGTTTTTTGTCGCTATGCCTTACTCACCAAAAGCCCCGATACTCTTTTTAAGTCTCAGATTACATGGCTACAGACCCAGAAATTGAAAAAAAGGCAATTGTACAACAGGTTTCTGTAGTTCAAACAATCCTTCTAGATTTTGTGCACATACACTAAATAATGTATCAAAGTACAGTGCTAAGCCAAGTTGTTGTATGGAGACAAGTTACCCAGTCTGGAACATCTTGTACCACACTTTGTAATGCAGGAATATGAATAATACATGGAAAATACTCAAGTGAGGAGGCAAAGCCAGAACTGCATGAATCAGTCAAATGCAAAAAGTGGGTACTGAGTACGTAGAAAACTGTTTGCCAGCAAGAGGTCCAGTAGACAACTGCAATTTATCCTCTGCTACCTGTGTCCCTCTCCTGACACTCTGCCTATCCAATTTGCAAAAACTATTTTTGAAAATGTGTCCATTTTCAAATTTGTGCTCCCCTTTCATACTGTATGACAATCGCTTTTGAAAGAAAGTCTTTCTATAATATTTTTGTTGTGCCACGACAGCCTAATGTGTGGCTTGTCATCATTGAATGTATTGTGGATTCACCAGCAAGTTAAAAGTAGTTGTGACGTGACAAAACATTCATGAGAAAACTGTAGATAGAGCCAAAACATCTTCACCTCTTAAATTGCTAAATCACAGCAAAGACTGCCCTTGATCTCTAGCCCAGTTCCACTATACAGGAGGTCTCTCTTTTCAAAGAGACCTTAGATTACATCCTGACGTACAATCTGTAGTCTCCACTGGAAAGTTCTCATGCTATCATGAGTCTCAGACTAATCCTCCTTTGAGAAAAGCCAGCACAAAGTCATGTGTGTCATTAACAGTCAGCTGAGCAGCTTGTCTTCTCCCCACACCACTGCTGCGTGACATCTGACACCTTTTTTAGCTCTACTTCTGCCAGCAGTTTTCTATTAACATCAGCAGCACAAACAGAGTGAAGAACTGTAAGAGGTTAGAGAGCGCACTGCTTCCATGAATGTTGACTCATGAAACATACACCTAACAGTCTTGAGGGAGAACAAAACCCTCAGGGAATCCTCTCTCTGAAAGCCACTTGCCACCTGAAGAGAAATACGAGAAGATAAAAGCAATCTGAGCTGCAGGCTGCACTGCCCTACCCCATCTTCACCATGACTGCAATGTCCATGCTAGAGAAAGGAAACTGTGGAAGCAGACAAGACAGAGAGGCTGCAAAGCCTAGGTGAGCAGTCACCCTCCTAAGATGCATCAGACTGCTCTTGTTCTCCAGCCTGCTACAGATTTTCTGCCTCTGAAAAATCTCAGGAGAAAAGAAATTCTCCTTGCTAGAAGACTATGTGCATTTCAAGAAGAAAAGGTCAAAGACCTATATGCATATTGAACAAGGCATCTGATTTGCCCAGAAAATGGTAAGGATAAGTGCATTTGTTGTTACTCTACAATGTTTCTTCTAAAGGCATGACTTTATAACACTCCCTTCAATTTTTGAGACCAACTCCTGAAGCTCTTAGATAGCTTTTATTTTGTCCTCATTCTAGCAAACTTCTGTCATTATCAAGAAGGAGAAGTTCAGCCTCAAAACCAACTCTAATAAACAAGGACAGGACAAAACTGAATGAAGACCTTATGATTTGTCTCAAAGACAAGGAGTAAGATTATAAAAAGTCTAGGTGACTTAGGAACCCCTATGCTAAATTTAGGGCTGACTTTGCTCTCTGGTGCTTCTATACTTAATACCAAAGTATTAACCACTCCAGCTGCCTTCAGGTGTAAGTGATAAATACAGGGATGCTGCTGCTTATGATGATTTTGCTTCAGGGACAGTGGGCTAACACCAAAAGCCTTCATTCACACTGTTAGATTGGAACTCAGCTCATGGCTTTAAAATGAAACTGTAATAAGTTCACAAAGTACAATTGAAGGAAAACTCTCCTCCCTTAGTGCCAAAATGCAATTACGGTATTTTGAGGCTTCAAAGAATCTGTTCCTACTTCCCTTCTCAAAAGCCCCGTCTCCTTGCAAGAACAGCTTTTTTCTTTGCCATGTTCATCTACATTGATTCATCATGCAACAACGATGCATGAGTTTAATTCAGGAGCATCTACTGCTGAAGGGAAAAGAGCTATTACATTTCCTGGACTAGATGATGTTCACAGGCAATGGTTACTGCTAATTTGTCTGTTACACTGGCAATGTGTCATTCCTGCCTTTGAGAGCCTTTAACTAGAAGGATTACACAAGAAAATAAATAACAGTAATACCACCCTCTGATTTCAGCACTTATTCTCTTCTCCGGGCCCCCTGCAATGCTTGTTGCCAGGCTTTGTCTACACTGGGTAAAGAAATAAGGAGAAGAGTAATTAAATAAATATGTCGATTAAATTGGTTTAATAGGCAGCTAGTTAGACAAGTATCTGCAGCAAATGGGGTACACAGTCACATATGGCAATTCTCAGCACTAAACTGCATATAAGGCAGAAGAGTATTATAAATGAGTTCACAAGGCTTTCAAATCTGCTCGGCTTGAATTGATCATTTTGCATTTTCTCTCAGCCAGATGCAAATGGACTGAATGTTCTGCAGCTGTCATCACCTCTCTGCACAGTTAAAGGCAGTTGCCCCCGACTTAGAGTCCAAAGCTCTGTGCTCATAAAGGTTTTCATTTGGAAGAGAGCTGGCTACTGCTCCTCACTGGAAGAAGAAAATGTACATTGCCATAATGTCTGATTTACCATTTGTGGCTGATCTGTATGTTTGGAGCAGTAAAGCTGGCCAGCCCAGCATAATGGTCAATGGCACACAGCTGGAGGTGCACAGCTGGCCTTACTATAAAAGGTTATTAATGGCTTTTTTAGTTTTTTCAGATACAGCTGAAAACAGGGAAAAATTAAGTAACTTGGGATGCACCATGAACCTGGCTCTATGCAAAGCACTTTGTATTAAAGAGCATGTAAAGAATCAAACTCGTGCTGGCTCCCCAGCAACTTGCTGTTCAGATTCTTCATCTGAATAAATTAGAAGGACTGAATTAAACACACCTCTTCAGCAGCATTTGGCAGGAAACAGTGGGAAGTGTCTCCTGCAGCAGTGCAAAATTCAATCCAGACAAAGATTTTTCACTTATCTTGTCACATTGCTATTAGTAAAGCTGCATTATGCCCCCAAAGCCTCTCTTATACCCAGGTGAATATCGTGTTCATCTCTCTCCCTGCCTGGAAGGCTCAAAGCAATAAAAACTGGTAGTTCTTAATCACTGCTCACAGAAATCAGAAATAACACCAAACTTGGTGTGCCTTGTGCCCTCCAGGGCAAACCAGCATATCTCCAGTGAAGTTAGTGGAAGTAAAGGGCGATGCTAGAAAGCTGTTCTGGTGGATACAACAGGCTGGTTAATACGGAAAAGAGGAACTCCTAGCATAGGATACAAATCTAGATGAGGATAAACTTAGAGGAAGAACTGCCAGGAAGAATCCAGGACTGGCAAGGTTGCAATAGCCAACTCAACTGTCTTTCACATCGCTAATGTGTGTGCAGCGAACTTTGAACACATGCTACGTGATTAGGAGAGAGAAAAACCACTAAGTGTCTGCCTTGTCATAGGGTCCGTGACAAATGACTTGAATCCAACTGCAAGACATTGCTAGGAGCATCCATTCCGAATGACTTCCTGTAATTTATAATCTTTAAATAAACATTTTCTTCTCTCCCTTCCCTTGTCCAAACTTTAAATCTCCAGTTAGTATGGGTCTACACAACTCAACTAAATTTTCAAGGAATCTGAAATACCAGCTCTAAGAGATGGCCTCCCTAAGCATTCAATCTGCTGTGTTACAAACTGTCTCACTGCCCAGCAAACCATGAAGAGTTGTATTACAAAGATCTCCCACACCTAATTTTGGTTCCATATGTAATTTGGCTAGAGAGAAATAATCATCATTGCAATGGTTATAGGCCATCACACCTTCACTCCAGGAAAAGGGAATCCATTGGACTAGATGACCTTTAAAGGTCTACTATTCTGACTGACTGACTATTCTATGATTCCATAAAAGGGAATCAAATCCGAAGACTCTTGAACAGAGTCCTCTTCATTTCTATTCTTGACTTGTCTGACCAGAGACAGAAGGAAACAAGCATGTTCAGGGTTTGGCCAGTCCATCCAGGGACAACCAAGAGGACATTGATTGTCCCACTGCGGTACAGCAGAAGGAAGCCTACCCTACATTCTCTCTGGTTTGCTCTTTATGTGACCCAAGCAAGACAATGCAGATGAGAGGCAAAAGAAAACTCACTTGGGCTGTGCTCTGGGCTGCAGGATCTGCTCCTTTAAACCTATATTCTCTATTGTATGGAGCTTTAAAACCTAGTTTGTGGGAGGAAGGGAACCTTTTTCTTACTGCAAGGGAAACAGGCCTTTCAAACAGTTTTGATGGGCCCCTGCAGTGACTCACCTTGGCATTATATAGTAATACAGTCAACAAAAATCACACAGGGGAAGCTACTGGCTCATGCAGCTGCAGGAGCCAAGGAGCAACTGGTATTGAAAAGCTTCCTCAATATTTCTAGGCAGGAACCAGGTAGACCTGAAAAGCATCATGATGCTGGCAATGTAACACTTCTAACAGGCTAGTGACAATTTGTAATCCAGTTTGCAGCATCAGTGTTTTTTCAGTGATTCCTCTAATAGCCAAAATGGAGCAGTTAAGCAAGCCAGATTTCCACTCCCATCTGCTCCCCTCACAGAAGTCCCTTCCCACCCAAGCCATTTGATGACTCCACACAAGCAAATGTGATCATTGAACATTCCCAGCTGTTCAGTAATAATCTCATACCTCGGGCATTTATCGTAATTCTCCGACCAAGACACAGGGCTGTGGAGTGCTTGCAATGGGTCTGACAAAATAGGGTTGCCCTCTCACCTCAGAGACAGCCTCCCAGCCACCCACATGGATGCCTGTTCTTCTAGGATACACACAGCTGCCCCAGACTACACATAACAAAAATAAAGCAAGAGAAAGTTACTCCACCTGGCACTTGCCATGTACACAGAGGTCGGTCTCGTAAGGCCCACATGGAGTACCATCGAGGACTCTGTCTGTCACCAGCACAGGGGAGTCCTTCCCCAATGGAGAGCAGAAGAGCTCACATGGCTTATCTGGAAAAAGAAATAAAAAAGCAACTGCCTTTTGAGGCAATGGTGATGCAATCTCTACATGAATGGATTTGGAAAGGTCTATCTGTTGATATTCTCATCTTTGAAGGCACATGAGCCTTTCAATTTAGGCCTGTCATTTCCCTACTTTAAAATATCAATATTCAAAGGGTTACATTGATGAGACTGGTCTTTTAAACACAGAAAACCATTTAGTCAGCACACTTCTATGTATCTGTTTGTGAACGGAAGATGTTTGTTACAGGGAACATTCAGCAGCCTGATATGAATGACCAAGTCACTGTGTGAGCGTCTCAGACAAATTCAGGCTACAGTTAGTGATTTAAGAAGAACAAGTTCTCCAGTCCATTTCTACTCTTGATGGACTGACTTCTTGCATCAGTTTGCCAGTAAGAACGCTTGTATACATAAATTTAAAGCATTCTTGTATACGTATTACCTACTATTTCCTTAAAGTGATATTTGCGGTCCTACAAACATTTCTGTCAGCAAACTATGCTGCTAGAATATCTAGAGAGAGAACCCCCAACTTAATTTGAAATACATCAGTAGAGAAAAGTTGCATTTTTCATCCATGCTAATGGCAATTGTTATAGTATATATTTAGACCTCACTTTGGAAAAGCTACTATTGTGTTTAGCTAGAGAAGGAGTCAAGCAAAAAAGCTTTTTCAAAGATTTGTATTATTAACTGGCAGCATACAGCAGATGTCAGGGTTTGCTGACTGCATTTGCCATATATTTAAGTAACAGATATTTAGGCAATGTAATGTTTTTCCTTTGGAGCTGACTCTGCTACTCACGGACTTCATCCAAGGAAGAACCTATTGACATTCAAATGGAAACATGTTTTGTTCTGCATAGTCAAGTACCTCCACTCATCAGACATAAGAGAGAAGGTTTGCCAATACATTAAGCTAAGTGGCATAGGCCTTTTCTAAGTTTCCAATGCAATCAAAAACCTGCAATCAGCTCCCATCTCACTAATACATGTAAGTAGTGTTCAAGCAAAGTGGAGATTAGCTCGAGGTTGATTTGTATCTGTGTCTACTTAAATGCTTCTGAGTGTGGTGCTTCGATATGCTGAAAAAACGTACTGGAAAACATCGCATGGGTGCTCTAACATGCTTCAAGAAACAGTGACGCTGAGATGTGAAGCTGAGCTGCCCTCTGTCCATCTGTCTTGCTCGACAGAGGAACTACAGGCATGCCCTGTGGATGTTCAAACTCCCTGCCTCGTGCCTGATGCAAAGCAAATCCACAGAGGCTGGACTTCGATTTCACTTGCAGAGTGAACAGAGGAGCTGGGAAAGGTGTTGAAAGAGCAGCTTGTGCAGGAAACCGCTAGTCTGACCGCCTCTGGGCAGCCTCCCTTTCTGCAGCTGCGAGATCTGCAACACGGCAGGAGAGGTTTCTAATTTGCATTCATGGAAACTGAGGCAACGTGGCTCCAGTGAGTGAGGCTTTGCTAGATAGCAGGAACAATGTTGGCTATTACCTTTTAGCACTAGCTTGTTCAGTCTTCAGGTGGCCAAAAAATGGCATATTCCCTTTCTGTGGCTGAATGAAGTTCTCACTGCATATATGCTACTAATTCTGGCAGCACTGATCAGAGAAGATCACTGAATCATTCGTCTTTTTTTTCTTTCCTCTCCTATTTACAGGACCCTCAGCAACCCCTGGTTCCTGATTGCAAATGGAGAAAGAAGTGAAACAGCTCACCCCCGGGAAAAACTGGGAGAGTTTTCTGTGACTGAAATTAGTCAGGGAAGTAGCTCTGCATTGTGTGTTCACCCAGCAAAACTATTTGGGGAGGGGCGCAGAGGGGAACAAGCAAAACCAGCCTGTCTCCTGGGGCATCTGAAGGAATTGTGCTCTTGGAGGGTCTGCTATGGGAACTGAAATGCTGTCTGTACGCTTGTCCTGGCGTCAGACCTAATTTGTCAGTGCTAGCACAGGAAAGGGCTTATCCAATGTCTGGTCTTCTGGTATCAGTTCCAACACCACCCTCCTCTGTTCAAGCAGGTCTTTAAGATGACCAGATGAAACTAGCCTTGTCTGTTTTTCAGCAGAGTGCAGTGGGAGATGTTTGTTCCTGCAGAAAGGACATTATTACAATCCTTTTTCATATCCCCCCAACATCTGGTTGAATAGTAGATGAACAGCAAGATCCAGCAAAGGAATCATTAAAGGAATGTAAGTAGGATAGGCAATCATGCTGAAATGCCCAGAATTGACACACATCAAAAATGTCCCAGGGAATCCTTCTTTTTTTCAGTTCCAAATTAATTTAAACTTTCTAATGTTTAAACTCCCATTCCCAAATACCTGCCTGTTCAGACTGGGAATCAAGTTAAGGCACCTCTCCCAGAGCATTACAAAAAGATGAGGAAAGAACTGACAGCTCTGTATCTTCTGTTAAGAAGACTAAAAGAACAGCAGGGCAGCACCAAGAACAACTAATTCTAAGTAGTCTTTCAGCTGTAGCTAAGGGGAACATACTGTAGCCTTCTCACCAACAAATGGGAGTCTTGCAGATGAAATTAAGATGAGTTGAGAAGCTGCAGTGAAAAAACAGCAAGAAATTACACAGTAAGATGAAAAAACTTACCATCAACGATGACCGCTGTCAGGAGGCTTTTCTTCTTGTTGGTGTATCTGTCATGGGCCTGGCACTGTTGGTCCCTGAAGCTTGGCACACCTTTAGGGCAGGGTAAGTTCTCACACACAGTGTGCTCCACGCTGGCTCCCCGACAGTTCTTCCCGCCTGGCCCCGGGCTATCGTGGGAAAGACAAACCAGGGTCAGCAGGAACGGCACAGCTTCTCACAGGCACACCTTCGCCTAATTTTCCCTGTCCAAGGCAACTCTTGAAATAGCAGGAAGGATCCTTCCTCTCAGATGTTCCTTGTTGAAAGGCAAATCCTGCTCTCAGCGGCTCTGACAGAAAATTATTCAAGCTCCATTCTGGATCTATAATTGGCTTATCATAACAGATGCTCTGGAGTACTTCAGAAGCATGTTCTTTTGTAGTATCCCATACACAGATCAATAAATAGGAGCTGCCTACACATTGCACACCTCAGATAAGAGGTAATCCAAAATGCTATTCACCTGTGGGCACTAAGCAGCCTTCTTAGAAGATACAGTGTTTAACTGTTTGTATTCTGGTCACGAACCAAGGGATGTGACTAATTTTGCACTGCTGACGTAAACTTCTTCTTTGACTTCAACAGCAATTCATTCCTGTCCTAACCTATTTTCAGATGGAGCAGGCAAACGACTGAGAAAGAGTGGAGAGAGAGAGTGTGTGTGTGTGTGTGTACACCAGCAGTTTCAGAACGGGACTTGAAGTAGGGCACTCCCAAACTTTGGGTTCTGCCGTGACATCAGGCCTGAGCTCTGACTAACTTTCCTGTGACTTGGGACAAGTTTCTTAACTGATGGTGATTTGTGAGGGTTAGGCTTTGGAAGGTGCACTGAGCATGACACCTAAAGTCTAAGTATTATTTATATTTGCACAGTCAGGCAGTTCAGAAGATAATTTGTGGTTACATCACAAATACCAAAGTTAACTATTTATATTCTTAACGGGGAACCTAGAGGCACCATGGTGATGTTACTGTGCCCAGGATCACACCAAATACCCAAGGCAGAGGCAGGCAACCCAAAATGTTTCACCTTTCTCTTCCCACCATTTGCTTTGCCCCCTGCCTCAAACACTCTTAACAATGGGGAACAGCAAGCGTCTTTTCAGCACACGTCCTCTAAGATTCTATCTTCAGCAGTTTGAAACAAAAATAACATAGAAGTAGCTATAACCTGTACCGTAAGTAGGATGTCCAGAAACAAATCTGTGCAGCAGATAATCTCCATCCATGAAAACCATGCCATTTTACACATTTGTTTTTTAAACATGCAGGAAAGGCCACTAATCCAACATCAGGATTAAGCACTTACAAAATCTATTTATTCTTATTTATGATTCCCCAGAGGAGGAGGAAAACTCAAGCTCTCAACAATAGCCTATATTTTCTTTGCAAAACAAAACAAACCAAAACACAAACAAAAAACTGAAGTAAGCAAAAGACTTAGCCATCCTAACAGGTAATTTCTTTAGCTACTTGCTGACACTGTCCTGAATTTGTCACATACCTATCTCCCCAGCTGTAATCAGCAAAGATGGATAAAGTCATGTTCTCACTTTTCTTTAACAGATGCAACTCCAGCCAAATTCAGTTTTTAGTAGTATGCCAGTTCATTCCAAAAGCTTCTTCCCCCCTCCCTCCCAGAAAAGCAATGAACATCAGGTTATATCACTCAGCTAATTCGAAACCAAGGCCCTCATTGCATATGATTTATTTGTGTCAGTGGTCCTAGCAAGAGTTGCCCTGTTCATTTACATGCTGGCTATAGGACTGTGTCTTTGACTTCCTAGCTGTGCTGGACTTGATGAATTCAGCATTTGATGCAACAGAAACATTTGATTCTGCATAGAAGAGCTTTATGCCAAATTTCAGCCTAGATCAAATTTTTACAGTAGCTCCATTAATCCCAGAAAGTGTTTTGGTTTTTTTTTTAATGGAAATGCTGATCTCCAATGACACTAATGTCACAGAGAGACACCAGAAGAATAGCCTGAACAAACGCCTGCTTGCACTGCTAACACCTCTTTTCTGTCACGGACATGTGCAAGGCAGCAGATATCCTGAGACTGATGCAGAAATCTTCTGGGAGGATTGTGTCTGCTGCCCTAGACTGGATGAGACAGACGCTCAGTCCAGATCACTAGAAGCATGTCACAGGCTTCTTCCCACATGAACCCTGCACTCACATAAAAACATCAGATACACAAACTTTGGTTTCAGCACCATCTCTTTGGCTACAGCTAAAGAGATGTAGCCATTGAATGTAAGTGACTGTGCATGTTTGTGTGTACATGCACAGGAAAAAAAACCAAACAAAAAAGAAAGCAGTCAGAATACACAAAGAGTAACAGAGCGCTCTCTCGAGAGCAGGGTATCAAGCTGATAGCCATGGAGCAGGAGACACAGCAGGACTACTATTTACTGTGCTCATCAGCAGTTGCTTTGGCTTTAATCTTAAGATGTCATTAACTTGTGAGGGACTTTCTATGAGTTTGCCAATGCAGACTGGAAGCAAGCAGCTCTCACTGTTGGTAATAATGGTCACTGGCAATACTAAAGTAATAGCCAAGTCCATTAGGAGACAGAGTCTTCCTGAGCACCCACCACTCCCAGTCAGTGGGAGCTGCAGGAACGTAGTGCCTTTTGGCCTGCACTCCTCTGCTCGGCCCTTCAGCAGCCTGACCTGTCTTCCCTTTCTAATTAAAGAGTAAAATGAACTGCCTCCTCCTGATGTAGTTTCTCCCAAAATTAAAGAGTTGGATGCACTCATCGCATCAGCCACAAAACAACAGAGCATCCTACAGATCTCGGGATGTTTCTACTCCCAGTAATCCAACAAAAAAAGTGTACCCAACAAGACCTTCCCACCTCAGCTCCCCTCTGTCCAACAGCATCATACTTTATTTGGTAATATGTTGCTGCTTTCTACTAGACTAACTCTAGTTAAACACTAGCAGAATATACAGTGTCTATTCAAGGGGTTCAGGAACAAGCAGATAAACAGACACAGACAGGCAGTCAGACAAATGGACAAGACATAGCTCTGTCATGCTGAATACGTTCTGCATATGCAGAATTACTGACAGTAATCTTTTACTTAACTGACCTTTGTAATAGCATTTCAGTACTACAGGCCTCTTGGCACGTTTAAACAGGATACTGAGGGTTTTCATCATGCAAGATGAAGAAAAACTATGACAGTCACTCTCTCCAGTCTCCCACAAATGGTTACCTAGCACTTGTTCATATACTTTTCTTTTCCTGCCTCACTCCATTTTTGTGGCTTCATCCTTGTGTTCCCTTCACCTTTCCAAATGCTGAGGCCAAGACTTTGGCCATCATCTCTATCAGATTCTGCAAAAGAATCCGAAGGGAAAGATCCCTGTAATCCCAGGTCCCAAGCCCTGTATAATATGGGCTCTAGCACTGCCTGGGATTTCCAATAAACAGTATAATTCAAGCCTACCTTGACACATGCCTGAAACAGTGACTGTGCGAGATCTCCTGGTAGACAACTTCACCGCCATCAGTTCCACTAGCACTGTCAGGCTAGTACATAGCCTGCAGCCTTTTACTACTAAGAGCAAAAAATCATGTTGTCTTGGTAGACAACTTCATCGACATCTTCCACTGTATTTATGCCAAGAGAATCCACCCACTAATGGAACTGAAGAAATCAAAGCCCATTTATACTACCACGACCCCTTCACATGACAAGAGGGGACTGGAGAAGGGGTGGAGATCTCATTCTGATGTTCTGTTTAAGCCAGTGTTTTTTTCTTCAATCCCACTGTACAATAGTCCAAAGCCTAGACAAGAACACAAGGCAGTACAACTCAAAAGTCTGCACGTGCAAACTGGCTCATGAAACCCTGCCTTACAACCATTTGGAGGTAACGCATGCAAATACTCAGAGAAATTACAGAGAGGAAAAACCAAATCAAACAGCGAAGCAACCGGTTTAAAAATACTGATAGTCCCACAGGCTCAAAAGTCAGCTGGCAGGAGTAGAGATTCCAGTCAAAAAAAAAAACCCAAGACCAAATATATATAAAATAAAAGATAAATCCCTTAGCCAATATTTTTGGACAGTGAATAAACCAGCTGCAGAAGTGGGCTGACGCCAGGAATTTGAAGCAAAAGAAGATCACGTGTGTATCCCCAGCCAAGAATGTATCTGAGCAAGAGAATTTTAAAATCAGTGTGCAATCTTGGAGGGAGCATTTCCTGTAATTTAAGGAACGATGATGAATGGATTTAGGCTTGGTCAGCACTGTGGTTAAAGAGACTTTTTGTAGCTGACAGCAAAGAAACCAGCTCAGTCTCTTGTTCAGGAAAACGAGCTGGTAAAAATCAAGCCTGGACATTATAGACATGCAATTGTAGTTCAGCGTTATTTAAGGAGAGGAATAAACAAAAATATCCCTTTCACATGAATACAGCTCAGCAGCAGCCAGTGTGTGCCTATCTATCATCTAGGCATGTCTTCAAACTGACTACGTTGGTAGCCAGAATTTCAGTCTCCATTTAAAAAGAAAAGTTTCCTGTGCTTTGTCTGTGGAGAAAACCTTAAAATATGAATAGAGTTAGAGATACACAACTTGGAGGGCTGCTCAAGATTGTGAGTACCCTCACTCATCTCAGAAGTTACAATGCACACAAACAGGGGTGGTCAGTAGCAACCACTAGCCACTGTAGCAACCTGTTCAGGCCTCCCATAAGAAGACTTCCAGATGTGCCTCAACTGACCTGAGGGATGAAGGATGGCACATGGGAGATAACAACACTTATATTTCTTCCTCAATCAGAAAAAAATCCAAGCCCAGGCAGAGAGCATAGGCTTATTTGTAGTCACTGTGCAGGAGCTAAACAGCACCCACTGCACTCTGTGTGCAGAAAAACTTTCCTTTTCATATGCAGCACATCCTGACGTACAGAGTATCTCAAGGTGCTTTACCAACACAGCTATATGACACTATGACCACTATCAGCCATTCTACCACTTCTCAAGCCCAGAGCCAGCACTCCCTGCAAAACTGATCTCTAACACATATTGGCTCAGTTTGGTCTGTAGATCCAGATCAACCCCATCTCATTCACTGCAGTGCTGGAGAGGAAACACAGCATCACTTTTTCTGCCAAACTGCACGTTTTTAATTCAATTGTATCTATGTTTGAATCACTGCAACGGGCTACTTCCAATGGTAACCCTTCAAGCCGCTTCCACAGAACCTACTTCACTCCGAGTCACTCCAGGAATTTGACCTGGTCCTTGCTGCTTGTGAACAAGAAATCTCTCATGTCCTCTGCACAGCTCTGCTGCCCATTTCTTCCCTGTACTCTTGCAGCAAGGATTGTCTAAGTCCTACATGCAAAAAGAAATCAGCATGACTTACGGGGGATTGTCGCATTTCCGCTGTCTGAATCGCACTCCTGTGCCACACGTCCGGCTGCACATGCTCCACTGACTCCACATGCTCCAGTCTCCATCAACATGCTCAGGGATGGGAGTTTTACTGACACACTCCCCAGCTCGGCACCACTGAAATGCAATTGTGTTAGCACGGGCTGGAAAGAAGCCCTGATCTTGCAAACATTCCTGCACAGGTGGCCTGAAAAGGATGTCTGAGAGATTACAAGAAGCCCATGTTTAAGTTTGTAGAGATTCAAGGCTTCAGTGAGATGGAGGTGGGAGGAGGAGAAAGGGGGGAGGTGGAACATAGAAATTTAAGTGTCACCCTCAATGAACCCCTGAAGGGAGTTCTGTCATTAAAAAAAATAATCACAGAATCGAGCCCCTTGCTTTATAAGGCAGATAATTACCTAAGTGCTAAGACTTAAAGCCACACTCTTCACAGAAACTGAGTCCAAGAAATTATACCCCAAAGCAATGTCTTCATCAGCAGTATTCCCAGTATGTACAAAATAATTGAGGTATTTTGGACCTAACTTAGCTAAAGCCCCAAACAACCTTTGATTCTAATAGGTTGCGCTGGCTCCTGACCAAGCAGCAAACTTGGCCTATTCTGCTCTGTCCAGGACATGATACAGTAAGCACTGCTAAGCAGTCTTACAAAAGAATTACCAGGAGTCCTGTAGTTAGAAAAACATATATCTAAAAATCTTTTGTCTCACTCTCTTTGTCATGCTTTCCAGGATCCAGATTTTCTTGTCAATGTTTATCCTTATTTGCAAGCAAAAAAAAAGGTCTCTAATCTTTGATTTTAGCAACAAACTTTTTAATTTTACCCTTTCTTACCTCCCCAACCACACAACATACAAAAAATGTTAGAATCCAAAACCAGTAAGTAGGGGGCTGGCAGCTATCAAACCAGTCAAGTTCCTTTGTAGCCTAACAAGTTATCAGCTGCACTGGGAGAATCAACCACGTACATTTATGAACCACATACCACCTAGCACAGCCCATCTCAGAGGTCAAACGTTCACTTAAGTCAACTTCTGTCAGCACAGTAGGTCAGCTGGGAGGCAGCAGCTAAGCCTCAGTAACTCCCACCCTTATGACGTTGAAGCCAGTTACTGGAATGGTGATTTTCACTGGAGGGAGATCCACTAATCTGAGAGTTTGTGTTTCTTGTAACAATTTTCTACATCGACCTGGATTCTGGAAAGTCCATATATGCCTTAGTCATCTGAGTATATACATACAGTACAGCAAACGGTACTTCAAAAATAACTGAACATCACTGAATTTGAGCTCAACACATTTTGAGCTGCTTTTAGAAACTAGAAAGTTTTTAAGTAGCCTTTTTTTCTTTCCCCATCTTTCTCCACTCCCCAAATGTCAGCCTAAATGCTCTTCACGCTTTCTACCTCAAATATAGCCAAGAACACTACTACCTTAGCTTACACTGAAAAAACACCTCACTCATGAAACACCACTGGCAGCGATGAGCAGAGGTGACAGGAGCGAGCTACTACCTAACGCGACTTGCAGGGTGCTCAGTCTGTGCACTTAGCGGAGCGAGGCATGGGGTTTTCCTGCAGTGCTTGTAGAATGCCTAGGCCACAAGAACTTGACTACTGAGGTCTCCAGAGGCTACTGAAATACATGTAACATGAAATCAGAAAGACCCAATCCAGCTGTCAATTGAGCAGTTTCTGTAACAGAATCAGTAAAAAATATGGGTTTATGGTAAATACTGAACATCTTGGAAACATTATTCCACAGACAATGCTGGAAAAAACAAACTGACTGCTACTGAGCATTTTGATTACCTTGTCTGCGCCACATTCAGTGCCATCCAGAGGGGGGTCCAACTTTGTTTTACAGGACGTATCTCCTTCCACCAGGCACCAGAGCCCAGCACACATCAAATGCTGTAATCACAAAGCAACGAGGTGCAGTTATTACTTTTGGAGATGTCAGCTATAATTATGGGACACACTGCAAAGCTCAGGCAGTCTTTCTCAAGTGAATCCAGAGGCATCTAGTTGGTTTGGGAGCAATTATTTTTTAAGGATAGATTGGCATTAAGTGGTGGGGCTGAGAACATAATAGAGATTGATGGATGCCATTGTCAGGAATAAAACCCACCCAAACCAAGAAGTGCATTATTTAAATACATTTCTTTTCACAAGAATAAATCTGGTCCATTAAAAAAGAATCTTATATGGGAGGCCAAGACGGGTACTTTGGAACCATGCCACATGCTTAGATGCCCGAGCTGTTTAATTGCATTTTTTGAAAAGATACTCAAGTAACTAAGCATGATGAAGCGCAGTCAGCCCTGCTGGATCTGGTGGTAGCTGTAATCAGCCAGCAATGCCTCTTGGGAGAAGAAGATCTTAAGACAGAATGAGAAAGAGGAAAGGATTTCATGGTGTGCCATGCAGCAGAGGAGGAGCTTGGTGACAGGCAGGGGCAAAGTTAGTAAAGGTTTGGTGGTGAGAAGTAGCTGCTAGAGACCAATGTGCTAGAGAAGGTGAAAAGTGAGATGTGAGGGCAAGAGCAGCAAGAGGTACAGCACATCTTGGTACCAGACTTGAAACACATTCTGGGTATAATTACTCAACATTGCTGCTCTGCTTAGCCAATGTGTGTTGCAGGGATATTAATGCTGACCACGCTTGCGTGATCTGTCAGATCAATAACGTTTCCAGAATTTGAGAAAAAGAACCAGGAAAAGGGGCCTTTACATCATTAACATTTTCCACAGCATCCACCGTGCTTTGCATTCCATGAAAGTGGATGATTTCAATACAGTGCTACAGATCTGAGTACCAAAAAGAGAAAAAGAAGAGTTACATGTCTTTCCACTATTGTTCATGTTTCAATGTAATGGTAAAAAGATGAGAAGCCTGACTCAAGTGCCAGCTGGTCTTGTCAAGATTTATTGCACCTCATTAAATAGTTGAGTCAACACACTTCAACGTTATGGTTCTTTCACAATGTAATGTAAGAGACTGTGGGTGCATGTGTGTTTTGTGTACATACATGTTGGTATGTCTATATAAAATAGATCGGTACGGCAGAGGGTGCAGACAAGATAAATCCCAATACCAAGAGTGACGATGTAGAACATACTGAAACAAAATAGTTATTGCAGCAGTATCTGCGTCCTGTTTTATTTCTACATTTCTTTCTGGAAAGAGGATTTTGCACTATTTAAACCAAAAGAACATTCACAAAAACTAGAAGCAGACGGCACAATTCAGCAACGTCTGTATTAACCACAATACAGAAAGCCATCGTCAAACAAACAAACAACAGCAAATACACCAGGGAAGCCTAAATAAATGAATTTTCAAGACATTTTCCCTGAACTATTAGAGCATATGGGAAAATATCAGACTTTAGTAATTTTGACTAAATGACTGTGACTAATGGTTTACCCACAGCTCTGAAAGCACTTAAGCACCAATTAGCCATAAGGACATCACATACTGTTTTACAGATAGGTATACTGAGGCAGAAGACTTGACAAGCCAGAGATTTCAGAGCTTACTGAGGAATCAATGGTTCCACACCGCAACTCCCAGATTCTCAAAACCCCGCCTTCCCTGGAGAGGACTAAAATCAAAAAGTACATCAATTAACTGTCCACAAGTGTTACAGAAAGAACACTAATCTAGGCAATAAACCGTTTAAACTGAAAAAGCTTTTCCCCAAATGCCAAACATACAGCTCTGAGAGGATGCTTGTTTTCCCAGTTGTAAAGCTACAGCACCCTTGCACCTGGTTTAACTCACTGGCATCTAAAGGTGATGAGTCTTTATGTTAAGACTACACATATGAGCGATTAAAAAGGATTCAAAAACAGTTAAGATATGTTAAAAGCATGTCACAGACCTAAGTGGAAGGTATCATAGGAGGTTCTAGCCACAGTGGCAGGACGTGCTACATGTAGCTACAGGACACAACTAAATGCAGTCTATGAACACGACAGACTTGCTAAACTCTAACAGTTTCTTTGCCATTACAAATCATTGTATTGATGTTGTTACTGTTAAGCCAAGGTCAAGAACTATTTGACAATCTGGACTGTCTCTTCTCCCTTGATGATTGTGGACAGCGATCTTGTGAAAGCATTATCAGCAATGCTTCCTTTCAAACTGTGGTTGGGGAATACCGATACGTAAAATGAAGGCAAGCTTCAGAGATGAAGGGTGGAGATAGCATGTATTTTCACTTTTCTAGGCTTCAGCCCCTCTCTTACACAAAACCACAAAGCTTCAAAGCAGAATGTGATGAGAAACCCTCCAGCCTGATCTCTTGAATGACCCAGACAGAAATTTTGCCCCGTGGTTCCAGAAGGAAACCCTCTGCTTCTGCTTTCTGTCAGAAAGATGTCCTGGCTGAAGATGTAATGGAATTCAATACATCCCTAAAGAAGTTGTTCTAGACACAGGTGAGCACCATTGCTAAATATCTGTGCATTATGCAAGGCCAATTCTTGTTAAGCTTCAGCTTCAAGTCCCTGGATGGTAAGCTGCATGTAAATAGTCAGGGTTAAATTCTCCTCTTTGATGTAAAACTGGGAGGAGGAAGGGGGGTGGGGGTGGAAACAGAAAGTCATAAAAATGAAGCAGCTTTTTGTACAATTTTCGTTGCCAACCAGAATTCCTCCATAGCCCACAAGAACGTGGAACGTGACAAAGCCAGCTAACATGCCCAGGTATGAGCCATGGCCTGGGGAAAGCAATGGGCACGGACAACCTCAAACAGGTGTGTCTGTACCAGCAGAAGGACACAACTGAGCCCAGCCTATGGATACAGCGGGTGCAAATATTCACATACACATGTGTATGTGTGTCTGTATATATATATGTATATGTTTGTATGTGTATATATACACGTATACACACATAAGCACACACACATATATTTATAGGGAGATAAATAAAGGAAAAATCTCTCTTAGAAACACCAACCTTTCTGAAATTTCCCATCTTTGAGGTATGGAAAACATAGGATTTTTACAGTATCCCTGTGTTTGATTCCGAACACTAAATGCAAAGCATATTTCAGGAAACAGTTACAGAAAAATCTGGTAACTGCGCTTCAGCTCTGTGTTCTAGTGCCATACCACTACAAAGCTCAAACACTTGTTAGTGCAGTCCCCTGTATTTAATACAGCATTCAGATACCCCAGCAAAGATTAAACCATCAGCTTTGGTATTGTATGTTCCCAAGACGTTTTATCATGTTAATAGCTCA
Organism: Aptenodytes forsteri; assembly: GCF_000699145.1. Taxonomy (NCBI): domain Eukaryota; kingdom Metazoa; phylum Chordata; class Aves; order Sphenisciformes; family Spheniscidae; genus Aptenodytes; species Aptenodytes forsteri. Next base: position 569,818 of record NW_008794427.1, on the reverse strand, counting down.
TTTCAAAAGAGATCATATATCCTCCTCAGCTACAATAGAAACCCGAACAAAAATCCCCATTAAACAGTCCTGTAGCTAACCAGTCGCAGTCACTGACTTTTTAATAGTTAAATAGCCAGCTTTGTGGAGAAATATCAAAGTGAGAAATAGCAGGACTTGAAAGGAAGTTGCTTGTATATGAGTGGCAGTTCAGAGCTTACACTGATATAGAAGAAGCCATCAGAAGAGCTGTATTACTGCTAATTGTAAATTCAGCAACCAGCTTTTAGAAGGCAGGTCTCTGCCTGCAAAGTCTTGCCTACAGCATTCAAAAAGTGCCAGTTAGGATTTTCCAATGATAGATATTTTTCACTGGAAAAGTATTGATTTGTTGAAACTGTCTGTGGGCAAAGGTCCTCTTTGGATCAGCTCCCAGCTTGAAATATTTCCAAGAGCAAAATAAAATTTAAAAAAGTGAGATGGTTGTTGAAAAGTAGTATCTCAATAAAAATTTAAATTTCCTTTTCTTTTTTTAAATTGAAATGCTTGTTCAACTGAACCCTTAAGGAATTTATACAGACAGAAAATAAAATAAAAAAATTGAAATAAAAATGGAATTTTTATAAAGCTGCAAGTTTTAGACTCTCAAAAACACCTGGAAGAGAGGAAAACTTGTCTGCACAGCTGTTAGAAACCAGTCCTGAGAGAGGTCACTGTCCAGAAACTCCCAAGCTGGGAGATATCTGCTCGGCAGGTGAACGACGCTTCCGATTACAGGTATTATGATGGCATCTCTTTGAGAAAGGGGCCTTACTGTGCCAGGTGTTTTCTCTTCCTCAAAGAACTCGCAATCTAAACAGACTCCTGGGAGCTTGGAGATAAAGGAAGCTTTATCCCTCTGTTATAGGTGGGAAGATGAGGAACAGAAAGGAATTAAAAGTCTTGCTGAAAGTCTGCTGGGAGACAAGTAAAAACACCGCTCGGAGCTCTGCAGTCCTCTGCTCAGTGTCACAGCCACAGGCTCACGCTGCCTGCTCTGGCTAAACTTCAGGGCAAAACCAGAAACAACTCCTGGGATACTCCCAGGAACATGTCTGGCTGTGGGCCTTCCCACCTTTCACAGCTTTTCGTACTTTTTCACAAGACATACTGTTTCTGAAGACAGTGTTTACTTTACATGTAACTCCATCCCACACGTGTGCCAGCACAGGCTCGCAGCCTGTGAAGCGCTACGACCACTCACATGCGGCTCTAGGGAAGTAATCTATTTTAGGTTCTTTAACTCAGTGCTGCAGCTGGAAATGAGGAGAAGCCAGAATTAATTCAGCCAGCTCTTTGCCCACAGGCAGTAAGTCTAGAGTCTGCTAGTTTCTGGGTTAGCTATTGCATCACCACTGTTACTAAAATCAGCATGATTCTGCCCAACGACCTCATATGGTCTCAGTGAGAAGAGAAGGCTCGCAATGCTCCTCTGTCTCAAAGCCTCAGATTATTACCTACAAGGGGAGCTTCCAAATCTCCAAAGCATAAAGAGAATCCAATGAATAAAGATATCCTTCCCACCGGGGAACAACTCTACAGAAGCTAATTCCTTCCCTACATATTCACTCCCTCACCTTGGATTCATCCAAAAAAAGAAACACTTATTTCTCCTGAGAATGAATTTGTTCCTGCTGCCTATTGCCCACTGGAAAGAGGAACCTGTTATTTCTAGCAGCAGAATTAAACCACCATGAAACCAATTTTGCTGTCAAAATGAGGGGATTATGAAGAAGGACTTAGAAAGAGTAAATATCCTTACGGAAGAGGAGCAAGAGACCACATAACACACAAGCATGCTTATAAATAGGCTGGCTTTCAATGAAGTATCAGATCTCTTTTATTTTGCCAAGGTTTTGGCTTGGCATACAGCTAACCATGAGAGAAAGCATGCTTATAAACAGAGTCCTAATTAATACCTATTAAGTACAATAAACACACAATTTACACACGCTTTCCTGTTCAAAACACTGTGTACACATTCTTGAAGCCTCACAGCATGCTTCTGAGGAAGAATTCTTTACACAATAAGGTGAGAAAAACAATGCCCCCAATTTCTACACTGTCACTGTCTTTAATTTTCAGTGCATAAACAACTGACAATCTACAATGGATCACAAGCGAGATGAGCACTGTTGTTTGCCACTGCTATTAGATGGAGCTTCTTGCTGTTGAAAACTAGATGAAAAGTGCTCAAAATCAGAATCCTGTAAAATTGGAAGGCACTTTTGAAAAGGAGCCATGTGCTGCCCCAGACAATATAACTGTGAGGCTTGGATACACACATCAGTGGCCAGCTGCTGACCTTTCTCTAGAGTTGATACTCCAAGGAACAAGTGGTAGGTCCAATAGTGGAAGTATCTGTTTCTATCTGTCCAAATGACAGACCTGATCCAAAAGTCAAGGGAAGGCTTGATAAAGAATCACAAGGACTACCCTAGAATATTCAGGCAATGGTTGATATCCACTACTCATTTTAACAAAACTGGGCAACAATCCCACAAATTTATAATGTATAATTTTATTCACTAATGACAAAGTAGAATGGATCTCTTTACTGTTGGACAGAAAGCATCTCAGCCTGTATTATAAAAACCAATCATATAATCTTCTTAGATGCAACTAGAAAAGGTTTCTTAAAAAACATTTCCCTGTTTTCACTCCCTGGTGATCACCTTGTTTCTTCAGAACATAGAGAAACACATGTGGACATTCAACATGTCCACATATGTTATGTCCAGCACATAACACATGTGCTTCTTAGATGAGCAGGACCAATAACCTGCCTGCTTGGAGCCAACAAACAAATTTAGAGTTGATTCCCCTTTATATTAGTTTTTTCATCAATGTAACTCCATTAACTCAATGAACAGCCTCTTCATCAAAACTTGTGTGAGTGGAAGGTAACCGACATCAGACACAAGTGTATAAAATCAACAAGACTGTTTTAACTCTTGAGGAAATAGCCCTTGGCAGTTAAAGAACTCTTAAGGAAATGGTCCTTCACAGTTAACTGTTTTCCGGTGCTCCTCTTTTCCTTGTAGAACAGTACAAAAAATTCAACATAGTAATTTCCGAGATTTGTTAATGTTCTGTATCAGAGAAAACAAAACAAACTGAACCCAGCAAACATGAAGGATATCACGCTGGGTTTGGTTCTCTGAGCTCAATGGCTTGGTACGCATTACTCCAACTACAAACACATGGATCCCATACGAAATGTACCCTTATATATATATGGAGTGATACCAAGAGCTTTTCTGATCTACAATTAAAACATAAGAATGTTTCCCTTTCGTCTTTCCGCGAGAAAGACAAAATATCTGTCAGCTTCCAAAACAGTAACTTACCATGACACACTGCTCACCACAGACAGATTTGGATGTCTAAGGTCTGAATGAAATTAACTGGTTATAATCTTCAGTCAAATAGCCTTTCTAACAGCAGATGAAAGCCAAAGGATTAGAAAAATCCAGAACTCTCGTGTTTTGACAATGTCAGCAAAAGCAAAACCAGGCTATTAAAGAGCTGCCCAAAACACACTTACAGAGAGGAAGATGAGCCCTGACCTCTCTAGAGCGGATGCAGCAGGGATCTTTTGCCAAGTGTGCCATTACCTCTCATAGTAAAGCTGCTCCTAGGGCTCTATGAATGCTCTGCAGGATAGATGGTGAGAGGCAGAGAAACGTAAAAATGCTTCTTTTGAGAGGGGTTTGGTCTACTGCAAGCTCTTCACCCTTTCCTGTGAGGCAGTTAAACTGGAATTAATTACTTTTATACTGGAAATGTGCAATGCAGTATCTGGAAATTGTTCCAGTCTGGGGGAGATACAAGAAACCAGTATTTTGAGAAGTGAAGAGTGGTTTGGGATGCCTGACTGGAAATACTTCAAGGAGGGCAACCTTTCAAAGCTGGTAGAAGCTCAGGGCTTCTGGAAAACCACGCAGCTTCCCTGAGACTCAAAATCAGAGCTAAAAAATGGACACATTCAAACCCATTACTTCATCTGAAAATTTAGGCCATGATTGAACCTCCTTAACATGCATCAGGATGAAAGAAAAACTGAAAAAAGCAGCAATGGCAGGGACACTGCACAGAAATGCAAATGTGAAGGGCTAGTAATGAAGCCGGTCACAAGGAGTTCAATAAATAAGAATGGATCCTGTCAGACAAGCAGTGAAGGACTCCCATATGGCCAGAGAAGGCACAAGTGAGTAGAAACACTTTTTTTTTCAACCGTACATTGGGAAGAAAACAATGAAACAGAAAAACGCTGTCTCCAGTTTTAGCAATTTCTGGTGCTCTCAAGGCAAACTAAATGCCTTCTCCACTGTCTAAAGTATTTCCTTGCAAAGCACCAGTTCTATTTTATTTTTTCATGTACCTGGAATTAAAGTAATAGTCAAAAGAAAGAGATTGGAAAGACAGCATTAATGAGACCACAAACTAATTTTACGGCAAAGCAGCCTATGCTAAATACTAATCTTTTCAGTGCCTTTAGGGCATTCACGAAACTAGCTCCTATGTGTCTATGATTCAGAGACACACAGAAATTCAAGCAGAAAAACATAAGCTTTATCCACTTTCCTACCACCACACAATTTTCTCGCTGTATGTGCTCTTCAGCTTTGCTGAGCCCAGTTGTCAGCATCTTAAATGAGAGAACACAACCACACATGTTACATCAGATGAAGAAATCATGGAAGTATCTTTACGTGTCAAACCTGGAAGAAGTAGAGACGTGGTACAAGGCACTGGAACAGAGTCACTCCTTTGAATTAAACATTAGAAATTTTGTACTTTGACTTACTACCAATTTCTACCTCAGTATGCTTAAAAGAGCCATAGCTAATCAACTATGTCACAATCACAGCAGCTATATTAGCATCGTATTGTACACGCCATGTGTTAAGTGCTGCTTTGAGGTTCATACTAGACATACCCCACCAAGAAAAGGCTTATGAGTTCACAGTATTATGCTGTAATCTAGCTCAGGACAAGACATCTGCCCATGATGAAGGTAGGGCAAGAGCTTCAGGCAAGTTTCACAATCAACCTGATCACTCCCATCTACTATTGTCTTCGCAACTTAGAGCTTAAATCCTGACCTTGCACTTTGCAACATCCATCTTGTATTGTCTTCACCGAGAGTAATGTTCACTCAGTAACTCCCAGTGAACTCCTCAGGCCTTAACACCTCATTGTAGGATATGAAAAGTATTGATTTTTTAAACAACAGGCAGTGCTGTCCATTAAAAAAAAAACCAAACAAAAAACTGGGAAATTAAAAGAATGAAATCATGGATCGTGTTTCTTGGCCATGGGAAAAGAGAAGAAAGGGACAGTAAAATAAATATAGATATGTACACACACTGTTCAGATGTGGTTGTGAAGATTACGGGAGTTTTCTCTTGAAGTGTTTTGCAGATGGGAAGTTCCCAGAAGGCCAATGGGAGAGGTCTGAATGCCCTTCAAGCTTGTTATACACTATTTTCAGGCTGATACTCAATCGTATTTTGGCTAATTTCGTTAAGTTCAAACTTCAGCTGTAGATGCCACATCACAAGGCTACACTAATTTTTTCTCCCTCCCCTTGTGTCTTAATAAGAAATGTAGGATTGCCAAGCTCAAGTGCTTGATTCTTAATAGGCACTCTGTATTATTTTTAAAAGTTTATTATTTTTATATTCTTAAATTTCCACATTGTACTTTTATAATTTTATTTTGGTTCCCCTCTCTCTTTTTATTTTTCTTTAAACCACTGCACCAGAATGTGTTTTGACCATCTTCCAAACTGAAACACGTACAAAAATTTCTGAAGCATTCCAATAATTGTAAACCGGGCTGTGCTGCCCAGGCAGGAACTCTGCTTCTCTCTCTTTCTTTCTCTCTCTTAAACAAAAAGTATTTCCACTGAAAATAAAGAGAAAAAGGTCTTTTTGCAACATACAGAAGCAGTGAAATAGGACACTTCAGCTTCATATGAAACAGGCAATGTGAAAATAGTCTGAATTTTAACAACCTACATTAGGAAAACTATAAAATATAGTATGGCAATTAAGTATATTGTTACCTTTACTTCTAAAAAAGAAAATCTTCTCATTTTATTTTAGAATTGCCAGGCTTCTATCCTGCAAGCCTCAAGAAAACCAAACCCATCCTCTTCCTTATTATTATTATATTTACACAGAGGCTAAAGTGTGTAATGGAAAATTATGTAGACAAAGTCCCTGGTTGTACAGAAAATGACAATGCAAGCTATTATTTCCAGGATAAATCAGCTCTCAATCTAATTACCATGTTCGTGTAAATACTCTATACGTTACTAAATAATAGGGCTTACTATCATTGTCTGGATCTTGCAAATGACCCTGCAAAGAAAAAACACAGAGGCCCATTGATTGCTATGCATGGAGTCCAAGGGTCCACTCCGCCAGTCTCTTTGCAAGATCAAGACCAGAGAGAGATTCACAGTTGCTTAATTATATTCACCACCATGCCATCAAATATGCAAACTGAAGGGATATAAATAATAGGGCTTACTATCATTGTCTGGATCTTGCAAATGACCCTGCAAAGAAAAAACACAGAGGCCCATTGATTGCTATGCATGGAGTCCAAGGGTCCACTCCGCCAGTCTCTTTGCAAGATCAAGACCAGAGAGAGATTCACAGTTGCTTAATTATATTCACCACCATGCCATCAAATATGAAAACTGAAGGGATACGTAAAATCCACTTGATTATTACGATTGTTGCTCTTCCTTTATTTTCTTTTTTGGTTCCTCTCCTTTTCCATTTTAACCCGGAAATCTAGTCAGTCTCCTCTGGCTTACAATCAGCTTTGCCCTCGTGTTCCGGGCTGCTGCTCCGTAGCTTGTAGATACTGGGAGATACCTATATTTGTTAAAAAAACAACTCGAACTTAAGATAAAACAGTAGAGCCAATTCTAGCTGCTTTAATTTTTCTAAAAACAGTGTCACGTCAAAATTCACATTCCCAGTTACATCTGAGTTGACAGCGTCCCTTTTTCAGAAAAAAATTTCTTTGTAGCAATGCTGATCTCCTTCCACATGCCATTTTGGCCTAAGCACAGTTTTGACTCAAAACAATACTGAAAGATAATGGTTATGTAAAAACCCGCAAAAATGTGTTAATAATAAATAAGCCAAAAAGCCTATAAAACAAAAAGCCAAACACTGGATACAAGAGATAGAAATCACATTTTTTCCATAAATATGATTTCAGTGCAAAAGCCTCTGTTCATAGGCATGCCAGTCTGAAAAATAAACCCAGTGTTCTGATTAAACACAGCATATTTTCATGTGAGGTTATGAACAATGCGTTTTTACGCATTGCGAGAGATTCGGCATACGCCATCTGTGCTATTCCTCTTACTGACAGCGCTGCTAAATAAAGGGGACAGCAAAGAGTTAAAGTCTGCTCTTTGCAGAAGCCTTCATCGCTTGAGTGGGTTGAAGCTTTTTGCCTCCTCTTGCGCAGGGGTCAAATGAATTCACAAAACTTATTCATAGCGCAGTGTGGCTCTGAAGAACAGAGGTCAGACAGGTGGAATTTCCTCTAATTTGCACAACCTAGCATGTTAGCCCTGGACTCACGTTGACGTTTAGCAATCAGAATCCCAAAAGATCTCTGTGTTGGGGTGCATGTGCATGATAATGCACTATGCAGTGCCAAAGGTGCATTGCTGTTTAGTTTTTTCCGCAACTCGTATCATGATTTTGCTCAGAGCTTGAGAATGACACGGTCATCTATTTAATTTCTGCTAAAAGCAACTCATCTCCCTCAAAATAAAGATCACTGTGCAAACTCTTAGGTGGGCCAAAAGCTCTTCTAGCACTGCAAGGGGCGTGACTACAGCCTCCCACCTGAAAACAGGCAGCATGCCTGGTATGGTAGAAGCACATTTGTATGTCCTGCTAGATAAGCGTTCTCATTGATCAGACAGTGCCTAACATTTGCAATGGGAAAGATTAACAGAAAGCACCATGTGAAAGCACTTTTGATCCCTTTGCATATTACTGGAGAAAAGTATGTAACTCAGATGTGAAGGGGGAACTACTGAAGGGTCTTGAGAGATTCATTATCATATGTGAAATCATCTCACTTGAGAACTGCCCAACTTCTATTTTCTTATTCAGTTCCTCAGATCAAAACTAATTCTTCCACGGAGCCATGAAAACATTTACTTTCCTGATGATGAGCAAGGACTCACCCATCTAATACTCAGGTTAAACTTAATCCAAAACCAGCCACCTGGATGTATCTCAAACCAATAAAATTATGAGCAGAGCAAGCACCAAAATGGACTTGCATTCCCTCAAGGGGCTGGCAGGTAATCTTGCCATTTATTATTCATACAGTATTATAATACAAGCGGTGCTTTTCAAATAAATAGAAATTGATTGTTCCCTGCCTAACAAGCGTCCAGCCTAAAAGCCTGATTCCACAGCTCCTTAAACAGGTGACATGCACTAGTAAATCTTACCCAACGTTCATGTTACAGAACAAGATCCTAAATTATACATCTTGGAGGTCATAGATTACAACAATAGGCTATGATTAAGCTCATTATCATATACTCATGCTGTTAATTAGTTCATTTTTTTAATTTTAGTATTTTAAAATGTAGACGCAGTGTCCAAGCAAATTAAAAAGGAACGTTAGTTCATGAAAGCAGAGCCTACCTCATATGTTTTCATTTTTGTTCTGCAAATTTGGAGCAGAGTAGCTGCAGGATAGCTGGTTTGGCAAACTTATAATTCTGAGGGCTACTATTTTGTACTAGGGCATCTGAGTTATCATTAAAAACAAACATGGAAGAAGAATTTTGGAGATGCAATCTGAAATATGCTGATAAGGTTGAATATTCATGGATTAACTATCTAGCTGGACCAGTGTCTGAGGCACAGACACTGCCAAGCATTTAGGCACCTGACTCTCTGTGAAGGCAAAGGAGATTACATTCCTTTACAAATTTGGGCCTTGATGCCTTTAAGGGAAAGAGCTTACTGCACAGAAAGTTTCTGCAGTTTCTCAAAAATGTTGAAATTTTAGATTCATCTAATCTCTGAAATTTGCTCTACAACCAGATTGTATGGCATTTTTGAATATAGGTCCTCTAGTTTGCCTGATATAATTATGTAGCTCAACTATCTCACTCTCTGAAATTTGCTCTACAACCAGATTGTATGGCATTTTTGAATATAGGTCCTCTAGTTTCTGATATAATATAAACTCTTTTATTATATGAGAAAATAGACAGTAGACACATGTAATCATGAAAAGATTGGAGGCTCATTTCCTGAAGTTTCTTTCCTTTTTGTAACAAATATTTACTGTAAAATGTTTATTACTTTTACATTTGGATTTTTTTAATACTTTATTGAATTAAAAATACCACATTACCATTGGCTAAAAGAGGAGACAGCTATATTTGCCAGTAATTTCTACAGCTAATGCCAATGACTAGTGCCAATTTTTTTTTTGGTTCATATTTTTGTAGACAGCTTTGAGACTTACGATACAAGCATTCGCAGATGAGGCATGAGAAATACAAAGGTGAAAAGAAAACAAAACTTTGAAGGTTTAAAAATTAAAGCTGATAATTTCCTCTAAAGAATTTCCTTTCATTGCCTTCAAACGCCAATTCAGAGTAGCGTAACAGGATGCAAATATTTACTTAAATTAATGGCATGTGACATAATTGATCCAAAGCTTCATAGTGTGAATGCTAACACTTAACACATATCTGTAACAGAAAAATACTTCTAAATAAGGGATTGCAAATTGGTTTTAGTCTGCTGAAGTTCTACAAGGCTTTTCATTAGAAAGTACTGAAGTCCTTACAAAATATGCTTTTCTTTGGGAGATACTAAAGGAGTGATGGAGGAAAAGAGCACAGTTTTCATTGTGTTCTAAAGATGTCAAAAAATAAGACTGGTGAAAAATCTTGGGAGACGCAAACACCTGCTGTCTGTATCTTACAGAGAAGAGTGCCTGTTGGCTTGTTATTCTGGCAAGCAACTTGTCCCTGAAGCAATTCCAGACTGGACATGCAATTTCTGCATGAGAAATGCTGACCACCTACCAGTAGGCTGACATTCTCATTAGGCACTGGACTATCCAGAAACAGAATGTTTTTTATCGCAACAAGGGAAATAGCAAATATCTATTCCAACAGCAGTCAAGCTGGGTGACACCCACACAAGTGGAAGAACTTGAATCATCCTGGGTAGATCTGGGTTTTCTTTACAAACCTATATTCTAATACTTTGCTTCCAGGACGGTAGTCCTGGTGGTCTGCATTTTCTTGATGGAGCTGGAAAATACAACCTACCCAGATTCTTTTCTTATTGTTTTATATTAGCTAGTTTCCAAATCCAAAATAAATAAAACAGGAAATGTGAAACTAAGAGCATGTTCCCAGGACTTGATGTGTTCAACAGTTTTAGTAATTTGGCACTTAGAAACCTCAGTTATCACTGATTATTATTTTCTTTGTTACACTGATTTAAGATCCCACGATTATTCAGAATGGGAATAAGGGACAACTAAAAAATACAAATGGCTAGTTAATGACAGCAAGAAACCTGGCTGCTTCATGCCTGTCTATATAGGACAGAATGTTGCCAGCTACTGCTGGTGACAGGACACAGTGCTTCATGACTTTCTTCTGGACATCTCCGAGGCCACACTGGAAGTAAGCATTTCTCCAGTCCCTATCTAAAGTGGGATGCAGACAAGCTCTGGTCAGAATGAAGACATCTAATTATGTGCAAGACCTTAGGAAAAGTTTAGCTGTCTAAATTCCAGAGGACAAGTCAGACAGCCTCATCTCAAATACGACCTACTTCTAGAGACACCAAAAATCAGTGTTTTCATTTTGCCAACCAACCATGTGATATCAGTCATGTTGCACCCAAATCCTGACTAAAGATCATGTTACTTAGAAAATACACAGGACGGGGCCTCATTCTGCACAAATCTCTAAATGGCCTCATCAAACAAGCAGACATTAATATTTCCTTGTCATAGAGTTAGAGTCAGCTCCTAAGAACATTGTAATGGTCTGAAGGTGAGGTCTACTGAAAGATCCAGACAGTCATCTAAGCTGAGTCTGTGGAAGTAGGCAAGCACTCTTGTGAGAAGAGACTTTCATCTCAGCTGAATGTCCAGCAAAACAATCTCTACTGAGTACTTCAGCAAAACAGCGTCAAAAGGGAACCGTCCCTAAATTAAGTTCAAGTACAAACAAAAGCTTTTCTGGGTCTGCCCTAGGAGATTAACAAGACCAATGTGGGGAAAGGAGGAGGACTGCAGAAGTGTGTGCTGTTGACACGAAGGTCGATGGGAGTTTGACTGCTGATTTTGTACCAGCAGTGCTGAACATGCTGAAGATCCCATTAAGTAGCTCCAAGGAAAGTACAGACTCCTTTTCTTCCCCAATGCTTAACAGCTTTATTTCCACTTCCCACCTTGTTTCCAGGTACACCCCATGAGCTCTTACCTCCATATTCTTACAGAACGTAGCATTGGTCCCAAAAAGTATCTGGCACTGTTCATCGGCACTGTAGTGCATTCCAGGCAGCTTGTGAGGGAGCCGCACTGCGTATTGGCTTCGGGGGTCTGTTACCAGCAAACAGGTGCTGACCTTGGACCTGTGGAGTGTAAGAATTAAATATGCCTTTAAGGGAAAGCACCTTTGAACCGGAGTGCTAGATTGCTGCTGTAGAGAAGCTGTTGTCCTCTCTTTAACAGGGAATCTGACGACCTCATGTGAAACAGTGGTAATTTTTCCCAGTATATATCTGGAAGCCTTCTAAATAATTGAAAACTATGGATAGAAAGGTCCTTGGGAACTCATCCCTGGCCCCAGGCCTTGAGGCAGAATCAACTATATTCATATTATTCCGAGTTAAACATTTGTCTAAACTATTCCTAAAAATCTGATGGAGGCTCAATTCTGCTCTCAGGCTACCTAGTCCAAAGCTTCACGAACCTTACAATGACAGCTCGAAAGTCTTCTATCATGTCTCACCTGAATCCCCCTAGCTGAATTTTAAGCCCTTGACTTTTCCATCACAGACTTAAAGGAAAGATTTTTCCCTTTGCCTTCACAACAATCTTTTACAAATTGGAATATCACTTTGTTATCTTCCCTCTATCAGGGACCAGTGACCAGTGAGTTCAGATGCAACTTCTTTTTCAACTTCATGCCTTTAACATAACAGTAGATTTCCCATTTTCTTTCATTATTTTCCTTTCTCTCCCACCTCTAATCCCCAGAGTGGGGAATTTTCCATGCTGAACCCATTTCTAGCAACAAAAGCACTGGCCACTGTGCCAGACACTGTTTGTCAGAGAGCTGCACTGTAGGTCTAAGACCACAATTAGAGAGTTCAGAAAACTCCAGTGCTTGCTATAGTCCATGAGAGTTAACAAGCATCAGGACAGGAATCCTTCCTGAACTGCTGAACACGATGAACTGAAATACGGATGCAGTGGGAAAGAAGTTTATAGTGAACTGTTTAAGACCAACACTCACTGAGGGGTGAGAAAACACATCAGAATTACCTCCAGGCAAAATAAAGTTTACATAAAATAAAAGCTATTTAATAATAATAATGACAGTAAAAGCCACAGCACAAAGCTGGCAGCATCCTTCAACGGAGAAGATTTTTTTCAGGCCACCTACACACAGATTTCTGTCATCACAAACACGAAAGGCATTTTTTGTAAAATGAAGGTGATATGGGATTGTTTTTAAGAAGGTATCAGTACCTTGACAACTGCACATAATTCTTCTGCCTCTCTGCAAACCTCAGTTTCAAAGGGGCTACTGTAATGGAGACAGATTCAAACTTGCACACCCTAATGACACAGGCACACACTTTTTTTTAAGGAAAATTGTTCAGACTTTCACTTTCAAATAGCACATTGGATTCTTGCCTGATAGGATTTTTGATAATCAGCACAATCCTTACTTTAGGAAGTTTTCAAGGTCATCGCGGCTGCATGAAGACCAGGAAAGGTCACTTGGGTTCCTGCCCTTCACCCATTCTCCAGACATAATATGAGATCTCCCTGCGCAGGGTTGATGATCATCATCATGGCTCATTCCCATGCTGTTTGATTAAAACAAAACAAGACAAAAAAACTATCAAGTTATGATGTGGGTTTCTCATTTCCCATTGGACTTAGTAATGACACTCTTAGCAATTAACAAGTTGAAAACAGGCTGCACAAATAACACAGAATCCTTCACCTACTGCTCTGGGCACAGAGCATATTTAATGAATAAATATAGGTTCCTTGAATTTATCCATTGCCTTAATTTCACAAAGGTTTTAGTATTTGTTTGAAACTTTTAAATGTGCTTCCTGTGGACTTTCCTACCAGGAAATGTAACTATTTGAGGGTTCACGAGAAGTGAACCTGGAGAAGTGATGTAGCACGGCTGAAGGATATCTGCTAGACTATCAAAGGTAGTATTTATTGAAAAGTTTGGATTGCTTTCCCAAATCTAGTGGATATGGTCCCGATAATCATACTCAGAGAATGGTCAACAAATTAATACTAGAGATGGGCCAATTTTGTTGTGTCAGTGTGAATTTGGAATAACTCCACTGTTAGGAAAAACATTTCTCTAAATTTGTGGTATTGTACAATCTCCCTCCCATCTAACTTTGAAGCGGATCCTTCTTTGAGCGGTGGGTTGGATCACATGACCTCCAGTGGCCCTTCCAGCATAAATTAGTCTATGACTCTATAACAGCAATGCTCAGATAGGAGCCTGAGGCAGAATCAAGCCCCCATTTCTGCAAGCACCGTCCAAACAAGCATCAAGACTGCCCCATGCCAGTCTCAGCGAGAACAGAATGTGACCTACTCAGCAAAACAAACCATCTAAACAAACAGCAGATTGTGTAGTATAAACATACACGGAGGAATTCAAATACATTCAGTGAGGATTTCAAAAAGTATTCAGAAATAGAAAAGTATTACTTTAACCTCCATTTAACATCCCACTCAGGACCCTTCTATCATTAGTGGCGTCTCTACCATGAGGCTGCTACAGTAAATCACTGTTCAGAGAAAATCTCTGTTGCCGCTATAGGAAGGTGAGATTCCTCTGCTGGAGGTAAGCCTTTGTGAACAGCCCGCATGGTGGCAAAGAAGGGATAAACGACGTGACCAAGTTCACCTGCTACATCAGTGAAATGTCAGAAGTCCTGACTGGCAGTCCTACACTCAGCCCATCGTACCATGCTGCCTGGCAGCAAAAGTGAGTTAAGGGCTTTCCAACCTACTTCGAAATGATCATTAAATTTTTTTTTTTTAAATCATACAGAATAATAACATTTTGAAAGGTTAACATTCTTCCTTCGATTCCAACATGAAATGGAAAATGGCTTTCAGACAAAAGGTGCCTCCTATGGCCAGTGTCACTTTCTAGCAAAATAAGAGTCACCAGTTTGGGGCTGAAAACACAGATTAATAGGAAATTGCTAGGTCTCCAGCTGGCTGGGCTGAGCAAGCCAGGAGCAGTCCCTTTAAATATGGTGTTGGACTCTTTAATCCATGCTATTTCTCTACAAATCGGAGGCTCCTGTTTGCTTTCTGACTATGCTCTTGGCTTTGCTTCTCTCCAGTTTTGGGACTCAACTGTTCAAAACCTAAACACGACATACATTTCTAGTTGCAATGAACCAGAACCGGCTTCAGCAGTTTGATAATTACGGCTTAGATTAAACCACCATCTACGCTATTTTTAGCTTAAAGTGAAGATTACATGGTGGAGTCTATTATTTTAGGTTTATCTCCAGGGACATTATTATTTCTAGCAAAACTACATTTAACAGAATTTTTAGACTCAGAAGTTCATAGTTATTCTTGTTTTTAAACCTTTGTGGGTTTTGAACACAGCAGAAACACTAACATCAAGCACATTTTGTTTGATGCACGCAGGAATAATTTAACAGTCTATTAGTAACTCTAACTTCAAAACAGTAAAGAGTGAAATTCCTGCTCCACTGAAGTGAATGGGAGTTTTGCCATTGACTTCAATGGAGCCTGGATTTCACTCCAAATATTTTACCCATGTTGTTTCTACACACAGAGAAAACTCTTCACATGCTAGGGAGAAAGTTCCAGCAGTATTCCTCCAATGCAAATAAGCCCATCTCAAGTTCATATTCCTAAAAGTCAGGAAAGGAAGAGCTAAGTACCATGAAGCAAGGTACGTAAGCTTGCTGGAAATCTTCCAGAGGAAAGTTTTCCTGCCCAAAGATGCCAGTTTAGAAGGCTTGTGGGCATGCAGCAATCGTGTTAATTTTTCTAATGGAAACGAGGCAGGTTTCCAAGGTTTCTGTCAGCTTGCCTGCCTTGTGACTGCCACAGTGCTGAGACTCAAAGTTGGGTCCTTCAGGTTTCTACTCTGTCAGGCCTTCTGTGGGATGGGACTTGGCAGCACTCCCATTCTGGCAGCTTCCTGAATGGCCTCCTGGTCGGCACCTCAGCTGTTCCACTTGAAAAAGGTGAAAACAAACCATCTTCCTGACTTTCCGAAGTGTTTTAGGCTCCCTGATTTTCTCTTTTCCACAAAAGACTAGTGTTTGGTCTAGAGTTCCTTAATTAAGGTTAATGCCTTAGCTTTCTGATTAACTTCATTTATTCTTTGTTAAATTTGTTGAAAGTGGGATTTTTTTGTTAGCAGACAACAAGGGCAACAGCTACTAATTAGTACATTCCTGTCCTTAACTTTGGTTTAAACCTGACCTCATGAAAGATGTCTGCCTAGGAGAAATACTGAGGCTAACATTCATTACTCAGCTTTGATTTTGCAGGGGTGTTTGAGGCAGATAGGACGTATCCTCTACAAAGACTGAGCCAGAACTCACATCTCAGAGTTATTTACAGGCTGCTTCTGAAATTCATTCAATTCTTACATGTGTGGAAATCGACACCTTTCGGAATCATTCCCAATTTCTTAACAGAAATTCTTTAAAAAGTTATAAGCATAAAGGAATTGAGCCTGAGCTATTGGCATAAAGGAAAGGAGCTCTGCTAAGTCAAAAGAACCATGCCAGTTTATATTAGCTTGGGATCTGGCCTCGAGGTACATAGGCAACCTCTACTGGCCTCTCTGTGATGAGTTTCTGGTAGAATGAAACCAGCAACACCTTTGGAGCCTGTTTTAATTGGCAGTACGGAACTTTTCCCAGCATCTACTTTACCTTACAATGACTCACTTGAGGAAAGGATTAAATGACCTGCAGGACTAAGGCATACCCTAGCATGCTAACACATTCTTTTCCGAAGTTCAAGGGTCTCCAGCTACATCAAAGGGATCAGTTTTCCTAAACACATAGTAAATGTAATGCCATGCTGATTCTTTTCACTAATGAATAGTCCCCCTCCTTTTAACAGAACTAAATCGGACAGAGCATTATGCGTTTGTACTAAACAGCACTGCAAGCGCTGATTCAGTACTTTGCATTTTCTTTGTGATCATCTAATCTTACCTGCTATTCAGAAGTTCACATGGAATTAGAAGTAGATAATCAGTCTCTTGAAATATTCTGCCATGGGAAGGAGTTCTATTCTTACATGAACAGATCTTGAAAAAAGAGCTGATAGGAATGGCTCTTAGATTAGAAGTAGGAATGTCAAAATGGCACCACATTATGCTGCAAAACCACTGCCCTCTGTGCTTTCTGAGTCATAACTGTCTGTTTTATCAGGAGCAGCAAACACATGCTGCATGTTATCCTTTACACAGCAAAGCCATTACAGAGGAGCAGGACTCGATTTCCCTTTGTGCTGTTACTACCACAGTCACTAGCTCCATTCTAAGCACAGGGTAAATTGCAGCCTTTAGTTCATCACATTCTCCTCCTGAAGACAATGAGCTTCCACAAAGGCAAGCAAGAACAGCTTAGACTGTCAGCCCTTAAACTCCTTTCATTCTATGTTTATTCAGAATAAGCACAACGGGACTCTGGTTTTACACTTGAGCTTACTTTCTAATATAAATAATGCATTGGTTATCAGTCAAAGACACTAAGGTGTCACCAAAGGAGTCCTGCAGCATATTTATTGTTGCTTATCACATGCAAATCCAGAAACAAGCTAACTGAACAGTTTGAGTTCTGAACGTTAACATAATCACAGCAAGGCAAATTTTATCAGGAGTCACAGGGAGGCAGCAACAACAGATCTCTTTAATGCTGTTTTTTGTAGAACGACACTTTAAAGTAGCATTGCTATGAATAAAAAATAGTATGCAGTCTCTCAAAGCCCTGGCCTCTCTGAAGTCTGTGCTCCTTTCCAGGATGCTATTCTCCATCAGAGTCTACGCAGCAATCAGAACTGGGTCAGGACGCCAGAATTACACTCTGGGCCTGAGCCAGCCAATTTCTTGTGTAACCCTTTTTAGCTAAATGCAATTAACAGCCATTTGTTTTCCCACAGCAATGCTAAATAAACGCACTTGCTTTGTTTGTTTCGGTCATTAATGGAGCTTCTCCTCTAGACAGTTAATATAACTAAACTGCTCTGTTTACCCTTGATGCATTTTCCAATGTTTCCTGTTATTCTTTAAAAGCCTGAGCCAAAGCGCACCAAAGCCTATGGAAAGCCTCCTACTGCCTTCAATGCACTGTGCATTGCACCTCCAAGTTCTTAAGGTCATGTATACAAATCTTCATCAGAACCACTATGACTCTCAATAGGTTTCCTATTAAAAGCCCCAAATCTGAGTTATAACGCCAAGGGCTGGGGGAAACTGATTTAAGAGATGCTTTAAATTTTTTCAACAGCTGCAACTTTGTGGCTGGTAACAAACCACTTGAGAAATCCCCAGGATTATTATCATAAACTCCCCCTCTGGTGGGGAGAGATTATGAAGTAGGGGCAGGAGGCAAATTTGATATAAAATACCATCAGCAGTAAAAGAAGAGCTTTTCTTCAGAAAAAGGCAGAAAGAGGCTAGCAAGTGAAAGAAAGAATTACGAAGAAGGAAAGCCTGAAAAAAACACACCCAGAAGTGGAAACACCATGAGCTTCTACAGTCCCTCTGTTTCAAATAAGCACTTCAGCTGGCTGTTAATAAGAGCTTCTCCATAGCCTCCCTGTGAAAGCCAAACCATCCCATTTGTCTGGAAATAATTGAGGGTGAGTCAAACACTGGTTCACTTCAGAAACAAGTGACACCCAGGACTAGCAAGACTACCCAGGGTGACCTGGCTGTCACCCCAGCTGCTTATTAAGACTTCTGCACGACACATGATTGATTGCTCTCCACACAACTGGCACTAACCTCAAAGTCACCATTTCTCCAAAGGACAGTGAGGCCGTCCAGCTACCAAGAAGGAAATGATGACAGTGGTCTACCTCTCACTTCTACAGACAGAGAACCCCAAGGGAGAGTCTTCCTGAAGAACCAACTCACAAACTGCTGTAACTGTGTAAGCTCAGCAAGACATTAAAAAGGAAGAGCTCTTTGGGGCCACTTGCCCTGCAGACCAACATGGACTCAAAGAATTGAGCAAAGGGCCTGCTACAGCAATGTCCCCAATACAGAGTGGGACAGGAGAAGGCAGTGATATGTCTTGCTCCAAGTGAAAAGCTCAGTGGGGCCAGTAAGGTTTTTACACTCTTGCCTGATCTTTGTTTGCTGGAAAGCATGCTTTCTCTACCTGTGCTTATAACAGCAGGCTCTTAGCCTGCAGATGTTCTCTAAAAGGCTCTGTTTCTGCAAGGCCACAGTGAATTGCTAAGAGCTACATGCAGTACCAGGAGTTGCACGTCACAGTAGGGTAGGTCACTACTGACCTTCTCAAAAAAGCATATGAGAGAAGTCATTCCCTGTGACCCAGCTTGCCATGACTCACCTGGAGATAATCTAGCATTGACTGCAGAGCCAGGATTAAGCACAAGATTTCTTTCTAAACCCCATTGGAGAAATATAAATGCAAAGGGAGGGCAGACTGGACAACATCTTTGCATAGTGTGAGAGGGAAGGGAGAAGGGGAGCTGTAATTTATCCACTCTGGCATTTCAGTGTGGGCAGGATGACAGTGCCCCATGGAGAGCCTGCTATTTAGACATGCTGTGGGCACAAATGCCATCTGTTTATCCATATGAAGGACATAACTGAAGGACAAAATTCCTCCCCCTTCCCACTTCCTATCGGGTCTCCATGAATGGTTGAGAAGGGAGTCCCATCTCTATAGTCCATCTAATTTCAAGCACAAAGGAAGATGCTGATATGCAAGGAGGTTATACAGGGTGCGTGGCTGACAGCTGAGAACATTAAACATGGCCATTAAACTCAAATCAATATAGGTCACTAAGCAGAGAACGTACATCAATAGTTCTCAGCAGCTACTGACTTGGGCTGGATTTGAACCAGCAACTTAGAAGTGGGAGACAGTATATCACATAATCAAGCCTGTGAGCCGTCCAGTCCCAAATCGAGTTCAATGTTAGGAATTTTTATTAACGTTTGAAATTGAAGCTGCATCACTGGAAAGATGCCTACTTCTGAACTGGTTCAACATGTTTAACATTTCAATATAAAACGCTGATATCTTGCAAGTTATGAGGTTTCCAACCAGTTGAGAATAAAGGCATAACAGAGGCAGAAGTGAAACGGGGTTACTCATTAGAGCTGGAATTATAATAGGAGCTGCAGTGCAAAATGAGGACAGTAAGTTTAAGAGAGTGACGTAGGAAGGTGATGCATCTGCAAAGCAACCGAAGAGAGGCAGAGACAGCCAGAGGGGTCAGAAGGGAGTCCAAGTGAGGCTTGGATGGAGGGCAAACTAACAAATGCTGGGGAAACACGCTGAGGTGAGCTGAGCTGGGGAGGAGGCAATGAAACAGCTTGCATAACCTTCTTACAAAAACAATGGTCATTAAGACTGTTGGCTTAATGGAAAACAGGCTTTTTCACCTTGTGCTTTTCAAACATGTAAACACAGTCGCTTAAATATAACTCGACTATTTCAGAAGCTGTCAGGAGGTACTTTGGGGAGCTGTGATGAAGAGGGGGAGATGACTCTACTTAAAGCACTTGAAGTAATTAAAGATGGTTATTATGTACATAATGTTATCTAGAACAGGTGTGTTCAGGATGGGTGCTGAGCTATTTTTTTTTTTTTTATCAGAAGAGACAACATTTAAAGGCAGCCATGCCTACTGGACTCTTGTTTTCATAACCAAGTTTATGTCACCCTCCAATAATGAAGTAACCACATATTTTATATGGTTATCTACTCATCAAACAGCCAAGAAGTCAACAACAGCGAGTGAGAACACACGAACGCCTATGGTGAATAACAGTGTGGAAAGCTGTGGTTTATTCAGCTGCATGACAGATCCAGCCCTTTATGATATGGTTTTCATTTAAAAAGAATTAGTTCTTTTGCCATGGAATCTGGAAGGCAGCAAGTATGAGCTTGTGCCGCAAGGGACAGATAGCACACATGAGAGACTGACATGGCAGGAACAGGCAGTGTGGCCTTTTACTCGTCCAAACATTTTATCTAAAAGCTTGCTGCCCATGTGGTCCTAGATACCTGTAACAGAGCTGGCCAAACCCCACTGACATCAATGACAGTCCTTTTATATGGTTTGATAGAAGTTAGACCAGGGCCATGAAGAACAGGGTGAATCATCTTATGATCTCCTCCCCAGCAACAATATCACATGCCCACACTATTGATTACTTTTTGCAGCGGACATTTGCTCATGCGATTCTCTCTCGAGAATCCTTGCCTCTTCTGCAGAGTGGCTGATCCACAGCAGGGCAGGCATTGCCTGATGTATTCCAAGATGCAGGAATCCCGTTGCGATGCAACTGAACACTTACCGTTCCAATCGCCTGCCTCCACTGCATCTAATTTGTAGGACATGGTCCCAGCATAGCAACCTTTTCCTGAAAAAGCTTCACAGTGTTTCTGGTAAGAATCAGCAGGTTCTGAGAATGCAGAGGGTAGCTTACCACGTGGCAGAAAAAGGAGTGCTCCACCAAACACAAAGTCCTAGAAAAAGCTAAAGTTGATCAATATATGCACAAATAAACTTGGTGGAAACTCCACATTGAAGAGGTAGCATTACCTCAAGAAAACATCCTTCTTTCTGACCTTAATGCTCACTCCTTTCCAAGTCCCATGTAGTATCTAACACAAATCTCTAAACATGAGAACTGTCAACCAGAGTAGCTCCAGCAGTATGCATTCAGACTCAGAAAGGACTGTGATTACACAGCATAGTGTAAACCATTCAGTACCAACTCTCTCAGCACAGGCGGGGTCCAGTCCTCTTCAGAATCCTGTCTCTCTGAAGGAAGACTTCTAAAGATGCAAAGTAAGGTACAAATCCCAGTTATCAGGGGTGAGCATGTAATGGCTGTAATAGCCCATTCCCCTACTGCAGAAGGACTCAAAAGTGGCCATAGTGGTTCAGTCTGATTGTGCTGATGCAGAAGGGACTCACCTGAACCTACACAGGCAATGGAGGCACGGGAAAAGCTCATGCAATGAACCCAATCATATGCCCAGGGCTAAACACACTCCTCCTCTGCCCTCACACCCTCCCAACAGGATCAGGAGCTCAGCACGCTTATGCTGATAGCAACAATTTCACTGTCTTTTGTGTTCATGAGAGCTCACAATGGCTTCCATTCCAGCCTTTCTTTTTTGGCCCTATGGGCCTTAACATCACACAGCATGTAGATTCCTGGCCACTTTACATTCCTAGAGCACTACCCCATCTCCACCGCAGTCATCCACCCAGATGCTCAGTATTTCTAAACCCTTTCACATGCTTTGATACATGCCAACAACACACAAAGACAACAGGTTCCTGACACAACAGTATTGGTAAGAGTCAAGGATTGCTTTAACAGTCCAATTCCTGTTGAAGGGGTGAACACAGATATATCAAAAAACACTCATTGTAAAACATGCATCTGTGACTCTTTACTGGGAACCACTTCTCTCAAGTTATCAAAGAAGAAACACTGGCTACTTGTCATGATCACCCTAGAGCAAGAATAAAGTTATCTGAGGGCCAAAGGGTAACGTGCCCTTGAAAATGTATGCACTGAGCTGTTTCCTTGCCCTCCACAAGATTTACTCCACTTCTTGGACATAAAAAAATGCTCTCTCTCTCACTTGCTTCAGTCTAGTTTCAGAAAGCAGGGAATTGTTGCAGAAGGAGCACAGTGACTATGAACGAGACAGTGGTGGGCAGAGAAAGACTCTGCTCATTTCTCTTTTCTGGTGAGCAGAGGCTGCTGTGCTCCTTCTGTAGCTCCTTGTATGCAGAAAGCACCCTGGGGCATCCAGAAGTAACATGCTGAAGGGTAACAAGCTGTTTGCTTTCAGCACTGCCTGAAGTGGTTGAGAATGAGACCTCAGAAAATGTGACATGCATTTCCTCAGAAGATGAAAAGGGAATATAAATTGTAGGGTGGAAAAAAGACAAAACCCTGGGATAGCTGGGTGGGATTTCCCACCCACTAGGAAAGAAAGACAAAAGCTCAGTAAGAACGGCTGACGGGTCTGTCACTCAAAGTGTTACCAACCTAAGGGGAAGCTCTTACATGCAATCACTTGAGCACACTTTACTAAAACTTCTGTGAAACCAGTGAAAGCCTCCAGTCAACTACATTAATGACTGAGGGTCAAACCTGAACAAAGAGATGCAACATGAGACATCCTTAAAAGAAAATGCAAGGAGAAGGGAGAGATGGTGGAGCATATTTGCCAAATATGTGCAACACAAGTAACCACAAATGTCCCACACTCTACCCATCAGGAAGCCACCCACTGTCAAGCGCTGGGGGAAGCAGGGCAGCCTGGGGAATGCACTGTAGGAGTCAGGAATGCTGGCTGCCTTCCCCGCACTGGGAGATCAATTCTCCATTCCTGGAGGTGGGAACGAAGAGATGGCCAACATCAAAAGACAAAAGAGGTGTGAAGTAACTGTAATATATATAATTCTACCAGCATCAAGTCTTCTGAAGTCCCCAGACAAGCCAGTGGATAAATGCTTTATGGTTCCCAGAGCAGCAGAAGTCCTTTTCACAGAAAGAAATATTTTTCAGCCTCTTTCTTTTATTCGTCTTTCTTGGTCTACGTTGCCAATCACTGTGGGCTTGCAGATTCAGTGCAAGAAGAAATCCATCCTATGTGACCCTCTTACACTGATTCACCAAAATGACAGGTGACTGTAACAGACAGTAACAAACCTGCGTGCTCTCCTTTGCTTGCAAGAATGGAAAAAAACCCCACCTGTCTAGGAAAGAAGTTGCACAGGAAATGAGTGATCCAATTGTATTAGCTGCAGTTATAATCTAGCAATGGATCAGTGTGCAGTAGTTCAGCTGAAGACATTTGCTTCAGCTGAAGACATTTGCTGTAAGGACATAGCATTTTCAGTGGTATCCTTGCCACAGCTACTTCCATCACTCAGGAGTGCTCCCCATCCTTACGGAAACTTTGTTTCCGGTAATGCTCCTCCTATATACCAGCTCCCAAAACTCTTGGGATTTTTCATAATGGTGCAGCTGGGAAAATAATTTATAATCCCAGAATCATCTGGCCTTGGCTGTTCAAAAATTATTTTAAAAGCTCAGCACACTATCTTACTTAGTCTCACTCATTTGATCAGCAGGGAGAGGCTTGATTATCAGACAGGAACATTGCAAATTATGGCTTGGTATCAAAGCAATTTGGAAATGATATGTTCAGACCAATACTGAAGTAGAATTCTTTGGGTAGCGGGCATGCCTGGTTGCCTACAAACCTCAAGGCTAACGAAGCCAATTTTGCTTTCATGTTGTCTAAGAATGCCACATGAAGAAAGTAAAAAGCAACTTGAAAAGAGATACTCTTGCTTTGAATAACTTTGGCTTGAACATGTTAATGTGAAGACAAATTACAAAGAAACAAAAAAGTCTGTTATCTTCCTAAGAAGATATCTCTTTAGAGGGTCTTTAGCTGATAAGAGGTGCAGCATGCATGTCATTTAACTGATGACAGCTTTCTGGAGACCACATAGGAGTTTTTCTCATGTGATTCTGTTCATTATACTCAGAGGTGCTGCCTGCAATAAGACATTTGGCAAACCTGGTAAGGTTACTCCAACAAACGCCATAAAAATTTCAGAATGAGTTGCAGGTATGTATTGCAGTACTTAAGGTATACAAAGAAAATACGAATACATTTTTCTAAACAAACAAGTTAGTTTTTTTCTTTGAATGGAGAGAAGCCTCAGGATCATATCTGGGTTAGTATTGAAAAGGTGATAATAACAGAGTGAAATAATGGAGAAAGAGGCAAAAGAATATACCCAATGGAGAGGATGACACTTAAAATGAGTAGATGGGAGTTGATGCTTGTGCACACAAGCAGAAAAGCAGAAGACAAAGTCATTATTATAATGCTCCTGTAGGAAAACCCAGTTTGCCACATTACTTTAAAGCTACTAAACCCAGGCGATCTGCATTTTTATAAAAAATTGACCATCGATGACCATGGTGGCTCATGATGGATACTAGGGAAGAGTTCTGCCCTCTTGGGCTAAATCTATCCCACGTTACACAGCAAGCAGCTTTACTTGAGATAAAGGAGGCGCTAGACAGGAAAGAATTTACCCATTGAAAGGTGCTAGCAGTCGTGTTTTCGCGAGGAAGAAAGGAAGCCGTGCTTTTCCTTTGAAGGAAAGATACTTTTCCTAAGTATAAAGGCTACCTAAACTAAGCAGCAAACTGTTTCTAGGGAGCATTTATTTATCCTGTCTAGTTTTAATGTGTATAATTTAAATGAATATTTAAAACGCTAGATTAGAAACCTGCCACTTCATTAGCTATCTCCGGAGTGATGCCGGCAAACAGCAGGGTGGTAGGAAGGGAGCCCAGCTGGTAGCAGGCGGAAGAGACGGGCAGGCTTTGGACTCTCACTGGCAGGTGAGAGTCAGCTACCAGAGGGTGGACATCAGAAATTTCTGAAAGGTCAAACTGTCCCATATGTGGATAAGATCTGGCATACAAAATGAGTGTCTCGGTGGACTCTGGAGCAGAGAAAGAAGGTATAATAAAAAAATACTCATTTTTAAGGCTCAACACCCTAAGCTAATTAGAGTCCAGCAGGAAGGAAACTTTTCAAGCAAGTGAGAACAAACCATTATGATCAGACTCCTTTTGCTTTGATTTGTTTTACTTAAACAAGAACAAAAGCAGAAAACAGAAAACTGTGGATTATTCTTCTCTTTTTTGGAAACTGGGGTTCAAGTAAAGACATAGATGACAAAACTCCCTACTGGGTTGGATCCAGCAATAGAAAGAGGCCCAGCATCTGATGTAGGGAGGATTTTGCAAATGGAAAGGGATCAGTGAGAACAAAGAAGGCCTGTTTATTTCATTTGTCTAGTAAACTCTTTTTGCTGAATTTTATTCCCCAACACAACTGTTGGCCAAGAGGCAGCCAACCTTGTTCCACTACAGTGCAGCCTTCCACTGACATAACAGTAAAGGAAACCACATTTTTAGAGGCAACAACATTTCCACTGGCGTTGCTGCTGCTGAGTTACTACCAAAGGCTTTTCCAGGTGACAGTCTGGGATTTATCACCTTCCCCAGCTCTGCAGTCATTTTCACCTGGAACCTGTTGAACTCAGCAGGCCAGGCAAACAGCATGGGTTACAGGCTATTGGAACCCAACTGCTAGTGGAAAAGTAAATATTTCAGCTAGTTGCTGCCTTTGTATAAAAACAAATGATTATTTGGTAAATGGCACTTGCAAACCTAATATTTCCTGGGTTGGTGTGTGCTGTAGAGGTTGCATAATGGGGACTTGTACTGTCCCTGTGTTTTGGGTCACTGTGTGCACAAGGCTGTTGCCAGCAAAGCCAATGAAGTATGAAACCAGAACCCTCGTAGCAGGAAGCATATGCAAGATTTGCCAAATCATTACGGCCCAGCTATTTAACATGGCCCTGGCTTACTCAGCAGAACAAGCCTTCAAAAAGACAGACATAGCTGGCAAAGCCACAAAGCTATTGATTAAACGAAAATTGTGTTGTCTGGGAGTTTCTAAATGACTTTCGTTTGCCTGTTTGGTGCAGTTTTATTATGTTAAGTAAAGCTGTACAAGATGCTCAAAAACAAAGAAATTAGAGGGACTGCAAGAGAATGTTGCTTCACTAGGGATGACACAGACATCCTTCACAAAGCATAGAGTAAAACCATAGAAACCCTTGCCCAGAACCACACTAATGCTTGCCACAAGAGTCCAGAAAGCAATGGGAGGTGGACATTCTCACGCCCAGTCCCAATGTGGTTACATTCCAATACTGTAAATAAACTATCAAACTTGGAAGATACAAGGGTGAGAAAAGATACGCATGATAGAGGGAAGGCACCCCACCACCATGCTAGGATTAGCAGGGTCAGTAACCGCATCTGGATCTCGTTAGGTCGTGCAGAGAAGAAATGAGAAAGGCAAAAGCCCAGCTAGAACGCAATCTGGCCGCTGTCGTTAAAGACAACAAAAAAAGTTTTTACAAATATATTAATGACAAGAAGAGAGCCAAGGAGAATCTCCATCCTTTATTGGATGCAGGGGGGAACATTGTCACTGAGGATGAGGAAAAGGCTGAGGTACT
>NW_008794427.1:513673-541848 GCF_000699145.1 Aptenodytes forsteri | reverse complement strand
TAGTAACGGAAAGCAGAGACCATGAGGACAGGTAGCTTTAGAAGAGCATAATTATAATAATTATAATGTGTTCATTCTGTAGTAAACAAACCAAGCTATTTAAAATTTGCAAGTTCATGTGAGAATTATTACATGCTGGATGTGTTTACATTAATGTTGGTAACGACCAGAGCAGTTGACGTGACCAATTGTTAGTACCTGGCATTTCAAAAATGTGCTTTAGCTCAGTTTTCTGAGGACAATTGGACTTTGGTTTAATCTTGCCCTGACCGCTCACTGACAGTGGCTGGTAAACTTAAGCTGTTTTGAGTGAAAGGAGCAAATTACTGAGCTGGAAGCCTTTTAAGAATTCTGTAAACATCCTCATCGCTCTCTACAACTACCTGAAAGGAGGTTGTAGCGAGGTGGGTGTTGGTCTTTTCTCTGAAGTAACAAGTGATAGGACGAGAGGAAATGGCCTCAAGTTGCGCCAGGGGAGGTTTAGATTGGACATGAGGAAAAATTTCTTTACTGAAAGAGTGGTGAAACATTGGAACAGGCTGCCCAGGGAAGTGGTTGAGTCCCCATCCCTGGAAGTATTTAAAAGACGAGTAGATGAGGCACTTAGGGACATGGTTTAGTGGACATGGTGGTGTTGGGTTGACGGTTGGACTCGATGATCTTAGAGGTCTTTTCCAACCTCAATGATTCTATGATCTATTCTATTCTATGATCTGTAAATATCTTGCAGTTTTACATAAAACTAAAAAAACCCACCCAAAACCAGGCCTATTATCCAGAGTCTGGCACATGATACTACTTGAACGTCTCCGTTTCTCCTTCCCAATCTTCTTTTTCTCTATGTGATTTCTGTATGTGATTTTTCTCTATGTGATATCCTACTGTCATTACAAAAACAGCTTGCCCAGACAAGGTTAATACAACAGGGATATTCTACTTCTGGGATTCAAATTAACTTACTCAGGTATCATGTACTGTATTATGTGGGGCAAACCCACCTTCTGTTTAGTGGTGCTGCATCACTACCTCTTCCTTGCTTGCAGAAGTCTCCACTGATTTTTTTTATTTACATATGTTTAGATCTATATCTGTCTTTGATCTCTGCTTCCTTTTGACTAACTTAGGACACAGTTTTCAGAAAGCTATTATCAAGCTACTAATATCAAGATACTTAGGTACATAATATTTTTTTTTCTAAAACAAACACATCAGTGTGTTACCAAAACTGGAAGAAGCATCTCCTGAAATTTTAGGTTATACCTAGTTCTCTCTCAAAACCAGAATATGTTATTAAATAACTGCTTTTACTAGATCATATCAATTCTGATGTACAAACATATTTGATGAAATAGGCAGTGTTCCATTATGTCCTTTTGGAGTTGTACAGAGAAGGGCAACTTAACTGTGAAAATGTGCTTGCAATTATCTGTGGAAGAAGAATGAAACCTGGGAGGAGGGGAACAAGAAAAGGGAGCCTGGGAACAGAGAGAGACATTCCACAACAGATTTACAACACAAATGGCAGAAAATAAAATTAGCAGCTCCAGGGTGGGTACGGACTGTTGCCAGCATTTTTGGCCAGCCTCAGGGTATGTCTACATGGCAGTCAGTCACTCCCAGTAATCCCGAAACTGCAATATACTGGAACACCGACATACTCCTGTGAGATTTAAAATGGGGAGTGCTGGCACTAGTAGAATATAGCTGGGGCAGTACTGCCTGAATCAAACTACCCCCCTACTCAGAAAGTCTTGGTGCAGCAACACAGTGACACAAGCTCACACCTGAGCTTGCTAGAATAAAGCTTGCATGGGATTGCCTCTGGCTCCAGTCCTCCTTGGGATCCAACTGACCTTGATTTTCAACCCCTACAAATGCAGATGTGAGTTCCAACACATTGCCTTTCGCAGCATGGTCAGAACAGCCACAGAGGCTTTTACAGACGCCCAGAGGGAACTGTGCCACAGCTCTCCACCATAAGACAGAATCTACATCCAAACTGCCAGCAGTGCCATTGGAGAGGTTTATCCAGTCACAAGACAGATCCTGTCAGCCGTAGGCTGCATCCCTGAGCCATCACATAAATGGATACTACCCTACAGGCCCACAAGATGGGCACCTCTTTGCAAGGTCTCTCTCTGGTAAAACATTCATGCACAGGAGTGAATAAGATGCCTGTGGACATGTGTTAAGTTAGAGTCTTTAACTACATGCTGAAATACTACCCTAAGCATAGAAGTTTGGCCTCATTTGTAGGACAGAGGGACTAGAGTTAAAATTGAAGTTGTCCAGATAACCTGAAACTGAGACTTTGGTGCTTCTACAGGTTTGATTCTGCAACTTTAGTAATGTTGGTTTTAATGCCTTTTGGGAGGTAAGAACTAATCTGGGGGCAGATGGCTTCCTGGCAATTAATTGGTGTACTTTTGCAATAGCAATGAAGAAAAACGTTCTACAGACATTCAGGTCAGGCAGAACCTGCCTAATAAATGTGGGACTAACTCATGCCTCTGCTACACTTCAAACAGCAGTTGCAAGGTCTGACTTCTTTTCTGTGACTGATCTCGCTGTCAGCACCATAACACTCAAGGATCCTACTGGTTGCTTTGCTCATACTTCTAAAATCCGGCTCTTTACAAATGCTATGAAGAAATGCTTGCATTTGCCATCATTACAATGCAGATGGCCAAAAGAGCAACACAGAGCAGAAAAAGAAGCTCAGATGGGAGCTTTTTTGAAAAATAGGGTTAATGTTTAAAGTCAGCCAGGATAGAAGCTACACTCAGCTGCCTACATTGGTAGAGCCGCGCGTTCAAGGCTAGACTACGGTGAGCTGCTCTAAAAAAGACAGAGGGTTGGGGTTTTTTTTTTCAAAACAGCTTCTCAGCTCCCACAGCCTGCACCTAAATGTTATAATCCCAAGATAAAATGAGGGAATCTGTAGCAAAGGTCCCTCCATTTTTATATCGGTGCCAGAACCACTCCCCTTGCACCACCACCATGATTTGGCTGGCTGGCTCCATTGCTGCTGGCACTGCGCTGACCAGAATCACAAAACAGACTGTTTAAGAAACAGTTTTATACCAGCACAGTGTGCACTCTGCAGCACTACCTGACTGCTCATATCTGTGTCCCATTTGCTGTGGTGGTCCTCAGCTTCCACGTGAAACTTTTAATTTTTAAAATGCATTATGACCAAATCTTTATAAATTGCAGGGCGGGGGAGAAAGGGGACTGTTAATTTCCTGTTTGGCTCTTAGGAATTAAGCTTGTATGCCTGCAACACGCTGACCTGGCTTTGCCAGTGTAAGTTGACACAGGGCATTATTCTGTACCTTTTGGATCTGCTCAAGACACATTCCCCTTCAGCCTGCAGTATTTTCACATTCTGCCTTACAAGTATTTGCATGACAGAATCTCTCTGCTGGGTGCTGCGCTAGACTTATCAGGGAGGTAAGTTTATTTGCAAGTCTATTAGCATAAATATCAGGCCACAAAGGGAACATCTAGAGAGTGCTTTTCCCTTACTTGCAACACTACTATTGCTTGAGACACACCACAAAGGCCATACTTAATTATGCAGCAAATAACTATGCTAAAGTAATTTTAACAAGGCTACATTTATTAATACTTAACATCTAAAGCAAATAATCATACCGGACAGAAACCTGCCGGATCTAAACTCTTCTCTTGTCTGATTCCAAATCCAGAGCTGTTTGGTGTGTGCACTGTAGGCTTTTTACCTTTGGACTCGTTTTTGTCCTCATCTGTTTCAGCTTCAAGTTTGAGGCCATGCGGTTTCAGGCTGTTGGCAACAGACTGCATCTTGCTTATTGTCAGTTGATTTTGATTCACTTTCTTAAGGGCATCTGACACGGCGTGGCTTCCAGCCATACCACCTCCGGCTATTCTCTCACCATCTAGAGGCAGTGCCAGGTTCCGCTAGCTCATGAATGGGAATCTTCCCTCCTCACCCAAGCCTGCCCCCCATCCCACAACAGGAAAGCCGAGGCTGTTGAAAGAAACAGGAATGGCAACAAAGCTGGCATTGTTGTCCTGAAAAACCACTGGCTACAGCCTACCCGCTTCATTTAGGGGATAACGGATATAAGGATGAATCCCAGCTTTTGTTTAAAAAACTTATTTGCCTTTTTCTTTGGAGAATGACTTGAAAATGGTAACAATGTCACTGCTGTAGGCAAAAAGAGAACCAGGGGAAGGGGAAGTGGCACAATTTTTCTAAAAGTCACAGTTTTTCAGGGTGGTCTTTGGGGTATGAATCTCAGATCAACTTCACACTGGTGCAGTTCATGGAGGAGGAGGGCAGCACCATTCAGCATCCCACTGACAACAGTAGGGTATTTTCAAGCTTTTACTGATGGAGTTGCCCTGCTAGTCTGAGGAAAGATGAGAGTAAGAAAGCGTTCGGCATATTAAGCGGTTTATAACATGAAGACCTTGGACTTATACTTTTTAAGACTTCAGGAACCACTGTGATCTCTGTGTCTTCCCTTTTGTGTAGGTCAGAACACAGTACTCCACCCAGCAATCCCTGGATAAAAACCAACTAACGGTGGTTACATTAAAGTGTGTTACTTTAAAAGACATTCACTATTGACCATGCTGAATGAAGCAACGAGGCTTGCTAAGGGTCCTGTCTTGTATAGTAAGAAGTTTATGATTTGCAGCCTCATCACATACTCAGTGGTTTCTACCCTGCCTGTTACCTTTTTGTAACAGCAAAATTCTTCTCCTGGACTCTTTGTAGAAAAAATTGTATCTAAATACAAATGGATGCTCCCTTTGCGTCCATGGATCAAAATTATCACTCCAGATTTGTAGATATAAATACAACAGATAAAAGTTATATCACTCATTCCATCATCAAGCAACAACAACTCTATATGTTAAACCTGAAGATGAACTTTTATAGGACCTATAAGCATCACCCTAATTTAATGATGTCTCCATGTTTTCACAGTGCAGCTGTCTGTAATAGTATTTTTTGCAGTGAGTCCAAATGACATTAGTGGCAGATTAGGAATCTGACACATCAATTAGTAATCCATTCATTTTTTCCAAAGTCTACATCAGAAACTATCCGTGAATGCCAAACTGGCCTTGTGATCTCCACAGACATTTGTTAGTTTTAGGGCAAGAAGTAATAAATCTCAGCTTTTCTACACTCATAAGGAAATCAGCCTTCAATAAAGCCCGCAATTATGGCTCTCCAAAATTTATATTTTTGCCAATATGGATGTAAGTTTTGATTGGAATTTTTTTAATTAAGAAACTTGCACCTAGTTTTCCCTGGTTTTCATTTTTAAACCTGAAGCTCATGTCAGCTGCTTTGTCTTCATCTCTGCAATGTGTTTCCTTACATTTCACAGTCGCTTAAAAACTACAAGTTTGTAGGTAAAGTGTGCAAACAATCCTTCTATTTGCACAAGATGTGCTGAAACAGGACTGCTCAGAGCATCCTGTTGCAGTTCAAAAACAGAAAAATAAGGAGAGGTCTGACACCTAGTAAGGTCAATGAAAAGCCTCCTGTTGACTTCAAGGCCAGAAAGGTACCAGTAAATTGAGTAGACTTCGAAATAAGTAACTAGGCCACTGGTGGATGACAGTATAAAGGGATGATTTTGATGCTCAGGTTGGGTGATGAGAGACAGATGGCATTTTTTCCCCTCTGTTTTGATTTGGCACACTGGGGTTTGGTTATGCATGCTTATGGCTGAGCTTAAGCAAGGGAAGAGGGGGCAGAAGGGCTGGAGGGCTTGCTCCAGTGTGTGATAGAGAATTGCAACTCATTGTGAAACAGGCTGACCTGGAACATGTCCCCAAAACACCTGTGGCAGCAGAATCCTGCCAGCAGCTTCTCTAACCTAACCCAGCTAGCTCCTTCAGTTGGAACCTTACTGGCTCGCGTGCCTTCTCAGAGCTACATTCCCCAGACCCAGACACCTTAGGTCCCTAGACTCTTACAGACCCTCCAAGTCCCTCTAGTACTCAAGTACTCTTCCCAGTCTCTCTTGACTGAGCCTGTTCTAGTCTCTTCTCTCTCAGTAAAGTGGGTCATGAGGCAGCTCTGTTAGAAAATGCAGTCTCCTTTATCATTTGTCCTTCTTCACCTGCAATCTTCATTTAAGCTCTCCATCTCTCCCCACAATTGGATCTATGACTCTCCTGAAGCAGAAGATTCTCTGCACAACAGCACACTCACTGTCCAAATCCTCCAGGGTACTGAACCTAAGCCACCCTCTGTCAACCCCTTTAGACATCTCATACCCACCTCTTGAAATAATAGTTTTCCAAGGTGGAGGCAAAGAAAGAAAATCAGCAGAGAAAGGACATTATGGTCTTACCACCAAAATTGCACTCAGGAAGAAAATGGAGTTTGCTATTTTCTGCAGAGATGGAGAGCTGTATCTGAAAGCATTACATCTCCTATTTATGTTGTGGATTTTTTGCAAGGCATTATTAGAAGGAAGCTTGACAGCTCTGCTGGGAAACTTGGCAAACACCAGGGCAGACCAGTCTCACTCTTTTACACAGCTGGATTTTCTGCAGCTCAAGTATTTTTCCCTCCTGCTCTTGGCCCATCCAAAGATGAGTGCTGAATTTCCTTTAACGTTACCCCCGGTTAATTTGTTATTAAGTTTAGGCTCAGTTTAACATCTTGGCATGCAATCGAAATAAAACCAAAACCAAATGTCCTTCATTTCTGCTGAAACCACCCTCGGTTTGGCTCAGCTGCCTTTGGTGTCACTGGAGGGTGAACAGGAGATTCATTTTCGTCTTGTCATTTTTGGTAGCAACCTAAATATCCTCCATGCAACTTTGAAATACATTGCCATAAAGTAATTATTTGTCATGGAATGAGACTGGCCAGAATCTGAACATGATACATTGGCTCTGACTTAGCTGTCAAATACTTGTTACTGTAGAAAAGGAAGATACAACAGACACATAAACAGTAGGAGTCCAGAAGGGTGCAGACAAAACTTATGCACGACTTCTTACTAAAGGAACAATGGTGGGACCTCCCACTTTCCATCCAGAGAGGCTAAAGGAAGGAATACTTGAAAATCCCATAGGTACAGCCCTTGCCCCTGTATAAATTTGTTCCTGGTCTAACTCTATACCTTACACAGTCTAACTGTGACACAGTGCAACCAGAGTGATGGCAATGGAAAGGGAAAAAAGCTTGTAAGTATTATGAGTAAGTGCATATTACACTTAGCCTGGAAAGCAGTAAATGTGGATGCTGACCTTTGGGTTAACTCATTAACTGCACTAAGATGATGCAGGTGACTCTTCCAGTCAATTTTGCTTTCTTCTGTCCATGCGATATTTACAGGCAGCTTTAAAAAGTCTTCAAAGTCACCTGCAGAAAGTACCCAGTAATCTCATTCTGCAAATTTCTTTCTGACTAGGAATTATCATGTTCTTTGCTGTTTTTTCCAGTCAGTGTTCAAAGTGTGTTAGTTAGCTGTGATCAAGCTGATAAATCAAGTTATACGATTTCTTTCTGTTGATCAAATAATACTGCTTAAGGGCATTTCCAAAATACTGATGTTTACAATTTCAGCCACAGTAGATTACTTCACATGCAGAGATGAAACCATTACCAAAGTATTTAACTATTAAAATCCTTGACATAGACACCTGAACTTCAGAGAAAATTTAGCAAGTTCAAAGATTTTGAAGTTGATGTCGTTTTTATGGACCTACGCTACAGTGTAAACAAAAGCAGAATTTGTCTCTAACTACGACCATCAATCATTTAAGAGAATGAGGCCTCTTTGTGCTACTCAAAATCAAAACATAGAGTGGAAAATAGGGGAGGATCAAATAGAAAGACTTATGTGTGCTGAACTGAATGTTTACATAAGCCTCCTAAAAATTAAGTTATTTATCAATCTGCTAGATTTATGAAATCATAACAAACATGCCATACTAGTAATTTCACTAGTATGGCTTTAAATAAAAGTATGCTATAGTGGCATCAGTAAAGAAACAGAAGGACAAGTTCTTACTTGTGCCCAAGTTCATGTGCAATTGTAAATGCCAGATTGAGACCGTTGTCTTCAGCAAGAACACACTTTCTCTTGGCACTGCAGACGCCTCCCAGGTAAGCAATTCCTGCAACAGAAACACAGAGAACGTTCCCATCACAATCAGTGAAACAGCTCCTTCAGTCAAAACATACAGCAGTAACTCAACCAAAAGGATAAAAAGTGCGCCCAGTATAAAAAATATTAGAGCAGTTTGCACACAAAATCATCTGAGTATTTTGTTCATCATCCTATTGAAAAATCAGTCTAGAATTTTGTCAGACAGGAAACAAGTTAAACACACTCACTTTCACTGCTTTCATTGGAAAATATATTTCACTGACTCAAAAATTCATCTAAGCTTGGCTATTAACGTCCCCTACTACAATGTTAGAAGATGCAGTGAAGTAACCTTAACAAGCATTTAAATGGACTTCTCCCCATTTTCAGAATAAAGTTGGGGAGAAGGAATAAAACAATAAAAGCAGAGACTCTCTGAAAAGATCTTACGTTTTCCCTTATTTTCATACCTAAAGAAAGCAAGAGTGGCAGAGTCAGAAAAGCTGGCAAACTCCTGATGGTGAGTCACAAAGCCAGTGTAGATGGCAGAAATCTTCTATGACTTAGTGGAATTTAGGATTTGATCCCATGGACAATTGGACAGTACTCTCTAGGCCTGTTTGTGTGGGCACCACAAATGGTTGTAGGCTGAAGTCAAAAGGGAATTCAGAAGTTATGGCATGAAACTTCTGCTATGGAAAAACAATAGTCCTCATATGCCCTTCCTGCATCCAGACTGTCCCCTGCAGAAAGTGCCATTGTACTTGGAAACGTGATGGCATCACAGGCCACACACAGGACAATTTGCTGATGAGATTTTGTTTCGTCTGCCACCTAGAAACCACAGTTAAGCCATTGCGAGTTACACAGAAAGGTTAGAGACAGAGACAGAGCCTAAGGATGCCTCTATTTATACAAGTCTTCCACTGCTAAACGAGCACCTCTCAAAAGCCACACAAACAGTTCAAGTGTGCACATAAAACGAGACTTCCAGATAGCATGCAGCAACCTAAATGGCGAGTTCATCCTGCCTCTTCACATCCTTCTGCCATGCTGGAAGAAGGGGAAGTGTGAAGACCATCCACAAATGCCTTTCATTTTTTTCACAGCAGATAGATTTCTTGTTTCCTGTTAAATATAAGCAAATGTATTTCCTCGCTGTAATACTGTTCTCACAGAGGGGTAGCTAGGATCTAGCTGCCTTTAATGAGTAGACCACAACCATGCAATGGAGACATGAGCTCTTTTTTTTTTTTTTTTTCCTTCTGTCAGAGTTGACAAAGCTGTGTTTATCAGGGTGCAAATGGTGTAAAAGTTTAGACCTGGAAGAAGTCCAGTTCTGTTTTTATGCGTTTTGACAACAGTATGGATATTTGTTGCCAGGGGGATTCTGGATGGAACGAAGGGATGGGCAATAGCCTTTTAATTCAGCACTAGCAGCAGAGAGTGAAGGCAGTGCAGAAATCAGACACTAACATTTGCTTACTTTAAAAGTGCTGACTGTGGAAGGCCAGATTCATACCACATGCAAAAAATGAAATTTTTTTTCAAAGATTTAATCTTTCTAAATCAATGACTATAGAAGGCTGAATTTCAGCATTCTTCTTAAACTGACTTGCTTTTTACTCGCACAATAGTCATAAGGACATCAAGGAATTGCTCAGGAAGTAATATGTTATTTTGAGAAAAAGATTGCAACCTCAGTCCACACGCCTGACGGCCTAACGAACAGGTCATAGAACAGAATCTCAACTGTAGGTGTCTGCAGTGTGTCTTGGGCTACGAACATGCCTTCTGGTTCTTTTAAAGATCACAAAACATTTCTGGTTGATTTCTGAAAGGGAAGTAGATATTTCTCCTGATTTGTATCTGCTACCATGCACCTTCACGGTGACTTACAAATAATAATACCCTCACCAATAACAGTCTTTTGCTTCCAACCCTACTTAGGATCAGCAATTTCTGGGAATACTTTTGGCAGAAGGAAAACGCTGTTTGGTAAAATTTATTTTTATTGTTTATTGTAAAGCCAATAGCAGAAGGTCTGAGATTAAGAGGAACTGCCAGATTTTGGTTAAAGGGAAGCAAAAATTGAATATTTGAGTCACGGAAGATGAAAAGGAACAATTAGGTGACTCAGCCAATCCTCTGCTTCTTTAGATTTGTGCCTTTGTGCATTTTGAGTTCTAAAACCCTCTCCCAGCATGCATACTTGAAACAGGGTACTTGGGAGGAAGGATGCTTCATGCCAAATTGCTAATCCACTCCATAGCTGCCTCTCCACTGGAGCACACTGTGTTGTCACAGGAGGCAAAACTGTGATGGCCCATCGGCTGCTGATAATCCTGACCCCCAGCTGTGAGAGAGGAAAACTAGCGAGGGCTGTTGAGTTCGCCTTCGCTCATTAGCTTGCTCAGCCCAGGCTCTTCCCACAATGGCGTGCTATGACCCTGCGGCACAACTGCCATCTACTCAAAAGTTGCTCCTGGAGATCCTTCTGCCTTTTGGGAATGAGGCAAACATAGCTCATAACAAACTGACCCAACTCAGCTGAAATACACTTTTACTAAATAGGGAGGGATATTTTGGTTACCTTTCAGCAGTTTTAGGTACAGCCAACAGCAATGACCACAGCAGGATTCTTACTGAAAGTGTTTCATTCCTACTACTACACCTGATTATTCCACCTTTCTCTTCCATTTAACCAGTGCCAATATATATCTCAGTTGTATCTGACACATGAGGTTTTAACTGAGAAGCAACAAAGCAGTATTGCATCTCAAGCTCAGTGGTCATTCAGGCAAGCCAGTTTAGCTTGAGATGATTCATGCTAATTTCCTTCTGACAGATTTCATAAAATGAGGCTGAGTCAATGTTTGCTGTCACTTGGAGATGGAAGGGAGCAATATTTCCATGTTTGGGAGATGTGGTGCAGCAAAATAGTCTAGAGTTCTGTCAATATGTTAAGAGGTTAAATATCAATTAAAATATCAAATACATTACCTCAAATGGTAATTCTTCTGAAGTCTTTGTTTAGCGGTTCTAATCCCCACTGAAACTGACTGGCAATAACACCGCTCTGTGCTAAAAGTCTCATTATTCAAAGGTGGAAAACTAACGATTGAGGACTTGTACATCCATCAGTGGCTGAAAAAGTGACTGTGGCTCAGTTACAGACTTTTAGTCACCTATTTTTATTAGTTGTTTTCAATGCTTAATGTGAATCCTGTGTGGCCATTTTATAATATTTACAATGACCAATTAAAAAATGTAGACATCTAAAATTAGTTTATTACTACAATTATTAAAGACTTCTGTTGCAGTGGAGCCTGGGGATCAGACAATATAGGAACAGAAGTGGACTGGGCAGGGAAACTCATAATCCTAGAAGAGCAGACAGCAGAAAACTTTGCAGTACATGAAATGAACTCAGTAAGAAGTCCAGCTCATGAACTGCTGAGTGCTTATTAATAAGAGTCATTCTGGAACAGCAAGCCAGTTATAACAAATTGTTACAACATTTTAAGCCTGAAAAAGCTTGCCTCAAAAAAGTTTTTGGAATATATATTTTCTATCAAACCACTTCCTGAGACTATAGTTTTCTTTTGGACCAGTACATTTTACCATTAATTATTTCATTAGAAGATAAATAGCAAATCTGCTATTGAACTGCAAACACAATACAGTTCTTTAGTAAATATATCTGAACCATTAAGACAAATGCAACTTTTTTGTAACCCAATACAATGATCCATATAATTGATATGCAGAGGAAAATACACTTTTAACCGACAATGATAGTAGTACAATGCCTTGGTAGCTGCATTAATACAATTTATTTTCTTCATTGGGATGAATGGAAACTGTTGTTTGCCTCTTAAAATTCCAGATTTTTATCTGAGCCTTTCAAGTCTGAAGAACTGGAATAGAAACTTCATGAATTCAGATGTGTTCATGAAAATCCTGGCATGCTGTGGTTCTACCAGGCTGTGAATAATATAAAAGGAACTTCTCCTGTTTAGTAATTTTGCTTCTGGCCCTGTCTGGGAGACAGGTGTGTGAAAATGAAAAATAGGGAAGAAAGTTGAACTGGTTTTTTTTTGTTTTGTTTTTAAAAAAACCCACACTTCTCCTGTGCTCATGGAAATATACAGACAGTGGCTTTCTTCAGGGAAAAAAAAGTCCTTATCTTTCCAGATACACTATTAACTGCCAGCAATTACCACAAATCTATTTTTAGTATCAGAAAAGGTCAAGCAGGAGCATCAGTGGTAGAGGGAAAGGAAAGCCAATTACTATTTTTACTATTACCAAGTGTGAAGGTTTTTTCCTTTCTCTCATGAGAAATTGCATAATTACAGTCCATAACTTCTGTGCTTGGGTTTGAACATGCAAAGCTATCATCTACACTTCCACAGCAAACCTTAGGACACAGGCAACTGTGTAAACTCAGATTTATCCAAAAAGTTGTCATACATAAACAGTTTGCAGCTGTTGGCCTTTC
Source organism: Aptenodytes forsteri (assembly GCF_000699145.1). Taxonomy (NCBI): domain Eukaryota; kingdom Metazoa; phylum Chordata; class Aves; order Sphenisciformes; family Spheniscidae; genus Aptenodytes; species Aptenodytes forsteri. Next base: position 529,227 of record NW_008794427.1, on the reverse strand, counting down.
TGCCAGCTAATGAGCCCTCTGCTAGCAATATCTCTAAGGGGAATGATTACATTTATCCTACCAGCTCAGCTAGGCATTAGGATATTACATACTTGCCACAGTGATAGCCAAAGCTGGAAGAAGACAAGTTCTGGTGCGTGGGTTTGCATCTCATCCTATTCGAAACACCCAGGGCTTCCTTCTGACGACTGTGGAATATTCACTCAGCAAGTGGTTTATCCAGGTACTCCAGCTTTCAACTCTCTAATGTCTTGTTTTCATTGCACTCCTAATACTTTAATCTCTTCTTTTGCCAGCCACCTCTGGAGACAGAACTTTTACTTGATTAAAACTTGGCTAGCTTTCCTCTTCTCAATGTATTTGCTGTTGGGAAGGGAGCCAAACTTGAAGTCCTGAAGTCTGCTTGGCACAAATGGAGACTCACTGCATATCCACATGCACACAGCAAACCTCCCATTCCCCACCATTACTAGTTTGGTGTTGAGCTGACGTTTTTCTCATCCTCCCACAGTTTTCAATTTGTGCAGCTCACACATTGCCATCAATTACACTCCTGTAGCCTCTCTTAACATCCGACATAAGTAAAATCAGGAAACCCTAGAAGTGATTCATGCTCTGCCTTTCCGTTCAATTGTGATGATATGTTTGACAGAGATGCCCTGCCTGTATTTACACATCAAGTCAGTCACCAAGGGAATCTTTCAGTGCTTATGATACTTAAAAATGAGAAATACTTTTCCTTTCTATAAAGCCTACATATAAAAGGTTCCAAAATTTAAAAAACATTAAAGAAGTACTCACTAAACTGCCTCCAAGATAGGTAATAACACAATCCCTGTTCTACAGCTGAATAAACAGAGGTCCCAAGAAGTCAGCGGTATCCAGGTGAAAAAAGAACAGTATCCATGGAAGTACCCTCTCCAGCATGTACAACACAGAGGGCCCAAGGTTGTTACCATCACTGTCCTACTGAGCCTCCAGTTCCAAGTTTGGTTTACAGGGATCATCCAGAAGAAGCTAACAGGGCGAGCTGTTCCTTCATTTTATGAGAATGGGCTAATTCAAAGCCAGACATGCAATTTTAGTGGCACAGATTAATTTGGCTTAATGCTGGATAGTCATCTAGATGCCAATTTCTGTTAATCTTGCAGTAACAACATGGTTTCCATTAGAGTTTAATACTCACGTATGGAAACTGTTTTCCTTAGCAATAATTTTCATTGTCACTGTATTTAATGAAAACCACGCTGGAAACAATACACTTATTATGAATCACAAGTACAGGAATTATAGTACAACCATCCAATGCATGGGAGACAGCTATAGTCAGGTACAAAAACAAGTTAACAATCATGCCAAGTGCTGTACCCAATGCAAGTCACAATATTTTGAACTTGGGTATTTATACAGGAAGAGTTTCTGACGCCATGGACCATCGATGGAACTGGCTCCCAGACACTGCAAGAAGTCAGCCATAGTCTATTTCAAATACGTCTCCCCATAAGTGTGCCCTTCTCTTAAAGGGAATGTGAAATATGAAATAAGCTCAATCTCTATGTGCCTGAGAAAGAAATCTACGCTGACAATAGGGATGCCGTTTTTCCTGTTTGCACTCAATCAAAGGTCAGAGAATATGACCCACTATCTGTCTCATTCTCTTGGTGCCATACAAGGGACAAAAATGAGTCCAGGGAAGAAATTAGTTCAATTCACTTGACCTTGTTGAGTGGCAGAACATCCACTCCCTGTTGAGGGCTTAAATTTCCTCCAGGGTGGGAGGTGGTTGAACCATATCGAGGAAACAGGGCAACACAGGACTGGTCCAAATACAACTCTCTACACAGGACTGGGTAGGCACTCAGACAACAAGGGAGTAGTCAAAGTCCTCAAAAGGAGTCTGTAATTCTGCAGAATTTAAGCTAGAATACCATCCAGGCAGGTGTATTGTGTATACAACTCCCCTGCTTTTCGCTGGTGGAGGAAAGTAGTGGAGGAAGTAGTTTCCAGCACTGATGTTTTTGAGCATTGGTAAGCCCATGCCATTTCTGCAGGCAGAAGATGATCTGGATTCCTGGGAATCCCAAGAAACCTCTAGCTAAGGGCACGTGAGGTTCACTTCGACTCTACAGCACACATTTGTTTTCATACACGGTTTTCAAACTGGTACCCAAGTCCCCATATACATTCTTCCCTGCCTCACTGAGAAACTGGCAAGTACTACACCAACTTTACAGAAAAGTGAGCTAAGACACAACATTCAAATAACTGGTAAGATCACACAAGAAGTCACCACTACTTCTGAGAATACACATCAGACCAGGGACTTTCTGTACCTAGCAAACTTGTTGCAAATGTGCCCATCATCTCAGAATCCTCTTCTTACTTTGGAGAATCTACCTTATTCCAAATTTCAACATGACCTCTATAAAACTCTGTTCCTTGCCTCCAAACCAGCATGACCTGCAGAGATGCAGCATGCTTTCCCAGAACTCAGTGTACTCTGTGGCTGGACACCTCCCCTACGGAACTGACTGCTGTCCCGTAGTGCCCAATAAAATCTCTTCTTCCTTGTAACTCTGAAAACACTGCCACTTCCAGTATACACAACTGCTGTCAGAATCCCAAAAGCCCAGCAAGAAAAATAAATAGATGAAACACAAAGCATACTTTCTGAATCTCTTGATTTTCATTACACACACCCTGAAAGACTAACAAATAAAATCTCTCCCCGATATTCACAATACTAGCTGTGATGTTTCTAGGGCTGATAATGTAATACTCCGCAGAACACAAGGTCCTAACAGCACAAATGAATGAAATACACAATATCTTTTATAGGGGATACTTTTCTGACTACTGGGAATCCTTGAAGATACTTGGTACTGAAATACTGCTACGGCGCCCAAGGGTCTAGCGACTGGCCCTGGATAACATTTCACAAAACCAGGACTCTAACTGTTAGAGCCAGATTCAACCACGTGCCTTAGTCTTTGTGAAATGACTGCGATTCATGCAGATACACCCAAATCTTAGCCACGGCACCACTGAAGCTCAACGGAACTTCTCAGCTGACTCTTTCAGCCCACACCGAACTCTGTGCAGGAATGCATTGCCCCCATTTTCAAACAGATTAGCTGACACCTAACTGGGGTTTGTCTGTGCAAGTTGCCATACTCTATACCTTTCTGATAAAAAGGCCTTTGTGAGGCTAGACCTCTTCATGTCTGTAAACCTGTAAAGAAGGCAAGATTCTGCAAATCGTTAGAGCTTAAAGGAGCGCTTTTGCTATCTTCTTTTTCTCTTTGATTAATTACCCTGCAGGACAGCAATTAATGGAACATGTGGAATCTCCTCCCCAGCATAGCCAACTCTCAGCTTTAGCTTTCAGTCTTTCTGCGGGGCTTTTATGTTTCCTGGGAACCCTCCTGTGGTTTTCTAAGTTTAATGGATGAATCATTTATCTGCTCCTATACTAACTTGCCCACACACAGACATTCCCGAAGATGTCAAAAGCCTTATTCTAATGCTATTTACATTGGATTTACACTGTGCTAATTCACTGATTTAAGCAGAGCCTCTTCCAGTGTACAAGGGACTGCCCAGGCAGTTGAAAAGCCCTAGCGACCGAGACCCCTCATGACTTTAGGGGTAATTGTCCTCACCCAAGCTAGTAAAAGGTCACTTCAGATACCAAACGCATTGAGATGAAGAAAGCTAACAGATGTTCTAACACACTTTTGGCCTAGAAGAGGCTTTAACCAAGGCCTACAAGAACATGCCAGACAGGCTATTAACACTGCATTATGCCAGCAAAGAGCAGACAACCTTCGGAAACCCCCAGAGGTTTGGCCTGGGCATCTTTGAAAACCACATTCCCTTCCAATGCTATTCAACAAGGATTTGTAATCACATGCATAAATATTCACCACACTGACCATACCTGAGGAGAGCTATGGCGTTCACAGTAATTCAAGGAAAGCTGGAAACAAGTATACTGGTTAGCCTCATAGAGCCAATATCCATCAGGAGTGACACGGGTATTACTGATCTTGCCTTGGAGCAAGGGAATGCATTAAAAGACCACCTGAAGTTCTTTTTAGCCCTAATTTTCTAAGCTTTTACGATAAAGCACTGGGATCTAAGATCTCAGCAAAGAAGGAGATAAAAAGAAATACCCTGTTTATTTGACATCTGCTCTTTGTTCAGCATGACATCCTCTATGCCATTAACATGGCTCCTCCCTTTCAGCAAACCACTGCTTCCCTAGATGACAGCACATTAATAAATCCTCTCCATCTAACGTGACATGAGGAGTGGCTTAATTAACTGGAGCAGAGGAAGCAGGGTATCATCTACATGTTTACTCTACTTTGATATGCTAACAGCCACATTCCAGAGAGCTTCTCCCGCACGCTCCCCAGCAACAGGAGCCCAGGCTGCTGCTGAATGCAGATCTCAAACAGGCAAAAACACAGTTCCTTTCTGCATTCCTGTTTCTCTAGTTAAATATGAAGGTTTGGACATTTAGTCCAAATCAAACCACCATTCCCGAATGTAGATTCCCAAACCCTGGCAGCTAATTCACCATCTGTTTATAGACATCATTACACAGTGCTGAAAGTCTCCATGTTCATGTACACACATAGAAATACATGGGCTTAATTACCCAAAGTAAGATATATTACAACAGCTGTACTCCTGTTAAGAGGAAAGGCAGGGGAAGAGCTAGCTAGGTGGATCTGAGAGAAGTACTCCAGTTGGGGAGGGATTGATCGACTGGATTGATGAGTCAACACATAGTGCTGGGAAGTATACAGAAGCCTGGCATAATTCAAATTTAGTGAACAAGGGGGAAAGACAGATGGGAAGAGATTAGGGATTGAGAGGAGTCGCGGAGAGAAATGTAGCAAATGGAGATAATATGGGTTTTCCAGAAGTCTTCAAGAAACATGACTTTGATCTCGTAAGCAGCAGGGAGTCACTTCTGTGGGAGGCAGGGGTCAAGGAGGGCAGGAGATAAGATCAGAAGGGAAGATGAGCTCTCTGAGAACTTCTGTGTGTACTTACTGCTGAAGAAAAAATGGATCTACAGCCCTGGGTCATATGTTTCTGGCATCATGGGTTCACTTGAGGAAAGGTAGGAGCTGGACTGCAACAAGGCCTGATGAGGACATAGAAGTATTCAGGCAGGGAGGCCAGTGCCTTGGTGTGGGAAAAAAAATGGCACATAGCATAAGGAAAGGACAGCTATTAGAACTGGTATAGAAACAAGCAATGGAAATCAGTGGGATACAAGCTATTGAAAGAAAAAGAGACAGGCACAGGGGGGACAAGGTTGTTCAAGTGTATCTTACACCAAAAAGGAATCAGAACCAGCAGAAGTCAGGAGAGATCTGATGCTTTTGAAAGACCACAGGAACATGTGACTGTGAACTCAAAAAAACCATCACCAACAACTGTGAAACCAAACTGTAAATCAGGATTTGGATTCTGGCCCTTGAAAGTCACTCCTGCCTGGGGCTCAAAGGCATTTGGATTTGAATGTCTTCTGTTGGCCTCATTTTGTTAACTGGATGTAGACTGCACTGCAGAGATGAACCTGCTGGTCCTTTCTACAACCTGTTGTAGAATTAAGCAGGATCTTCCCTTCTCACACGCATGCAAATATTGGCATGATAATATGCAAAAGACAGACCAACCTGCCAAGGCAACAAGAGGACTCAGCACCGGATTCAGCATTTGTGGAGCTGTGTGAATAACTGTCTGTCACTTCAGTGGCTGAAGCAGAGAGAAGTAGGATAGAAATGAGTCCACATCTCTCACCTGCTGGATTGCTTGACAAGAAGAGAGAACTCCACCTGTTCCTTCTCTAAACAGCCTTCATGAATCTCATCCTTCGCTTTCTCAGATGTTACTAAAAATCTAAATTATTTCAACATTTCAGTATTTGCATTTTGACCTGTCCTATTTGGTGGAATAGGCCTAAACTCAAGAATTGCTTCAGTGTGCCCTAAGCTGTATCTTTCAGGAAGAAACCAAACTGTAAATCAGGATTTGGATTCTGGCCCTTGAAAGTCACTCCTGCCTGGGGCTCAAAGGCATTTGGATTTGAATGTCTTCTGTTGGCCTCATTTTGTTAACTGGATGTAGACTGCACTGCAGAGATGAACCTGCTGGTCCTTTCTACAACCTGTTGTAGAATTAAGCAGGATCTTCCCTTCTCACACGCATGCAAATATTGGCATGATAATATGCAAAAGACAGGCCAACCTGCCAAGGCAACAAGAGGACTCAGCACCGGATTCAGCATTTGTGGAGCTGTGTGAATAACTGTCTGTCACTTCAGTGGCTGAAGCAGAGAGAAGTAGGATAGAAATGAGTCCACATCTCTCACCTGCTGGATTGCTTGACAAGAAGAGAGAACTCCACCTGTTCCTTCTCTAAACAGCCTTCATGAATCTCATCCTTCGCTTTCTCAGATGTTACTAAAAATCTAAATTATTTCAACTCATCAGTATTTGCATTTTGACCTGTCCTATTTGGAATAGGCCTAAACTCAAGAATTGCTTCAGTGTGCCCTAAGCTGTATCTTTCAGGAAATAAATAACTCGCCAAGAAAAAAAAAACCAAACAACTCTGCCATCAGAAAGGAAAGTGCTCAAGGGCTACCATGTCCCATGCTCACCACTCTGCCACATGCCTATGTTAGTCCTCTAACACCCATTCTATTCTCAGGATGGGTTCCCATCTGAAGGTTTTATCTTCCAAGAAATGGAAAAACAACCCTGGCATTGCCTGCAATAGCTGCAGCTTTGCAATCTGTGTAGGGTTCCAAAACCAGCTTTGAAGGCTATTTTCATCTTGCTTTTTCAGATGAGTTCTGTGACTTCCAGTTTTGAATTTGTCAGTTTGTCTCTGCAACTCATCTGAGCCATCTGCTTCAACAGAGGGCCCGAGTTCAGAGAGAACGAAGAGGAATGAAGAAAAAAAAAATCAAATCAGAGCTTTTAATGAGACTGCTAAACAAAGAGAAACATGGAATTCAGCAGCAGGGATCCTGGAGCCTTCAAATTCCTCAGTATCTCCCTTCCAGAATGAAGAGACAAGGTCAGATTTGGCAATAAATCAGAAAAAATATTTGGAGTCTCTGTACCAAACAGCATCTGCTTTAAGAGCTAACAGTCAGGGTCCAGCATTCAGTTCCAGTTGTTCTCTTTCATAATTGCAAACACTAAGAAACTCATGAAGTTATTCAAATAAATTAAAGGACACTTTTAACAGTTTCACCAGCTTTACTGAGCCATGCCTATCTCAGCCTGCCATGGTGTCGGTCGGGCGTGGGTTCATGAGTCCTGCAATCGTTCAACAATATTCAGCAACGTACCATGAACAATGTTTCAGTGTCTGGAGAGTTTCAGTGCAGTCTGCTGAACGGGACAGTTTTAGAGATGGCCGAACACCTGTGCTGCTGATGAATGGCATTCTTCCACGGCTCTCAATTAAATTCTTTCCATATTCTTAAAGAATGACTAAGCAATTGTTACTCTCAAAAAGCAAATGAATCTATACTTTTGAGACATGTTAATATTTAAAGTGTATTTTATTTTTAGGCGCTGTATGCGTGTCAAGCTGTTCTCTTGGCAAAATAAGAGCAGCTCAGGCGACTAGCAGAGCAGGCCAGCAGAACGGGATGATTCACAGTAATCAAACTTTGAACAGATGCTTTTCCAAATTGCTTCTGTGATACTTCTCAATTACAGCTCCTACATCCTGACTTACAGGGCTGTTTAAGCTCCTGGCTTCACTTTGTCAAGCTGCCAGCCAACACACACACTGATAAACTTATTTAGCAATTCTTGGTTCAGCCTTTCTGTTTCAATTCTTTGCTGAGTGCTGATTTAACCTCACAGCCTGCCTGACTTGAGAAAACTGACAAACCTGGGGTTTGTGCCTGATAATGTTAATAGGGTTGAGTTACTCTGTTGAAGTCAGAACTTGAGCTGAAAAGCTCGTATCATGCAAGAGAATGAAGCTGGTCCCTAATACCTCAGCACTGGCTACTACCTCTGCTGCCAGGAGTAGGGAGTGAAAATGATCCTTCCACATCGGCGGGCAGGAAGAGGAGACTAAGGCAGTGCCATGGCTCTACTTCTCTCCTCACGCAGTACCAGTCAGCACATTTATTCTGGCAGAGCATGATAGTATGGTGGAAGGGGAGGTGACAATAAAAATACCAAACCCTAAACTTACTTCAAAGTTAATGGCTTGATTTCCTACACATTTGCACTTCCACTTGGGGTTTCTGATGTAAATGTGGGTGATGCAATCTCTCCCTCAGTGGCAGCATCAAAGGGAGAGGGCTTTCTCCTCTACTCAGTTTCCTATTTTTCAGAAAACTTCCAAAAAGCCTGATATTTCCGAGACCCATATCCTCAAATTTGAGTCAAATTGGCCAATGGGTTAAAAAGCCATTAGGGAAAGACTGTCATTGGGGTAGACAGATGTAAGCACAAAGCACACATATTGCATACACACACTCACCAAATCAGGTTAAAATGACTATTAACATAAAGGGCCCTCCTCTGGGTTCCCAAACAGAGCTGTCCGTTCCGACTTCCACCCCGCAGGAAGGAAAGGACCCACATGGTACTTTACGCAGACATAAACACATCACAGCACCAGCCCGACGGAAGAGAAGTAATGGCTAATTTCAGAGGTAACGTAGCTGGAGATATTTTTAATATGCCCTGAATCTACTTTCTTTAGTACCTCTTTCTCTAAATTACTCAAAAATAAAACGTCACCTTTAAAGTAACACAAGCTAGAGAGAAATTTTCCCTAAGAAAAAGACCAGCATGAGCTTTTCTCACACTTAATAAAAAGAAATCTCTCATGTTCAAACTCAAGCTCCTGTGAAAGAAAACACAAATTTGGATGAATACTGTTGAGCTCCTTGCGACGACTGACAGCAGCCAGAAGAGTCCCTGGTGCCTCACAGACACAAGTCAAGGCACAGTCCCAGTCCTGAGGCCTTTATAGTCTGAATTCAGAAATGACAGCACATGAGGCTCACAGGGGGACTGCACCTGCAGGCAGCACTAAAGAAACTTACTGTCACAGTATCCTGCAGAAGCCAGTGGGACGTTTCCACGCACACGTGTTCATGTTATTGCTCTAGGTCTTTGTGCTAAAGTATCAGGGCCAACAAGGGGAGAACTGCCTCTTCTAGTCTCACATGCTTCTAAATAAAACACCCCTGGGAAGTGCAGAAGCTCCTATATACTTGTACGCTGTCTGGGTGACACTTCCAGTTCGGAATCAAATCTGTGTGTCCCTGATTGAAAACTACGTGCTGAGTCTGCACCATGGTTTGTAGGGGTTTTCTCAGCTGTCAAGCCCTACTCGGTAAGTGGCTCGTGGAGAGAATTTGCAATGGTAACAGCTGTACTTTCCAGCTACGCAGATAGGATATTTTTGTACAAGCCTGCTTTGGTGCCCAGTAGCAGTGGCCTCCTGTCAGCTGCCATGTAATGAATGAGATGCATTTCCCAGCAAAGCTACCTGATTAATGATAGCATAAACAGCTTCATGGCATTCACAGAAAACAAGTTGAATATGTATTACATCCGATCTAATTGTACCAGCTATCATAATTACCATGGGTTTGATCAAAATCTTACTGAAATCAATAGGAGTATTACCACTGGCTTTGGACAAGGCGCATTAAACCATTTCCTGGCTTCTTTTCTTTAGTTCCCACCCCCAGAAGGCTGGTCTTTGTCTTTTGTCCTTCAGTGTAAAGCCAAAAAGCTTTATTTACTTCAGCGTTTAGCCCACGTTCTGGCTCACAGACACTGGCGCACGAGTGGGTATTCTGCATCTCTGTAAACACACCAGTTCATTGAACAAATATGGACTACAGTTTTCCCATGTTTGAAAATGCAACAAGCGACACAGATAAAGATAAAAATAGGGAAGAGAGGGATTGTTCTCAGATACTCAGTCAAAAGTTATCACTTTTAAATCTGTCATTCAGACAAGAAAATCCCAAGGATCTAACCATCACAGCAAACACACCTCTGCACTGCAACACAAACCATAGCAGTCAAGAGTTGGGGTCCACCATGGAAAGGACCAAATGCTTTCAGAATCCAGGACCTTTGCTCTGAGCTGAGAGCATCGCACCCTTCCCTGTTCCTCAGTTTCAGAGCGACATTGCAGAGAATGCAAACATGTGAGAGGGCTGTGCCAAGAACCTCCTCTCCTCACTTTGCTCCACAGAGGGAGAAGGGAAATGGAAAGATCCAAGTGAAGACAGATAAACACATAGAAAGAAATCTGGGGCAAATCAGAGAACATTATGGAAGAAGGAAGGGAGACACAGGGAGGAAGAGACATGAAACTGAAACATAATTAACTTATCAGACTCTCATGAGGCAACTGACATCTCTGAAAGAAAACTACAAAGCTTAGGACTTCAATAATCCCAAGCAATATTTTTGTGTTGCAGGATCTGAGGCCCAGGTTCAGGAAAGCATCTCTACTTCAGATGCTGCTTAAGTATGCGTCCAGATACAGAAGGTCAGGCAAAAATCACAGGAAAACCATCCGGAAGGACAGAGCAACTCCAGTGAACAATGCTGCTTTTCTGAAGTCCAAGTCAACAGACACTTGTAAGAGGTCATCAAAGGGATTAGAAGGAGCACCAGTACTTCCCCAGAACTGATCAGGAGTCAAGACATAGGGCGAGAGAGGTGTAGTCAGGAATTTCATCCATACTTGGACCCAGACAAGACCAAGGTGGAGATAGTACTTTCTCTCTGACCAACAGACATAGCTAGAAAAGCAGACAAACTAGGGCATAGAAGATAGGAAACGAATCTACGGGTTTCTTAAACAGAGATATAAAATATAAATTCTAAACAGAAATCTAACTTCAATCTTTCACTTTTCTCTCATTTGAAGAACAACAAAGTCCGATTCGACTGATGGACTCATTTTAGAGCATCACTTTAACTTTCCAATAAATAAAAACATCCACACAGGGTTTCCTAACTTACTGGCCAGTTTTCTTATAAATAACTGCAGTGTTTTCTCTGCTTGTCTACTACAGTGCAAATATTGACATACATGCTAGAGCTTGATGGATGACATTATTAAAACCAACAAGTAGATCCTCAGCAGAACATTAATGTGTACCCAGCAGTCTAATTATGGTCAGGCAGAGCCTTAATGCAAACAGATCAGGCAAAATGGCTACACAAAAATGTATGACACAACTACACAAAACCAATAAATATCTTCAACCTGTTGACTGCTCATGACCACTAACTAAAGTAGAAATACAAGGCTAATTCCAAGTTAAACAAAGACAGAAATCCTTAGCATTCTGGAAATCATGCTGAAAGAGTACAGAAGGAGAAAGATATTTGATGGGTTTGGTCTAGGATTTTTTTAAATTTTTTATTTTAATAAGTTCAACATATTTCTCTCAGCTGATCTAAAAGATAAAAGACTTGTCAAACTAATTCAGGCAAACACCTTGCAGATTATAGGATTCTGAAATTTAAAAGTGTATATAGCAGAACCCCTGTATCCAAATAAAATTCCAGGGGTTGAAAGGACAGTTTATATATACACATACATATATATATACACACACACCGCTCAGTGAGAATTAGGCTAAAATTTCACCATCTCCTGCAGTCACCTTCCTATCTAAATTAGCAAGAACTTGATAAGGAAACCCCAGTATTTTCTACAAGGAAGATCTGGTCAAATTCAGGTATGTAAAATTCAAAGTACTCTGCCATGCATTTAGAGACAGTAATTTTTTTCCAGAATGGGCATAATCAAAAGATGCATACATTCACATAAATGGATATAGAAATGCAAACACATGCACACGCACGGATATATTCACATATTTTTGCATTGATCTAACCAGGAAGCAAAAATAGTCAAAGAAAGAGGACCAATTTCTTTCTAGTCTGTACTCCAACCCAGAGAATCATTATACCTCTTCAAAATAAACAATGGTTCAGAGGAAACAGAAAACTAAAAGTTAAGCCTATCATCAGAGCCACTGATCACAAGTGCCACGTTGTATTCACTCAGGGTTAATGAAGATTGGTGTAATTTCCCATCTAGAAACCCATGCAATCTGCAAGACAGCTGAAAAGCCAAACGATTCTACAAAATCTAAATCTTTCACTGTATACCAGCGCTGATTATTAATGCCTCCTCCTTCCCTAGGATGTGCAAAAATGCAAAATCTTATTTTTGACCTCATCAGTCTATCCATTTCTCAAAAGACACAAGCCCAGAGGCAACCTTTGTTCCCTGCAGTATCTGACTAAAAATTTTGAATTGGCAGAAATATAATGGACCTTTTATCAGTACTTTTTCCTACTTACTCTTCAGGCCACTGAAACCAGTTATTTATCATGTTACATGACCACAAACGTCAGACACTAACTACTGCAATGAAACTCTATCATAAGCTTTTAGAAGAAGCTAGGAATGTGAAGCCCACTGCATCTCCCCCTTGTCCTTGTCTGTTCTGGCAGGAAGAGTCTTCAAGAATTCCAACAAGTCACTGAGCCATGATCTTGCTTCCTTTCCTAGAAACCACGCTGGCTTTCTTTTATCTCTTTGTATCTGTTAGGCCTGTTTGCTCACCTCTACCCATTTAAACTTTCCCAAGAAATGAGGTTAAAAGAATTGTTCTGGACTTTCTAGACATTAAACAGAGAAATGTAAATTTGCTGATTCAGCAGACCAAGCCTTAGCTCAGCATTATCTCCACGCCAGATGTTCTAAGGTGAGGCCAAAAGATGACCAAAATTATCCCAAAGACATCTATTCTGAGCAAATTAGGAAGTTACCATCTTATCTTTGGACACAGTCTCCTGTGGAGTAAAAGAATCAGCTGGGATGGCTGACATGATTACTGTCTGTTTTCTGCATCGTCCCTCTCTAGAGTTTGCTGCCAGGGAGCAGCTAAGGCAGGCACTGCTCCAAAAGGGAAGGGGAGCTGAAGTCAAGCGTGATAAGGCACGTAGCGGCAGTGGCCTCACTGGCAAAGGTGCAGTCCCACTGCACCCAAGCAAGGTGAGCAGAGAGGTTCTTAGCAGAGCTTTCTTGGAGTGCTTTCCTCAAAGCTAGGCACCTGAACCACTACCTAAGTTGGCCCAGGCAGCCAAATTCCCAGGAGGGCTGGGGAAGCACTCAGGGACCTGACGTTTGCCATCCCTGTAACGCAAATGCATTCTGTATCCCCCTGAACTGCCACGGTTCACAATCCTACAGGTTAATGCAAAATTATATGGTAAATCATCTTAGTCTTCTGTAACTGCTTCATCCTCTTTCTCAACTTCCTAGGTGCTTCTCTAAATGTCTTTTCCACTTCTATAAGCAACAACTACTGAAGGCAGCTTAGCTCCTTGATCACTCACTTTTTATGATCTACCATTTAATAAACCACAGGTTTCACAGTGTTGACATACAGAATCCTTGTCTAACAGTCAAATATAAAGGATTAAAATGACAGCATGCTGAAATATGTTGGATTTTTATTTACATGGCATGATTTTTCAGGTGTAGGGTATCCAGATAAATTTGCATTTAAAGCTTAAATTCACTTCCACTATGGGCAACAGAGCATTTATACCACTTCTAATGGCTTAGTTGAGACCTCCAAGTAGGTGAAATTAGCTCACTTTTTCATTTACCACTATAGCACAAAACAGTCACAGCTGATCAGCTTGGAGTCAGGAAACTATTAAATACAATTATATCACTTATAGTTTGCTGCATTGTAACCATTACTCAAGTGTGGGACAGAACCTCTAAAAATAAGACTGTATTTTTAGATGCTTAAATACAGCTATGACCACAGATCATGAAGCAGTCATCTTCTTTAGCCCCTCAATTTTGCCAAACTGTGAATACAGCGCAAATCTGACTATGAAGTGGGATGTCCCTGTAAAATACTGATTTTGTCAACAAAGTGGAGGTGCTTCTCTCTAACACGTGATGGCAAACCATGGTCTGTGCATTCTTGGGTCAGCTCAAAATTTCATCACCTCTCTCACAGCACCTGCCGTTAACATTTACAGCCGAGAAGTAAGCTTGTACTGGATCATAGCTGGAGCACACTTCCTACTGCATTTTCAGCATGCTGGTAAACACAGGGAAGATTTTCAGTGGTGCAAAGTCCTGTTACATGCCCAATTCCTATTTGCATTACGTGTAGCACAATCACAACTGAAAGGCTTGGAGCTTATGCTGAGGCAGTGGAAGTGGGAGAATTGTTAAATAAAAAACCAACAACATTCCAAGGACTTAAACTGACTTTCAATCTATTGAGTGCACTTGGTGTAGCAAAATCCTTCCAGGACCAGACACCCTGCAAAATAGGCTAATAGGTTAACCAGACGGTTAACCAAAGTTGAAAAAAAACCAAATGAAAATCAGTGCAGGTCAAGCTTCCTTCTTGGGGACAGGGGGGGAAGTTTTATGCACACTTCCCCGTGCTGTTTTCTTGGTTATCACTAGTAAAATCTCATCTCTACGTTATTTAAAACTTGCTCTCAAAATTGCATTTAGTCTTAGCAGCTGCAAGACAAAAGAAATGTAAAAGTATAGTAGGCAGCTCTCCTTCATTTCCTTCCTTTACTCTTACATATCCTGTGTGCAACTGGAATGCTTCTCTTTGATTATCCAGTGGAGCAAATGCCACAATGAATGCAATCATGCCTTATTACCCTACATGTCTGTAGCCTATTGCACAGCTATGTACAGATGTTTTTACACAGCTTGGTTTTTTAGCTACAGGGTCTATAAAACAATAGAAACTATCTGAAATGTTTTCAAGCCAGCAAAGGATAAAGGCACTGTAAAGCAGTCAACTGGATAAAAGCCATCTATGTCTGACAGGAGGAGAAGAAAAACCTCAGAGGTTTCTCAATTATAAATGCGTCAGCTTTCTTAAACAATATGTGGCTGCAGTCTGCAGCAAACTGACCAGGCTGGAACGTGTAAATAGAGGTAAAAATAAAGACCCAGGCAATGGAAAGAAGAAACACAAACCTCTGGCCTGTTGAAGGGTTGAATCATTATTTTACTGACCTGAAGAAATGGCTGCTGCCCAAAGAAGCTGAGCTTCCACTGGGAAGGCCTGAGAAGAGGTAGCATTGCCTCCAGCTGAGGGGCCTGGACTGAGACTCAAGAGCTGTGGCTTAGCCCCAAGCCAGCTCTGTCCTTTGGCATGTCCCTTCACATCTCTAGGCTTCATTTCCTCACTAGGTACAATAGGGATAACAGTTCTGATCTCTTTGGTAAAGAGCTTTGAATTTTTCCTGAGGAAAAGCCCTATTTACAAATTCATTTCCTTTTCCTCTCAAGAAATAAGGGGGCTTATAAAAAAAAGATGGCGACAGACTTTTTAGCAGGGCCTGTTGCGACAGGACAAGGGGGAATGGCTTTAAACTAAAGGGGGGTAGATTTAGGCTAGGCATAAGGAAGAAATTTTTTACGCTGAGGGTGGTGAA
>NW_008794427.1:509771-513139 GCF_000699145.1 Aptenodytes forsteri | reverse complement strand
GGCTTGGCTTATAAAAAAAAGATGGGACTTTTTAGAGGTCCCTTCCAACCCAAACTATTCTATGATTCTATGAAATTCTTTTTTACAAATAAAATAAAATGAAAAAAAACCTCAATGTGTTGCTTAATGGCACAGGTCTATCAGGGAGGCACCGTGAATTAACGGGTAAGGCAGTGGATTGGAAGTCAGGATGTGCAAAATCTGTTCCCTGCTCTTGGATAAGAAACAATGAGCAAATGCTTTTATGACTCCCAGGTTTTCCCTGTCCACCTGGTCTGAAGCTTGTCATAGCAGAAAATCCTGCTTTCTGCTGCAGACAATCTTGGGTAGGCATTTCTAGCACAGATAACAATAGCAAGCAATGGGTTATTTATAGCGTACTGACAGCAGGTTTGACACTGCAGAAAACAAACATTATTTCTCTTTCCACAGCCTTATATTATAAAAGAGAATGAAGGAAGCAGGATGAGCTATGAAAGCAGAAGACATGATTTTATTTGTTTTATGTTCATTCTTGCAAGAATCCCCCAGAGAAACAAATCCTTAGTAAAGCAAAGTGACGGAGCTGGGGTGTGAAGCTGGTGAAGCAGTGCAGGAAGCATGTAAAATCTGCAATCTGCAAGTCTCCATTTACATGGGTGAGACGAGAGACAACAGCAGAAATACTATAAACCCCAAAAGACAGAAATGGTCTGTCCACAGACCTAATATAATGAGATTGTTCTGCTCATGTCTGCCTCAAAGGCTTCTCAGCTTCACACACACAGTAGCAAGGAGCAGTTCCAGAGCTTTTCTTGACAGTTGTTTGGCAGTGTGTGCTTAGCTGGACATCAATTAGGCTTCTGCCTTCAGCTTGTCTGTTTGTAAACACAATGACCACTTTCAGAGATAAACAGCAGAAATTTCTTTAACTAGTGATTAAATGGTATTTAGCCATAAGCAAAGCCTTGATTCTTAGGCAGTGTCCCACAAATCATCTCTAATTTAGAAAATAATCAAGGCAGAAAACTGTCTAGGAGATAAAACTGTAATTCAGAAGTTCTAGCATAGCATATTCAGGTGAACCAAAAACATAAGAACTGCCTGTCGCAAAAAAGGAAAAAAACCATTAAAAAATTTTGTTTCTGATTGTTTTCTACTCCATGCTAGCACGAAAATTTACTGAATTGCTTCTGAGGGATACTATCACATAAATTCATTGGGAACTGTTAGTTAAAACAGTAATAACGAGTTCTTTTCCCCACAATGATTGCATGTCAAAGCCCCAGACGTAGGAAGGGGGTGAGGGGTAAAAAGATAGGGAAGGGAACATCTTATGCAGGTATCTGCCCTTTAAGCTAGGAGACTGAAATTCCCAGGTGCTTTGTGTACATGTCTATATAATTTCACACAGACATAAATGGCCCTGGAGTGGAATGCAGTACATGTTTGCACCCGTACCAGTCAAACTGCACAATGATTTAGCGCATAAAGTGAGTTATGACATGGAGCTGAAATGAAAGAATACAGTCAGAGTATCAGAATAAATATCAACAAAGTCCTGGCAAATATTTTCCTTCATGACATACTCCTTTTAATAAAGGCAACAGAAAGCTTAGTTACACACCAATTTGACATTAGGCTAGGATTTGGTTTGGAGTCCTAGGTGCCTGATGGGAAAGTACCATAACACAATTCTTGTAGCCAGTGAGTTTTCCAAAGGTATCTTTCATTCAAATAGTAATCAGCACCCACCTTGTACAATGACGAGATGTGATGGCCTGAAGGATGTTTACTCAGAAACAGGTTGCCTGGTAAAGGAATACTATGGTTCCTTTCCACAGCATTTTAGATAGTTGTTCTCTTGTACTTATCAAAACACATTACCATGAACCATTAATAAAACCATGGGCGAAGGTAAAGTTTTCAAGCTAAGATAAACTTAAATGTCCTGCACCACCTTTGGGGCAAGTCACAGTAAAGAAGACAAAAGCTCTGGCATAAAAGCCTGACTGGAGGGTTTGAGTGAGCAACAAGAAAAGCAAGATTTAAGATCAGCGAAGATACGCTAACAAACAAAAGCAGGGTGGTAAGCTGATGAGAAGATTTTGGACATGCTGCCTTACAGTTGACAAAGACTCTGTATGTACTTCAGCAAGCCTGCTTAAATATCTATGAGCATTAATTACCAATAGCAGTTTGATGGTGGAGGAAATGAAAGGCCAGGTACAGAGCAGGAAGTGTGTTACTCCTCCCCGCTGACAGTGTTCAGTTCCAAATTACTGAGAACAAGCTAGCTTCAAACATACACCACCACTGTGAGGCCCATTGTTTTATCTTGTGGGATGGGTGCTTCCTAAGAAGACAGACAGATAAATAATTGGAAAATAAAAGTGCTTGAAACACATTTTGGGGCTACAAAAGAAGAATGATGTATGGAGGAGAACTAATAAGGAACTGCTGGAGGTCTATGAAGAACAAAGTGTAGTAAACGTAGGGAAATTCCATAACCTCAGTGGGCAAACCATGTGGTTAACGTGATGGAAGACAGACCATCCAGGCCTCTCTGGGGAGAGCAGCCTCTTGGTGTCCAGGCCCAGCTGAACAAAGAGAAGATGAAGGAATAAAATTGAGCAAGAGCTTCTGAGAGCTCTGAACTACCACCAAAGAGAAATAGACCCTTGGCAAAAAGGCAAGGGAAAGGGGTTAATCATGAGAGCAACTGAGGGTCTGTGATACTTCAGAGCTAGGGACTGGAAACACATGGAAGAGGAAACAATGACAAACGTACAAAAAATCTGTCACTAACCCTCCCTCCACTAAATGCTTTCATTTATTTTAATTAGGCAAATTAATTCTTGCCCCCAAGACATGAAACAACAGAGAGATGAAGAAAAAAGTTGAGATAACTAGAAATTCAGTCGATAGCACTCACAGATTAAAAAATGTTAAGAACAGAACAGACTGATCAATGACCTCTTTTCTACAGAAAGACCTTGCAACAGGACCGTATAAGCTCCGAACTAAGGACAGTATCTTGTGTTTGGCTACTGCGACTCTTCCAGAAAGACAGTCATTTATCAGCTAAGGAGACCAAGAATCCACCAGTGCCCTTAGTATATGGAATGAATAAAGACAAACCTAAACAAGGCTACTGAGCTGCAAAACAAACCCAAAGGCAAATGAAATTCAAATGCTCTACTTTTCATAACAATAAAAACAGAAAATAAGTCTCTATAAAATATCAGCACTTCACTCAACCAACTACATTGCACACATTTTAAGTTTTCATATAAATCAATGAGAAAAGGTTGATGTATTTAATAATAATTATATAGTCTGTTAAAATTAGCATGCCCAGCTTTTTTTTTTTTTTTTTTTTTTTTTAA
>NW_008794427.1:491179-509728 GCF_000699145.1 Aptenodytes forsteri | reverse complement strand
ACCAGTTATTTTTTTTTTTTTTTTTTTTTAACAGACTGGATGGAGGGGAATAGATTATGTATATATGGCCTTTGTTTGTATTTTCTGTTTTACTTGTCTTTCCAAAAGCAGACTGGTCAGCTTCACTGTGGTTTCTGCTGGGTTTTGTTTTCTGGCTCTCACAGACTATTGTTTCTTTGCAAGATTTTTAAATGTTTCAGTGATTTTGAATGCTCAGGTAGACAGCTTAATAGACAGGTCAACTGATTTTCAGAAAGTACAAAGGACCATCCTGAGGATATCAGGCTTTCCAAAGATGTCTCAGGTACCCCAAACCAACTAGTCTCTCTAGAAAAAACCTCAGCCAGGTTTTTGACAGAGGCCCAAAGGAGGGTTGCATGTCTCAGACAGCATATAAGAACAGGACCAGGATCCTGACCCCACTGAAATCACTAACAAAACTCTCACTGAGTCCCGTGTAAGACAGATTTTCCTCTGGTCTTTAGCTGTGAGCCTGTGAACAGCTGTGCACATGCGAAGCAGCTTGGCTGAAGCCATGTCCCTGAAACAAGAAAGAAGGAAAAGCGCACACAGGACACTGAAGTGAGGAAGAGCAAGGGTTACGGCACCAGGAATTCCCAATTACTTGAGTGGCTATGCTCATCCCAGTGCTTCTATTAAAATTTATGCAATCTTATATTACACTCACTTGGCACACAAATTTTTAGCGGGAATTTGGAAGAGGAGAGATTGCTAGCTGGTGAAAAGAAATTGGAAGGTCGTTGTGGGTAGGGTGGGGCCTGAGAGATGGTAGTGATGAATATGCCCAATAGCACTGTCTGGGTTGTGCAGCCGAGCATTTATTTCCTAGCAACCAAAAGGCAAGGGAGAAAGTCTTCCACTGCACTGTACCATGGCTCCCTTTGGTTTCATAAAGCCAGCAGCCTGACTCTCCATTGCCCTACCCAGCCACAAGTGACAAAAATTTGCAATGCTGCTAGGTCCCTTTCTTTTACAAACACCAAACCAACTTGACAGTGTTTCTTTAAGGGACATTTTAATCTACAGTATATTCATTTCAATGCATTAAAGTGTGTTTGATTTTGCTCCGAAGGACAGTCCCAGCAAGGCTTTTGCTAAAACGAGGCACTGCTTCTCTAATGAATTGTTTTAAACAGCAGGTATTTCTATTTATTCTGGCATCAAATAAAAACCCGCCCTGGAATATACAGAAACATTCAACACGAACCACTATGGAAAATGTTTTTAATGTGAGAATTCCTTTTCTTTTCCACTCTCAGAAAACCAGCTAGTCTTTTCCCTTTCCTTGGGGATTAATTCTCTGTTGTGACACTGTTAGGGGACTGGAATCAATATTACATAGGGAGGAAGGTTTAAATGAACAGTACACAGTACAGGCAGGACCATCCAGAACGGTTACTTGCTGCGGACAGGAGGCCACCCGACTGCACAAGCAAACAGCCAAGGAAAAGGTAAAAATGCGCAGTCCTTTATTCAGGTGTTTTACATGGAATAAAAAAAAGGATGAAATCTACTTGGAGACATAGACCAAATGTCTCATTTGCAAAACCTGGGCATATTTGGAAACACTTTACTATGATAAACTCATAAGAAGAAAGCAGGGTGTAGCTACAAGGGGAGGGAAATTGGCTAATAGCACCATAATATGCAGCTCTCTATGACAGCACTTTTCACCCATAGCTCTCTACACACTTTTGAAAGAAGGAACAGACTAAGATACGAACACACTGGTACAGCAGAAGGATTTCATCTGTGCAGTCACCCAGCAGCACAGTGGCAAAACCAAAACCCAATTTCCCCATCCACATATCAGTGTTTGGAAGACGCAAGAAAAAGGACACAAATTATGGAAGGATTTATAAACTTCAGGACTCTCAGTAAATTATCTTTGAGCCTTTTAATTAAAGCCAGCTAGGGGATGGGAATGTTTTTCACAAAACATCGATTCACTTGTGGAAACAGCCTGGAAAACTGTGTTTCTCAATCACCTTCGCTCTGATGCTCGGTTTTCTCCGGGCAGCTATTCCTTCAACTAAACCTGCCCATCTGCAGTATATACGCTATACTCTGCTTTCTTTTCCCCGACATCAAGCCACAGAAAAGCACATGTGACTGCAGCAGAGGTAAAGACGTTTTTAACCAGGGCAATTTAAGGATATTTAAGACACATTCTCATTTTCCATTTTCCAATTCCACACTGCCCCCACTTTTATTATTAACTGAATACAGGGAAGCTTCAGCTTGGATCTGGGGTAACATGTACACTGAGGAATCAAGGCCAAGCTTTGCCTTGAAATATGCAGGATCATTCCTAACTAACCGTAAAGCTGCTTATTTGGCACCAGCAGTGGAAATATTGAACGAAAGGGGCATTCTCAATCTGCTTATGTCACAGAAAGGTTGGATTCTGACAACGTGCAAGGCTCCAAGCTGCAGCCTGATATTAATAGCTAGACATTAAACTCTCAATTTGGCTGGCTTAGAGGCAGCTCAATTGGAACAAAGATTTTTCTGCAGGAAACGGCAGATCTGGTTAGAGTCACATCACGAGAGATGAGTCTGAAGCAGCAGCAGACTGCAAACTTTTTGACTGGTGTGTGACAAGGCTGTCTCGCACAAAGTGAACCTTCCCTGCTCAAATTGCAGAGTGTATCGGAGGTCCCGCAACTGAGGCTGTTGAAACACAATTGTTGCAAATGTATTGCACGCAGGCATATTGTTTTCCTTCTGTCCACCTCCTTTTGAATCCGTTCGTTCTTAGGGCTAACTTACACAACCAAGTGGGACAATGAGCATTAACAAACTATTTCTTAAACAAATGTGGTTCTGTTTCTTGATGCAGCCAGTGGGGTATCACCCCACAAAGACATACCTACATATTTTCTCCATTTTTGAGCTTGTTTCAGCCATTATGTAACCTTCCACACTACCTTGGCAGCTGGGCCAAGAAAATTTGAACGAAGTCCCCAGAGCAACTGGTTTCAGTGAGAGGCCCCTGCCAGAATACAAATACAAACCTCCTGCTGCTGTTTTCTCTCTGTGTCTGCATGGCAGGCAAAGATTCCAGACAGGTTTTTCAATATAGATCTTTTTGAGCACAAATGAACACCTCTTATAAGCCATTTAAACTTCATAATCCCACTTCCGAACAACAGCTGGGCCTCAATACTTCCACCAGGGAAGGTTTTGCTTCCATATTTCCCACAGTGTAAAGAAAATCAAGGCACTGTCACTAAAAACCCCATCACCTCCAGCACTTTCAGTCCTCTTATTTCAGTACATATAATCTAATAGATGCTTTATAGTCTCTTAAACGTGACTAAGCAACATTAGATTCTGGACTTGTATTGCATCATATGCTCAAGGACATCACACTGCTTTATATGAGAACTTCTTAAGCCATGCAATCTCCTGTAGCTTTGCACTCAAAATCCTCATTTCATAGAGGTAGACAGAAGCATTCAGAATGTAAGTGACTTGCCAAATGTCACACTGTGAGTCAATGCCAGAGCTGGGAATAGAAGTCAGGAGTCTAGAGTCCAGATTCTCTGCCTTATATAGAGCAGTAGTCTCAGTCTCCTAGTTTACGAGAGTGCCTGCTCACCAGAAAGATGTTTCTTCCTTTACAGGATGGCAGTGTACCACATTGCAATCATAGAACCATAGAGGAAGGGACCTCTAAAGGTCATCGAGTCCAACCCCCCTGCAATAAGCAGGGACATCTTCAACTAGATCAGGTTGCTCAGAGCCCCGTCCAACCTGACCTTGAATGTTCCCAGGCATGGGGCATCCACCACCTCTCTGGGCAACCTGCGCCAGTGTTTCCCACCCTCAGGCGTAAAAAATTTCTTCCTTATATTGAGTCTAAATCTACCCTCTTTTAGTTTAAAACCATTACCCCCAGGGATGGGGCATCCACCACCTCTCTGGGCAACCTGTGCCAGTGCTTCACCACCCTCAGCGTAAAAAATTTCTTCCTTATACCTAGTCTAAATCTTCCCCCCTTTAGTTTAAAGCCATTCCCCCTTGTCCTGTTGCAACAGGCCCTGCTAAAAAGTCTGCCGCCATCTTTTTTATAAGCCTTCTCTCCTCTAGGCTGAACAACCCCAAGTCTCTCAGCCTTTCTTCACAGGAGAGGTGTTCCAACTGCAATGGCCAACTTCATCCATAAGCAGGTATAAAAACACATATGCATCTGCTGAGACCATGTTCTTCATATATAAAAACAAAGTATAATGCAAGAAATGAAAGCAAGTTGCTGTTCTAGAGAACTCTGGGGAGTGCTATAACCTCAGCATCACCATCAAGACCAAATGCGATGTCATTCTTTGGACGAGCTTCTTGCTTTCACAAGCAGTCTTGCTGATTTGGAGGGGACTATCTGGGAGCTGGAGTGAGGAATAGGAATCTGGCAACAATACAGATGGCCGAAACATCAACATAATCCTTCGTAAGCCAGTATGGTATACCAGTGGGCATCAGCCTACTTTGATTGTTGCACTTGTATTAAGCCCAAGTAAATGCCATGCTACACTGCTACTTATATAACCCATGTATATATACAGGGCACAGAGTGGTGGCTAATAAAAACCTAATTTTCTACAATTGACACCTATTTTCCCCTATTCTGACTAAGGAGGAAAACTGGAGAATCTTTCACACAGTTAAAATTTAGTACTACTGACATAACCACTTTCTCAACCCAGCTGCATGCCACGGAAGTACATTCCTTAATTTGTTCTTCCTCTGCTGTGACACATATGCAAATGACACAACAAGGCCAAATTCCCTTCTGGTCTAACATCTGTAATATGAATGGATTACATATGAGCTAACTTTCATCAGTAAAGAAAAATCACATAGTTATATCACCAATACAATACCTTTGGCAGAGAAGGGGGAATGAAGCTAATACAGTGCTATATCCATCCACAGAAGGCAGAGACAATGATCTCTATATAAATCACAAGTATATGATATATTCAGGGCATAAGACATTGTCCATAATTATCAGATACTATCCTATGGGTTTAGGACACACATAAGGAATCAGAAACATGAAATATCTGTTTTATGGATAGGAATCCATCGAAATCCAGCATTCCAATTTCATATTGCACCACTGCATTACCCAATTTCATATTGCACCATTGCATCACCATTGCAGGCTGATGACCAGAGGAATTGGTTATCTTCTTCAGGCTCTACCTCCAGCCACTAAGCATGAGAAGTATTTCTCAAGGCAGGGACAGATGAGATATCAGAGTACGGTATAACTTGGACAGACTTCATTCAGATTGCAGCCCTACCAGAATAGTTCCTCGTTTTATAGTTTTGAAGAAAACTTTCAAGATATGCTGCCAGTATATACAACACAGAGATAAGGGCCTAAATTGTAGATGATCTGAAACGACTGCAGTAACTCACCAATTTGGGTACAGGCAATAATGCTTGAAAATCAATGTTATCAAAATATTTACTTATTTCAACAGTACTTATGAAAAGATGGTATCATATGATGGAGGATTTCATCTGTACTCAGGGATAAGGCACACTGTCTCTGCGTTCAGACAACAGAAACAGTGGGGCATAGAAAATGTATAAGTGAAGATGCTAGTGCTTTGCTGCCACGTAATGAAACTGTCAGGGGAGAAGGAAGGAAAAGTAGGACTGAAGAGAGCAAAGAGGCCAGGCTGGTTTTGTCCCAGGAACATTCACCTTCTAAATATCTTGGAAAAACTATGCTGGAAAGAGCAACAAATGAGTTTAATCTTTATTGCTCTGATCTTCCACTTTCTCCACCGCAGCCAAAGCCTGCAGCAAGTCGCAGCACAAGAAAGTACTTGGGTATTGTAAGAACAGAAAAGAAGTCATAAAAATATTTCCTTAGTCATGCTGTCTATGGTAATATAATTCCCTGAATAGAGATCTTCAACAATACCGTCTTTAAAAAGGGAAAGAGCTCTGACCTTAGTCAGCATGTGTCTTCCATCAGCTTCTCTGGTTTTTTTTTTACTTCTTTATTGTATCTTACCACAGCCATCTCCAGATGCAGGTACACAGTATAAAAACCTTCCTCAGTGGAAGCGTGTTTTCCATTGGACACAGAATAAATGCATTGTGAGGGATTCCGACTGGAAAGAAAACTTGGACATAGAGGCCGGTCTTTGCTTACGTTTGAAAAGAAAATGTATGTATTTTTCAGCTCTGTATTTCCTCCTTTCACCTGATCAGTCTCCACAGCATAGAGAGGGAAGGACCTGCATTCTGAGATGAGACGTTCGTAGGTAGTTTCAGAGCTCCTGCTGAAGGCCCTTTCCCCCCATGCTCTTCATCACCCACTATTGTTAGCGCAGCAACCCCTAGTCTGAGAGTGTCTCTCTGAACACTGGAGTGGAAGATCTGCTGAAAATCGGGATCCATTCCAAGTTTACATAGAATGTCGGATAAGGGGCCGCTTGACTTTGAGGCAAGTCTAAAAAAGTCATGCAATCATCATAGAGAGGATGTTGAGCTATGCCTCCAAACACTGCTGCTACTGTGGTGATTAAAAAAAAGATACGAGGAGAACAGATACAGTGAAGCTTACTGCTACCTAAGTTAAATAAATAAACAAAGTTTTAATGTGTGGGATGTAAGGACCCTGTGTATCCAGGGTTTGGATAAGATTAAAGGCAGTTAGGAAGTAGGAGGAGTAGGAGGCAGAAAAGAAGATTTAACTTGGCTTTCCTACAATGAGGTATTATTCTTCTCTGGTGTCTGAGTGCCAGTTTGATCTGGGAGTGTTACACAGGTTCTTACAATTGGAAATACATTCATTAGTTAGCAAATTCTTGGTTTAGGTGTGAGAGCACTGAAAGGAGCATTATACAGACACACCAAAAGACAGTTTCCTATCTCCAATTATCTAATTCTACATCCAAAGAAGTAGAAATACTTAAGATTACTTCCTGACCTGAGAGACCTCCAGTCCTTAGAATGGGTTAATATTTAATGGCTTATTTATAGTTCATACCCTGCTCAACTAATTTATATTTGCATCACAAAGGTATACAGAATAGCAAAAGCAACATTACAGCAAATCAAAGAATGAAAGTTTGCCCAGAAAGCTCCTCTTAGCATAGAGGTGGCTATCAAAATACCCTCCCCTCTTCCTTGACTTACCCACAGTGTCACAAGGCTCGTCTTTGTGTACGCAGAAATCTGTCCTAGAAAGAAAAAGAGAACAGAAGTGAAATGTATCCTGTGCCTCCAGACTTCAGGCTAGGAAAAAGCAATGATGCATGACTCACATATCATGAGTGTTGAGGTTTGCATTTTTTTTAAAACTGCTGTGCAGTCTACACGATGACAACACAGATAGCAGCATTGATTGCTTCTGCAAGATCACCAGCAATTATGTGAATCAGCTCCATATACTACAGTCCAATTTAATCGACTTAAGATTGAGCATGTAAAAGAGTACTGCCTCACTCTATGATGTCAGACTTCTTCAGCAACTGGATTAAAACTGAACCTCTTATTTTCACAGAACTGTAACAAAAAGGAGCAGACACCCTGTGATGCAACAGCACCATCAAAAGTGGGAGGAGGATATATGTGGGGACACTGCCTGGAGACACAGAACTGATCATGTATACCCAGAAATTCTCAGTTCTTCAGTTTTTTTCTTCTTCCACTGGAATAGAAAAGGACAAGAAAGAAGCAGGACTAAGTAGAGAAAGACAGATGTTGACAAGGAAGAAGAAAGAATTTCAGGATTTGCCAGGTAACAGCTAGGTGAATTGGCTTAGCTAAACTTATTACAGTCAGATTTGCCATTTTATGATTTGAATCCAACACACAATTCAAGAGGCTTCATTTGGTCTCTATTACTCCCCCACAGCTCATCCAGTCTCCCCAGATCTCATCAAGGCAGGAAGAGATACTACATATGCCACTGGCACCCACAAATCAATGAGGGATCCATGGAGCTGTATTAAACAGAAAGAGAATAAAAAGCCTTGAAGCTCACCATCTAAGTGATGGTGACATTGCTCACATGACACTTCATGTGAGAAGATTTTGTAAATTAGATTCCTCATGACAGAAAAACAAGTGTGGGAGGAAAAAGTATTTTATAACTAAATTAATGGTTTGAATACATTTCAATAAGCACTTAGACCTAAACTTCAGGAGCTATCTTCACCAGACCTGCTTTGCAGTGCTATCGACTATGAAGAGGAGCTGGAGAAAAGCATCACATGTGCTCAAGCATTTCAGAAGTTCCTTAACCCAAGGGAAGCCAAGGAACCATAATCTCTATCACTATGGCTTTCCTCACCCTGTGGGGAGGCTAGTAAGAGAATCATATTAGCACATTTGGAGTGTGTCATTTGAAACGCCTGAGTCCCCGGGGGGATTTTGAGTTTAAGAGTTTGGCAGGGGGAAGATTAAAAATACCTAAAGGTAATACTTAGAGAATACTTAGAGAAAGATAAATACTTAGAAAAAGAAAATACTTAAGATAAAAATAGAGAAAGATTAAAAATACTTTTTTCTTGAAGAAAAATATGAAACTAGAGTTTATAGGAAAAGGGATTTAAGGCCCAGGACTGGCTGATAAACCCAAACCCTTCACACCAAATACCTTTGAAAAATCACAAATCAAGTTGTCAAGGGCTTGGAAGGAAAGAAACAACAGCTATTACCAGCTCTTGTTAAGTAGACATTGAAAACTAACCATGCAATGCAGAAAAACCGTAACAACCATCGAAGTGTTAAAAAATCGGATAGAAACAAAACAAAATCGGAAGCTACGACCACACACCGGCCCCAGCTTTCATTTTTCACTGCAGCCTCACTGTGTCTCGACACCTTGGCATTCCAGCCTTTCCAAAGAAGACTAATGACAGTCTCCTGACGGAGCTGGCACAAGCACGTCTGCTTGAGTTCCCAGAGCCAACTTGACGGAGGTTTATTTAAGGACTTATTATGTTATATAAACTGGTAAATCAAACAGATGCTTTTCTTGTGACAACAGATAGCTGAACTATTAGTAGATGGCAGGAGGCCATTGCTAGAAAAGCATCTCTCTTCAGGGGCTGGCCAGCTCTGCAAATAAAGCACAACAATCCTGCTCCTTGCACTCTGTGTTCTACACTGAAAGGTGTCTGGCACTTTCAGGCAGCTCCCTGGAGAAACTACCACCATGCCATAAAATGAGGCGTCTCGTAAACGATCCAGCACAACTTGCAGACTCTCCTACAGAGGTAGAACAATCCGTGTCTGTAAAGAGAGTGCTGTGATGCTGTCTGGTCAGGGAAGGACTTGAAACAGGTCAGCAAGAAGAACTGAACATAGCTGCCCAATTCACTGCATGTGGGCCTGCAAGTACGAAACCTCCTCAGCTCATCCTTTAAACTGTCATAAACACAAGTCCAAGAGACGCCATCCTTCTATTCAAAGATCTTGTACCAAAATGCTGGGCTTTAAATCATCCGGACCTATTGTAAACATTTTACCCCAAAACTCTGTGGCCAAACAGAAAAGCATAGCCAAACCTTTAGTCACAAGTGAGCTTGGTGGGTCTCAGTCTTCTTCCAAAGGCAAGCAGCCACCCCATCACAAAACCTATATACTGAAACTCCTACAGTCCTTTCCTGGCAATCAGAGGGGAGCCAAAGACTGAAAAGCCATTAAGAAAGATCTATCTATCTCACCTGTGGATCAGTCACACCAGTGAGGTAAGATGGCCCCATCATGGCACTGAAACTGATCTGCTTTTTAAAAGGTTTCAGTATCAGGTCTCTCTCTGGAGCATTTTTGAGCTTGACTGCATCTATATTTTTGAAGTGAGAGCTTGACATGATTCTATAATGATACTCCAAGGATATAAAAAAGATATCTTAATATTCATTGCATGTGCAGAGGTCTCTTATCACAGAGACATAGTTTTCTTAGCAGAATCTTTTATAGAGCTATGTTGGAATAAAACTCTTACTCCAGGAGGTGCAGTTCAAATCCAAGATCTGACCTTATCACACAAAGTCTTGGATAATATATTGAAATCACACGCTGTAGCTGTGAAGCAAATTTACTCTTCACTTTTAGCCACTGACTGAACCAAGCAGGCCATGTGTTCTCATCTTCTAGGGACCTGTGAAATTCTCGGTCATTATCACTTGTGGTACTGTGCAGAGTGTTTCCATTAGCAGACTTAAACAATTCTTCTAAAAAATGACAACAAGTCAGTTGTTTTGTTCAACAAAAATAGCCAGAAAAGAAGAGCTCAGAACTCCTCCTACAGTCACTCTTCCATCTGGCTCACACGAACTGGAAAAAAATACCTAACTGTGCTAAGCTAAATTCTGCAATTCAAGTCCTTCCTGTAAGAAAGAAGGACAGTAGTTGAACTGTGCAACATGAATAAGAAGTATTCTGTTTAACGGCCACTTCCCAGCATCCTTCAAACGACATCTTTTGACCAGTTTAACCCTGCAGGGTCATAAAGCTAAAGGACAGAGGAAACTGATACAGGCAAAAACCTGCCAGAAAAAACTTTGCACATCCATATATACATTTAGTAGCACTATGTGCCCAGTTTCCTTGATGCACATGGAATTGCTTCGTTTGCCCATTTAATGGGAAGGCAAAAGGCTGAAGAAATGTGGAAGGGAGGAGCAGTCTGCAAATGGAATAACTACACCAGTATGTCAGGAAAAAACCCAAGTCTTTGCTTAATGACAGCTCTGAATTCTGTTCCTATCAGTGTTGTGCCATTCTTCACACTGCGGTCACATCACCTATAGTCTAATAAGTGACACAAACACCTACTGCCAGGAGGTGAGGAGAACATCAGAATGTCTGAAGATTTCCTAAGGAATGCAGAAGACAGAAGATCAAGAGGGGGAATGTGTTTCAAATGAGACATGCTTCTAAGATCACTAAGATACAGATTCTGCAGACAGAAGTTATTCTGGTCAGCTGCCCATTAAAATATGAAGTGCATTATCCATAGATGCCAGAGATCTGAATTTCTGCAAGTTCAAAAACAGAATTTGAACAAGAAAAGTCTGATGACTATAGACACCACAACACTATACTCAGACCTTCAGGGCTATGACAGATTATTCCCACTGTTTCATTTATTTACTGAACTGGACAACGATATATCTTATTTCACAGACACAGTATGCCTCTTACCTGGAACTCAATCAGGTGGATACTATTAAAATCCTACAGGAGGGATATTTGCCACCTAGGTAATCTACTTTTGCATACAAATGAGTATATGGGGAACATCAGTTAGAGGTGGAGTTTCAAAAGGCAAGCGTGCCTTGGTGTTTCAAATGAACACAGCCAGATTGGAACCAGAGGGATTTCTTCAGAGGTTGACCCCAAAGAATCTGTTTCTAGTCCTAAAGCAGCTGCAGCTGCTGAAAATTCAGCTTCTGCTTTTTCTGGCGCAATTGCTTGTGCTGGACATGCTGTTGCTCCCATATCCTCTACCACTGGTCCATCTGTACAGTCTGGGGAGGGTCCAGGGACACACACACACACTCTTCCAAAGCCAAGAGCTGAAAACCTCATTTCCCTGATGCAGGAATCGGGCTGCTGGGCCAGAAGTCTTCCAAGCAATGCAGCATCCTCTATGCAGCAGACGCAGGATGGGTTAAGGATGACAAGACACAGCAAGAAAGAAGGAAAAAGACTACAAGTACACACTGCTGGCCTATCAAACAGGAAAAACTCTGCTCTTAATGCACAGCAACTGGCCTGAACTTTCTCACAAAATCTGAATCTAGTTTCTAAGCCAACCAAACCTGTACTTCTCCAGCTATTCTGACTGCAAAACCCTGCAAATCTGTTGAACAATTCTTCCTACAAATTCTTTCTACAGTTCTTCCTCAGATGCCTGAGTCCAACTCATTTAGCCTGACATTATGCATTCAATTTTATAAACTGCAGAGAGACTGCACAGATGAAATGTCCTGCTCATTCCCTCCGCCCCGTGCTTAGAGCACATCAGAAGAGATTCTGTATGCCTCACTTGTCATGCAGGACAACTGGATGCCCAGATGAGTTTAACAAAAATGTTAGTTATTTATTTAGGCCGTGATCCAATGAAACACATGCTTAACTATAACCAGGATGTGCAGCCCATTGACTTCAAAGGAACTATTCACCCTGTCTAAAATGTTAAGTATCTGCTTAAGTGCTTGGTTGGACTACACTGAATACAGAGGAGAGAGAAGGATTTAGGGGAACTGCACACATGTCTGTGAAGGTACATTCTTAGGAACTTTGGTCACCAGCTATTTCACTGAACGCTTACCAAAATCCCATGGATAGTTTGCAATGTGACTATTAACACGAGATTATTACGATCAGAATGGCAGTTTATGCAAAAACATGTATTTCTACTTACATTGTTGGCAGAGAAAAAAAGGCGAAAGAGGTGAGTAATATCAAACTGCAGTACAGACATTTCCTGTCTTAAATTGGGGAAGAACAGGGTAGGAAGCAGTGTTTTTCTAGCACATACAGCATCCATCTTACACTATATTTTTGTGCTCACTTTAATTATTCAGAGATCATTTCTATTCTTCATTTACATCTCAAAGTATGCAATCAACTTAAAAGACCACGGATTTGCTACTCAAAATTTATGGTGACTGCGAGGAACATGGGACTTGCATTGTATTGTGAGGTTGAGCTCAGGTAGTGAAGTTAGAGGAAAAAAGACTACAGGTTAATAGGGACAACACCCTTTTTGCTTACTTTATCTGGGCCATGCCCTGATGTGTTTGATACATCAATAGGTACAGAGCTGCAGGCTGCAAGGAATTTTGCTCAAGTATTCATACACATATTATTTCACATCTGAAATAAATGTAGCAGTTTTCAAACATACAAACTAAGAATGACAATACAAATAAATACAAATTAAGAATGACACCCCTCCTCTATCTCAGCTGTGATACAGGAGAGGTGTTAAAGTAGTTATTTCGTAGGGCAAAGAGAGAGAAAATTAATTTAGTTTATGGTATTCATCTCTCACTTTCTTTAGGAGAGAACTCCCTCAGCACCTCCCCACTACTGGCACACTGTCTGCTCCGCAGGTACCAACTGCCTCTCCTCTCCGA
This sequence comes from Aptenodytes forsteri, assembly GCF_000699145.1. Taxonomy (NCBI): domain Eukaryota; kingdom Metazoa; phylum Chordata; class Aves; order Sphenisciformes; family Spheniscidae; genus Aptenodytes; species Aptenodytes forsteri. Next base: position 496,580 of record NW_008794427.1, on the reverse strand, counting down.
CTGTTCAGTTGATTCACGTCTAATTACACACAGAGCACTTGTTCTCAGCTGTGTTCTCAACTCCACAGCTTCTTTATTCCAGGAAGAAGGGCTTATCCTCCAAAACCTCACCTATTTTTTCCACTTATACCAGCTGGTGTGAGAAAAAAGTATCACCTCTGCTACAGCCATGTCTTGCCTGTACACTGACTACGACAATGCTCTGGTTCAGGAGGAGAGATGCTTTTGCACAACCTTGTTAAGTACACACAGAAACAAGACAAATCACTTTCATCTGAGTCATCGGAGCCATCTGAACAGCATGTAGATAGCAAATGTATCATCATCATCATCATCAACAGATCTTTTTCTTGGATTACTGCTAGACCAGATAACCCCATCATTGACTATGGGCCATTATTGGTTGAAGTAAACTGATAAACCAGTCCTCACTATACCTGGTTACAAAAACAGCAGCATCCACAGGAGGGGTGTCATCCCTCGCGCCAGGAACCTGGTTGTTACCAAGGTATTTTGCCCCACCATATTCTTCATTTTGCCATTGACAAAAGCTCTCCAGAGACCTCTCTCCATGATGCCCGATAGACAACTTCGCCTTTTGGAAAAAAAGGGATGCAAAAGAAGAAATATCAGTCACAGTCTTTACATAAAGCATTAGGCCTCTGATGAAATATCAGAGGCTCAAAGATATAGATGTGATAGAATGAAAAGTGCAAAACCAGCTTCATCTGAGCAGGTGAACTAGGAACTTTGGAATCCACACTGACTTCTGTCATTTGATCTATAGAACAAACTATCAGCTGGCAGCAGTCATAAGCTTCTAATACAGCACTACATTCAAAAGTCTCGTAAGTCTGGAAGTTATATATTCGATACCAGAGCCATATAATTTTAATCTTTGTAACAGTTAACTCCCGAGACTGGTTTGCAACTGTAAGTGGGCAAAGATTTACCAGGAAGGATAAATAAAAGGACTGTAGCTCCTTTCACTCCCACAGCCCCCTATACTTCCCACCTTTAATACTGCCTGGTGTAGTGTGGCAGGCACTACTTAAGATTTGTGACCATGTGGCCAGACATGCCCCACTTCCCCCCACCCCACCCCAGCACGAGGATCCTGCTCTGCCTGTGAGACTACCACAGTACAATTATAGCAGCAGGGTAAAAATGAGTTAGAACTCACAGGACGATTGCGGAGCAGGACTAGTTTGGTCACTCGAATGCTGACTTTAATTCCAAGACTTTGATGTTGAAACATGTTGTACACCTGTTAAAATGCAAAGGAAACATCCACAGTGGATCAGTAACAATACCAAGACCTAGTAATAGTTGAAGGAACTAATTGTGACTGAAATTAGACATTTGCCCTTCAAAAAACTGACCCAAAACAAACCCAAATGGGTTGTGCTACTACACTAAATAAAATAAAGAATTTTTAAGAGCTACTGTGTTACCACTCTAACAGTTCCACTACTACAGCATAGCTAAAACACTTGCAAAACCACAGTAGGTTTGCTCCTACCACACTGCATTTGGCTTCACCACCTGACCAATTCATCGCAGACTAATCTGAGCAAGATTCAGCATTCAAGGACAAAAAACATTAAAAAACAAAACAAAAAATACACAAGCTAGTTGCAGAAAGAAAAATACTTTTAACTGGAATAAACAAGAGAAAAAGGGTTGCTGCGCAACAAAGGAAAGGAAAGAAATATTCCAAAGGAACTCTAAACAGAAACCAAAGTCTCAGGAACATGGATATACATTATGAAGCATCCAACTAATATGGATCTTCAGCATTTAAATATCAGAGATATCTGAATGCAAGATGAAATAATGGTGTGTTTTAGACTTCAGGAAATAGAATGGAAAAGCAATTTCCCTCTGTTATTTTCATATCTTATATAAAAGAATAGTAATAAGGCAACACATAATGACAGAAGCCTCAGGAAATACAAAAATAGCACCGGAAACTACCTTACTACTTTCTCCAGATTTTGCATTCCAGCTCAGATACTTCACCTTATTTTTATAGGTTAGAACATAAGATCTTAATTGGTGCCAGAATTTTATTCCACCCATTTCTCCATGTACAAAAGCTTTAACTAGACTATATCAAAAAAGGGGAGGGAGGGGCTTATTTTAAAGAAGTTTAAAATACCCCATAACCACCTTTGGATTAATATTGTATTCCCTACTCAGTCAAAAAAATAAAATCAAGACCACTGAAGACAGACTCTTGACTAATGGGAGGCAGGATTTGGCCTCAGGTAAGCTATATTCCTTACTCACGTCTCGTTTGGCTAGAAATATCACGCAAGCTCAGCTAACTTCCTACAACAAACCCAAGACATGAAAACATTTTGAATAGTATGTTTTCAACGCTTGGTATTTTTCCTATTTGTACAAATACTCAGGAATGTGCTCAGTGTAAGAGTGTTTAAGCTCTTTAGTGTTTGGGGTTGGATTTAAGCACACATGTAAATGTTTCCTATAATTTAGGCACAGATTGCAAGACAGACACTACTCAGTATTTGACCCACTGACCTTCAGTACAAGCACAATAAGCCATTTATCTTCCCTGCGGCTGGTATACAAATGCATATAAGTGCTGGTACTATTTACTTAGCTCGGGGGTATGTTAGTAGAGTAGCTAAGGCCTCTCACTACAGACCTGGGGAGATAAACTTGACACTTGCAGAGAAGGGATCTGACAGTTGACCTATCTGTAAATGAAGACCTGGACATTCAGCTGAGAGGGTCAATGGGGCATCATGCTGATCAAGTCAATCTCTCGTGTACCACTACAGAGACTAACAAACATTTGCATGTGATGGATGCCTTTGATTTGCCTAGCTCACTGCTAGCTCTGACCATCCCATAAAGTTTCTACTCATAAAACGAGAGTACGGCAAACAGGTTCTTATCATTAAGCCTAATGGATGATGGTGCTTGCCTTTCCATCAGAGCAGACAAGCTGCCTGCCTCCAGACCCAGCACAGAGAGATCCAAACACCACTGACTTCAAAAGGTAGTTTTGACTGGCAAAACTTGCATAGCAAGAACCAGCTGCTGGAGAGTTTAGCATGTCACTTTGAAGGCTGTCAGCCCCTCTTCCTTTTCTCTTGTGCTCTCCTAAGGATAACTTCAACTGCATTTGTATTTGCATCCATCAGTCATCACAGAAGAGCCCAACCTAGCTAGCAGCAGCAACAATTGGATACTAAACCAAAAAGACAGGAGGCATGCAAAAGAGGCTTTACTTTGCTTGTTTATTCAAGATTTGTTTGCTTATTCTCTTAAATGGAGCCCAAAGAAGCCCCAGATTGATGGTAGTTTGTGTTGCCTAGTAGGAACAATAACCTTTCCCTCTGGTAAATAAGCCTGACTGGTACAAGTGGCTGTTCTACTTCAGCACAACTAAAGCGTTCAAACACAATGCAACTAGAGAAGAGACAGACCCTTTCTCATCAGAGATCTGCTCCAGCTAGCTCTGCTTCCATCCTCCACTCTGAATGCCTCAGAGGCTGAACCAGACTTTTCAGTCCATGAGCTCTGACTGGATTAAAAGGGAGACGCTTGCTTCAGTGCAGTCAGACTGGTTCCTTTGCACTGCAATCAGTACTTTAATGTGTGTCCAGGTAAACACACTGTAACTTGCCTGACACCACAGTGCTGGCCTACCAGACTCTCATAATGACAGGATGCTGATTATCGCTGCGGCACAAATCCAGGTGTATTAGCAAAAAGTGTTTCTCCTGATGTTTTAGGATAGACAGTGTGCAGAATTTTGAAGATGTGGTGCAAACAAAAGCGGCAGTGCATATTCTGGCCATGCTTACGAGTTGTTTAACTACAAGGACGAATCTCTACGTAGAAGATTTAGTACTGGCAAAAGGCAAGAAAGTACGACAGCTAACAATACCCACATGTTGGGGTAAATAATTTCTTCATGAAGTTTCAAAAATTTTTCTGAGATGGATAGACAGTTGCCAGAGGAAGAGCAATCATTTTTTTTCCATGTTTCCTACAACTCTGCACTGTTTCTCAGGATTTAAAGTGTGATCATAATAAGCTCAGCTGAAGAAGACATTAGCACTGTGATTTAAGATGGTCCAGCACCAGAACTGCAGGACACTGTCAAAATATCGCATGTACAGTTTCCAATCTTCTTTCATGAACCAAGCTGAAGAGTAGAGAGACATCTGCAGCTTCATCTGCCTTCACTGATTCTTCTATTTCTTTTCCTGTTAGCAAAAAGCCCCCTGTAAAGTTTTATACAGAAAGGTCTACATAGATTTAGCTGGGAACTGTTCACAACCCACCCACAAATAAACTTGTCTTTCAAAATGAGCTAAGATCTGCAGGCAAATTAGCAAGAAAACAGACCTAAAAGTGTGCCTGCAAATTGGTCTGCACAAGCAAACATCACCACCCAAACAGCTCTTACTCATTAACCAAGTGAGTAGAGGACGTATATTCTCATCACTGTACTGAGAGGACCTTCTCAATTAAAACAGAGTGCAAGACAGTTCTGCACAAGTGATTTGCCCTTCCATTTAGCCCAGACATAGGACTGTGAGATGGAGACACGGAGTTTGAGATTGAGAGGCAACCAGCCACGTGGCACTTGAGCTTCTCTGACTAGATGCCTGCCAGACCCCACCCAGCTGCTCTCTCACAACCTCTCCTCAACAGGACAGCAGGAAAAAATAAGATGAAAAATTCATGGGTCGAGATAGAGTTTTACCAATTACCGTCATAGGCAAAACACACTTGACTTGGGGAAAATTTAATTTATTGCCAATTAAAGTAATTTGTATAGAGGGAAACAAAGATAAATTAAAACAACACCTTCCCCTCACCTCATCCCACCACTTTTTCCTAGGCTCAGCTTCACTCCTCCATTCCTGACTCCTCTACCTCTTTCCCCCTTACCCAGAGCCGTGCAGGGGGATGGGGAATGGGGGTTGTGGTGAGCCCGTAACAGTTTCTCCTTCCTCCTCACACTTTTCCCCTGCTGCAGCATGGGTCCTCTCCATGGGCCACAGTTCCTGTCAGGAGAATCTGTTCCAGTGCAGGCTCCTCTCCACAGGCCACAATATTCTTTGGGGAATAGCCACCTGCCCCACCATGGTCTCTCCGCAGGCTGCAGGGCAACCTCTGTTCTGGCACCTGGAGCACCTCCTCCTCCTCCTGCTCTGACCTGAGTGCTCACACAGATTTTTCCTCGCACTTTTTCCTTCACTGCCCATGCAGCCTTTTGCCTTTTCTTGAATATGTTTTCACAGAGGCGCGAACAGCTTTCCCGATGGGCTCCACTGTGTCCTGCGGTGGGGCCATTGCAGAGCCGTCTGGAACCAGCTGTGTCTGGCATGGGGCAGCCCCGAGTCTCACACAG
>NW_008794427.1:451287-490328 GCF_000699145.1 Aptenodytes forsteri | reverse complement strand
GCTTATCCTCCAAAACCTCACCTATTTTTTCCACTTATACCAGCTGGTGTGAGAAAAAAGTATCACCTCTGCTACAGCCATGTCTTGCCTGTACACTGACTACGACAATGCTCTGGTTCAGGAGGAGAGATGCTTTTGCACAACCTTGTTAAGAACACACAGAAACAAGACAAATCACTTTCATCTGAGTCATCGGAGCCATCTGAACAGCATGTAGATAGCAAATGTATCATCATCATCATCATCAACAGATCTTTTTCTTGGATTACTGCTAGACCAGATAACCCCATCATTGACTATGGGCCATTATTGGTTGAAGTAAACTGATAAACCAGTCCTCACTATACCTGGTTACAAAAACAGCAGCATCCACAGGAGGGGTGTCATCCCTCGCGCCAGGAACCTGGTTGTTACCAAGGTATTTTGCCCCACCATATTCTTCATTTTGCCATTGACAAAAGCTCTCCAGAGACCTCTCTCCATGATGCCCGATAGACAACTTCGCCTTTTGGAAAAAAAGGGATGCAAAAGAAGAAATATCAGTCACAGTCTTTACATAAAGCATTAGGCCTCTGATGAAATATCAGAGGCTCAAAGATATAGATGTGATAGAATGAAAAGTGCAAAACCAGCTTCATCTGAGCAGGTGAACTAGGAACTTTGGAATCCACACTGACTTCTGTCATTTGATCTATAGAACAAACTATCAGCTGGCAGCAGTCATAAGCTTCTAATACAGCACTACATTCAAAAGTCTCGTAAGTCTGGAAGTTATATATTCGATACCAGAGCCATATAATTTTAATCTTTGTAACAGTTAACTCCCGAGACTGGTTTGCAACTGTAAGTGGGCAAAGATTTACCAGGAAGGATAAATAAAAGGACTGTAGCTCCTTTCACTCCCACAGCCCCCTATACTTCCCACCTTTAATACTGCCTGGTGTAGTGTGGCAGGCACTACTTAAGATTTGTGACCATGTGGCCAGACATGCCCCACTTCCCCCCACCCCACCCCAGCACGAGGATCCTGCTCTGCCTGTGAGACTACCACAGTACAATTATAGCAGCAGGGTAAAAATGAGTTAGAACTCACAGGACGATTGCGGAGCAGGACTAGTTTGGTCACTCGAATGCTGACTTTAATTCCAAGACTTTGATGTTGAAACATGTTGTACACCTGTTAAAATGCAAAGGAAACATCCACAGTGGATCAGTAACAATACCAAGACCTAGTAATAGTTGAAGGAACTAATTGTGACTGAAATTAGACATTTGCCCTTCAAAAAACTGACCCAAAACAAACCCAAATGGGTTGTGCTACTACACTAAATAAAATAAAGAATTTTTAAGAGCTACTGTGTTACCACTCTAACAGTTCCACTACTACAGCATAGCTAAAACACTTGCAAAACCACAGTAGGTTTGCTCCTACCACACTGCATTTGGCTTCACCACCTGACCAATTCATCGCAGACTAATCTGAGCAAGATTCAGCATTCAAGGACAAAAAACATTAAAAAACAAAACAAAAAATACACAAGCTAGTTGCAGAAAGAAAAATACTTTTAACTGGAATAAACAAGAGAAAAAGGGTTGCTGCGCAACAAAGGAAAGGAAAGAAATATTCCAAAGGAACTCTAAACAGAAACCAAAGTCTCAGGAACATGGATATACATTATGAAGCATCCAACTAATATGGATCTTCAGCATTTAAATATCAGAGATATCTGAATGCAAGATGAAATAATGGTGTGTTTTAGACTTCAGGAAATAGAATGGAAAAGCAATTTCCCTCTGTTATTTTCATATCTTATATAAAAGAATAGTAATAAGGCAACACATAATGACAGAAGCCTCAGGAAATACAAAAATAGCACCGGAAACTACCTTACTACTTTCTCCAGATTTTGCATTCCAGCTCAGATACTTCACCTTATTTTTATAGGTTAGAACATAAGATCTTAATTGGTGCCAGAATTTTATTCCACCCATTTCTCCATGTACAAAAGCTTTAACTAGACTATATCAAAAAAGGGGAGGGAGGGGCTTATTTTAAAGAAGTTTAAAATACCCCATAACCACCTTTGGATTAATATTGTATTCCCTACTCAGTCAAAAAAATAAAATCAAGACCACTGAAGACAGACTCTTGACTAATGGGAGGCAGGATTTGGCCTCAGGTAAGCTATATTCCTTACTCACGTCTCGTTTGGCTAGAAATATCACGCAAGCTCAGCTAACTTCCTACAACAAACCCAAGACATGAAAACATTTTGAATAGTATGTTTTCAACGCTTGGTATTTTTCCTATTTGTACAAATACTCAGGAATGTGCTCAGTGTAAGAGTGTTTAAGCTCTTTAGTGTTTGGGGTTGGATTTAAGCACACATGTAAATGTTTCCTATAATTTAGGCACAGATTGCAAGACAGACACTACTCAGTATTTGACCCACTGACCTTCAGTACAAGCACAATAAGCCATTTATCTTCCCTGCGGCTGGTATACAAATGCATATAAGTGCTGGTACTATTTACTTAGCTCGGGGGTATGTTAGTAGAGTAGCTAAGGCCTCTCACTACAGACCTGGGGAGATAAACTTGACACTTGCAGAGAAGGGATCTGACAGTTGACCTATCTGTAAATGAAGACCTGGACATTCAGCTGAGAGGGTCAATGGGGCATCATGCTGATCAAGTCAATCTCTCGTGTACCACTACAGAGACTAACAAACATTTGCATGTGATGGATGCCTTTGATTTGCCTAGCTCACTGCTAGCTCTGACCATCCCATAAAGTTTCTACTCATAAAACGAGAGTACGGCAAACAGGTTCTTATCATTAAGCCTAATGGATGATGGTGCTTGCCTTTCCATCAGAGCAGACAAGCTGCCTGCCTCCAGACCCAGCACAGAGAGATCCAAACACCACTGACTTCAAAAGGTAGTTTTGACTGGCAAAACTTGCATAGCAAGAACCAGCTGCTGGAGAGTTTAGCATGTCACTTTGAAGGCTGTCAGCCCCTCTTCCTTTTCTCTTGTGCTCTCCTAAGGATAACTTCAACTGCATTTGTATTTGCATCCATCAGTCATCACAGAAGAGCCCAACCTAGCTAGCAGCAGCAACAATTGGATACTAAACCAAAAAGACAGGAGGCATGCAAAAGAGGCTTTACTTTGCTTGTTTATTCAAGATTTGTTTGCTTATTCTCTTAAATGGAGCCCAAAGAAGCCCCAGATTGATGGTAGTTTGTGTTGCCTAGTAGGAACAATAACCTTTCCCTCTGGTAAATAAGCCTGACTGGTACAAGTGGCTGTTCTACTTCAGCACAACTAAAGCGTTCAAACACAATGCAACTAGAGAAGAGACAGACCCTTTCTCATCAGAGATCTGCTCCAGCTAGCTCTGCTTCCATCCTCCACTCTGAATGCCTCAGAGGCTGAACCAGACTTTTCAGTCCATGAGCTCTGACTGGATTAAAAGGGAGACGCTTGCTTCAGTGCAGTCAGACTGGTTCCTTTGCACTGCAATCAGTACTTTAATGTGTGTCCAGGTAAACACACTGTAACTTGCCTGACACCACAGTGCTGGCCTACCAGACTCTCATAATGACAGGATGCTGATTATCGCTGCGGCACAAATCCAGGTGTATTAGCAAAAAGTGTTTCTCCTGATGTTTTAGGATAGACAGTGTGCAGAATTTTGAAGATGTGGTGCAAACAAAAGCGGCAGTGCATATTCTGGCCATGCTTACGAGTTGTTTAACTACAAGGACGAATCTCTACGTAGAAGATTTAGTACTGGCAAAAGGCAAGAAAGTACGACAGCTAACAATACCCACATGTTGGGGTAAATAATTTCTTCATGAAGTTTCAAAAATTTTTCTGAGATGGATAGACAGTTGCCAGAGGAAGAGCAATCATTTTTTTTCCATGTTTCCTACAACTCTGCACTGTTTCTCAGGATTTAAAGTGTGATCATAATAAGCTCAGCTGAAGAAGACATTAGCACTGTGATTTAAGATGGTCCAGCACCAGAACTGCAGGACACTGTCAAAATATCGCATGTACAGTTTCCAATCTTCTTTCATGAACCAAGCTGAAGAGTAGAGAGACATCTGCAGCTTCATCTGCCTTCACTGATTCTTCTATTTCTTTTCCTGTTAGCAAAAAGCCCCCTGTAAAGTTTTATACAGAAAGGTCTACATAGATTTAGCTGGGAACTGTTCACAACCCACCCACAAATAAACTTGTCTTTCAAAATGAGCTAAGATCTGCAGGCAAATTAGCAAGAAAACAGACCTAAAAGTGTGCCTGCAAATTGGTCTGCACAAGCAAACATCACCACCCAAACAGCTCTTACTCATTAACCAAGTGAGTAGAGGACGTATATTCTCATCACTGTACTGAGAGGACCTTCTCAATTAAAACAGAGTGCAAGACAGTTCTGCACAAGTGATTTGCCCTTCCATTTAGCCCAGACATAGGACTGTGAGATGGAGACACGGAGTTTGAGATTGAGAGGCAACCAGCCACGTGGCACTTGAGCTTCTCTGACTAGATGCCTGCCAGACCCCACCCAGCTGCTCTCTCACAACCTCTCCTCAACAGGACAGCAGGAAAAAATAAGATGAAAAATTCATGGGTCGAGATAGAGTTTTACCAATTACCGTCATAGGCAAAACACACTTGACTTGGGGAAAATTTAATTTATTGCCAATTAAAGTAATTTGTATAGAGGGAAACAAAGATAAATTAAAACAACACCTTCCCCTCACCTCATCCCACCACTTTTTCCTAGGCTCAGCTTCACTCCTCCATTCCTGACTCCTCTACCTCTTTCCCCCTTACCCAGAGCCGTGCAGGGGGATGGGGAATGGGGGTTGTGGTGAGCCCGTAACAGTTTCTCCTTCCTCCTCACACTTTTCCCCTGCTGCAGCATGGGTCCTCTCCATGGGCCACAGTTCCTGTCAGGAGAATCTGTTCCAGTGCAGGCTCCTCTCCACAGGCCACAATATTCTTTGGGGAATAGCCACCTGCCCCACCATGGTCTCTCCGCAGGCTGCAGGGCAACCTCTGTTCTGGCACCTGGAGCACCTCCTCCTCCTCCTGCTCTGACCTGAGTGCTCACACAGATTTTTCCTCGCACTTTTTCCTTCACTGCCCATGCAGCCTTTTGCCTTTTCTTGAATATGTTTTCACAGAGGCGCGAACAGCTTTCCCGATGGGCTCCACTGTGTCCTGCGGTGGGGCCATTGCAGAGCCGTCTGGAACCAGCTGTGTCTGGCATGGGGCAGCTCCGGGTCTCACAGAGGCCCCTGCAGCCCCCCACTGCCAGCACCTTGCCAGCTGCGCCCAATACACTATCCTTTTAAATGAAAACCCAAACTGTCTCAAATCACAGTCTTTAAGGCTAGAAGGAACCCCAGTGAGAAGACAACCAGGCCTTAAATGACTTGATGAAAAAATATGAGACTGAGTTCAGCACAGGTTATTCACAGCCATTTTGGCAGCACACAGCCAGTGTTAAACCAGACTGTGCGAGGTAGGTTGTGCCCAAAGGAAGCATCACGGAATCCAGGTGTCTTTAAAATAAAAGAATTCAAATCCATAGGTCTTTCCTGCTAGGAGTCAGATTCCATCATGGCAGCAACCACCTTCTGCCCTTCTCACCCAGCCTGCAAGGAAACCATCACCCACAGACTTGGCATGTCAAAGCTGTTCAGATACCACGTCCAACTGGCTATCATTGGCACATGAGCTAACAGTGCCAAGTGAGGTGGCTGAGATAATTGGTACCAGGGGAAGAGGAATGGGATTTCCTAGTGCAGATGTTCTCAAGATTTCCTGCTGCACGGACAACATGCATTAATAGAGAGACTGACTCACAGACACCTCCCTTCCCACTTGCAATACCGTGGGCCACCCTCCCTCAAGCCTGCAATTGCATCACACCCTTGAGGCTGCTATGACCGCTTCCAACAGGGAAAAAGTAAAAATATTTGGGGTATTTTAGAACCTTTTAATAAAATAAGGCAGCTGGGAACACAAGCGTCAGCTGCATGAAACCCGCTAACACACTGCCGTGGAACAAAATGCAAAGGTTACTGTTTTAGGACATCACCACACTGTCAGAAAGCAGCTTGCCTGGAAGAGCAATGGAGGTTCTTGGTCACTAGGCTGAAGGGAAGGGATGTGAAAAGTTATCAATGATGTGGCTGAAGTGTGGTCATGACCTGGTTGCCCTGTTGCAGGTGAACTTCTCTGCTGTATTGACTTCCATTCTGTGAGGAGTCATCAAAAGTAGAGAGAGTGAGCTTCGGAAACAGAAAGAGGTATGGTAAAGAGTCATATAAAACAGACAGAAAAATGGAAGGGGAAGTGTAGAAGAACAAGAAAAAGAATAAAGCCCGTCTCTGATATCTCCCTCCTTCATCTGTATTTCCCTGACAGAGCTTTACTGCACAGAATGCCCTAGAGAAAACAGAAAAGCTTGAAGCCTGAACCATCCTTCTCCTCCTCCTCTGTTTGCATTCCTCCTGCCTGCCTTTCTCCTTATAGCTTTGACATGGAAGGGACAGAATAAATACAGCTTCGGCATGAGCTGTCCAGGCCTGCCCCAGCATGCATAAAGCACAACCTAGACATGAGGAATTGGGCTAAGAGAGGAACTAAACTACATCAGTTCAATTTTTTTTAATTCTCAAAAGCTTCCTCTGCAGGTGGACGGTGGGAGGGAGACGTGTGTGTTTCAGATGTTTTGGAGTTCAGAACAGCAACCCTGAGGGTAAATTGACTTTTTTCTTTTTTCTTCCCTAAGCGTTGCACTCAAGCGAAAGCCTCCCCATTGCCTTGGCTGCTGGACGACGTTTGGACAGCAGAAGCATTAGTCAGGTTACTGAGGTTGTCTTTCACTTGTTTTGAAAAGTGCTATAGGATTTCTAACACCCACCTAAAGCCAAGCTTTCAAATCACCCCATTAAACATTATGAAAAAGAACATATTCATGGCTTTTTATAAGATACAGTTGACATAACTCTTTCTCCTGGGGCTGCTGGAGTGAAAAGATAAATCTGTGGACAGTGATCAAATACTTATATCCTTTTCCCTTACGTCCCTGTTCTCATCATGAAAATTCCGGATCAAGGTAAGAGAGCCAATTACCAGTGGCAGCTCTGGATCCTTTATGTGCCAGCCCCCAAGAGCACAGAGATATAAATCCACCAATGCATGCATGATAAAAATGATTTTATCTGCTTCTTTAACATCGAAAAAACTCTCACAGGTGAAATCCAAAATGAAAAACGATCTGCAGAGTGTAAAATAAGGCTTCAGAGAGTAAACCAGTATTATTCCTTAAGAACAACATAAAAATTTTCCCTCTTAATAACATCCAAAAGATCACTAAAACGTCAAGTTACTGCTTGCTGCTGCAAAGAGCTTCCACGCTAATCGCATGGCTTAGCAACAGCTGCAGGAGAACTAACACATACTACTACATAACTTATCCCTGCATGCTGTATTCTCTCAGAAAAAGGCAAGCTCAAAACCAAGTCACAGTTGTAATTTATTCCAAAACCCCCAAAAATGCACTTAGGGGAGAAAAAAAAAACACACCTCTTTTTTAGTTTTTCAAACCCATAGAAAGCAGCTTTTAAATTACTATGTTGCGGTCTTGGAAATTCAGACATCTCTGTCCCTAAATGCTCAGAGGGTCAGTCTGAGTGGGACTTGGTTTGCAAAGTAAGCTCTGCACAATTGCAAGGAGCCAACATTCACAACTTGCTGTTCAGGTACTAGCTGAAACCAGTCACTCCTCATCATTAAAAACACTATGGCCATGGACAGAACTTTCCAAAGGGTCTCATACCTCATTTATCATGTGCTTCAGAATCATTTGAATCAGAGTTTTCTCCAAGAAGCTGAAAGCATAAGTCATGAAGACCAGCCACAGTAGAGGCCAGTGCAGTTTGCCTGTCTGTGAGGACAGAGAATCTCCTTTTTGTCTTAGTGGCCATTTCTCTCAGATGAAAAGAAAACACAACAGGAAACAAAAGCATAAAACTCCTGCAAGAAAGCAGTGCATGCCTCATGCTTCGGAACCCGCTCCTGAACCAAGCCCAAAATGGCAGCTATTGTAAGCAGATACACAGAAACGCAGGGGAGAGGAAAAGAGAAAGCCAACGCACTGGTCTTCTAGTTGCCAGCTGAGAAACCTGAAGTTCAGTTTAGATGAATCCATGAAGTGTCACAAGAGCAACACAGGACTTCATAAGAAACAGAACATCCATCCAAACAGCCTCCACAAGGATGAAATGCAATGAGAAGTTATAGTTGCCAGATGCAGACTAACAGAATGGGTGAGCAAAACAAGCATGCTTTACCACAAAGGCACTTTGTTTTGGAATTTAGAGAAAGTCCTAAACACTGGCGGCTACTGAAGAAGGGCATGAATGGGAGATGCACTCAAGCCAAAGGATGCAAAGGGGAGACGAGAACTGAAACGCAAACACTGCAACACCGCCCAAAAGCTCAATATCAAGGGAGTTTAACTTCGAAAAATAAATCAGCACCTATATTTAAGTAGCTGGTTTTGCATTTCTATAATTCTGCTGCTATCTCTCCCTGTCCATGTCCTTACATCCAGCATGCCCATAAACTCACCGCCTCGCTAAGGCTGCAGATGTACATGGTGGCATTTGACAACTTCTTTACCAGCTTATTTTTTTTTAACATTATGACAAAGCCATCAGGAATTGCCCATTAGGAAAATCATGTTGAATCAAATACCTTGCCAGAAAACAAGAAAAGATTTCATTTTAGAGGTGGTGACTTTAAAAAAGTGAACTCAAAGCCCTGGAACATGCTTGTTCCTACTCATACATTACAGAGTACCTTAGAGGGAAATTCTTCCATGATCTTGGAAAAATCTGTCTTACAACTTCAAATAGTAAATGGAAGAGCTTGCACCTCTACAATGACATTCAGAAAAAACAAGTACCTAAAATGTCAATCTATTCTCTGTTCAGGGGGATGGTCAGAACTACAGAATATCATTAAAACCACAGCATTTGCTATATGAAGTACTACCTGTTATCTCTGGGTTACAAAAGGGGTTTGCTGTGTTTCTTAGCTGTTATTCTAGAGGAGGGTGGTGGTTTTTTTCCCCCCCTAAGATTCTCATTTACCGAGGGAGCAATAAAACAGTATTTTGTAATGCTTTTTCCCTTCAGAAATTCTTGTAACATAAATTGATATTAAATACTTTAAGGCAGATCACTTTATTTAAAATGTCTATAAATATAAAATGCATTAATAAGACCTCTTAATGCTTGTTTTGTGGTTTGACAGTAAACGTAATGGCTTACAGAGAGGAGTTAAGTTAATATACCCCTGACCAGTAACGTTCTATTTGCTTAAATGCAAGCATCCAAGCCAAAATTAACATTCTGGTTTCTTTTAGAGGCAGCCCGCCATCCTGCAGTGTAGCTGAATGAGCACTGCCTAATATCATGGGGCAAATCCTGTCCCCCAACTAACAGTCACAGAAGGCTGACAGAAGTCGTACCAAGGCAGGCAGGAAACAAAGGTCCCAAGCAGCCAGGAGGCCTTCATTTGTGTGGTTACATAGAGCACAACTGATCCTGCACCAGAGAAGGATGCAACAGATGTTGCCCTAAGGAGTTAGGACTGTACTGTTCCTCATAGCTCAGTTTTACGGATGAGAAGCTACCACACAAAGATTCACCGTGGCTGGTTCAGACACTACCCAAAGAGTGTGGCTGAATGAAGAGTTCAGCTAAGGCCTACCTAAACTACATGACTATCCTATCTCTCTTCCTGAAATATATTTTCTGAATTATTCTTCAGCCTCTTTTGCTGGGATGAAGATCAGCTTTCATTATGGCAAATGGAATGTTAAAATCCCCTTTGATTTCACCCTGTTTTATAGCCTCAGAATAAAGGATTTATGCAACGATGACAACTATGTGTTTGCCTATTATTATTCCTCGGTACCTTCTGATCTTGCCAGCCACTCACAACCAGTTTCCTCAGGGAGGTAGAGGCCTGAAAGATATTACATTCCTACAAGTGTGGGAATGTAGGTGGCCAGACAAAGGAGAGACACTCTGTCAGCGCTCCTCTGAAGGCTGAAAAGCTGAAACACAAATTCAAATCCTATCAGACACCAGAAAAACCACATGGGTGAGCCCCTAGGAGCAATGACTTAACAGTGGGAAGCATTTCAGCTGGACTTTGCACCTTAGGAGATGTCAGATAAATGTGTTCCTCAGCCAAGACTCCTCTTCCATGCACACTCTCTAGTGTCTAATAAAGGGGTGAGCTCACACTACAGCATCAGAAACTAGCTTAAAAGTCCATCAGCCAAATCCATTGGAAACCAAGCTTCAGTATTTGTTTAGTAAATGGGTTCGGAGAACCCAACCCATCTATCAGCACCTCTCCATACATATATATTCACACCTGGCAAGCTGATGTTGCTGAGATGTTCTGCAGTACTCCTCAGCCTGGAGATACAACAGTATTCATGGCCATCTTTTGTTTAGGACTTGGTCTATCAGTGTACTCAACCCCAACAATCTTCACAGGCCGATAAAGCTATGCAACATAGAGATGCACTAGTGGCCACACTGAAATAATTAACCTTTTGGCACTTGGATCATCAAGACAGATGATTAGACATGTGTTTTAAAAGCTCTCACAGCCATAATGCCCTGTCCCAGCCCCAGCAGAACTGTGGGGCGCAATGGCAGATTTTTATTATCTCACTGATGAATCAGTGCAGAACAGATTTTAGGAGGACCCCTGGGCTGCCACTGCAAACAAAAAGCATTCGTCACCCCTCTTGAGGTCCCAAGCATCTGACATAAGGAAGAAACTCAGCCTTGACACATACGTTATATCTGAATATGCATTTCTGTTAGTTCAAAAAGTAGACTTGAGAAGCAGATTTGTTCAGAGCTGATTATGACGTATGTTCTGCCTGCTCACTGCAAAGCTGGTATGTGAATTTAAAAGTGGAGGACCGTGGCTTTGAGAAGAATAAGGCTCTTGTGCCCCCAGCAAACACATCCTTAAAGGCAAGAAAGCCAGTAAGTAGACCCTGAAGTGACCGTGGCATGAATGGCTTTGTTGCAAGAAGACATTTCCTACAAACCCATCCAAATAAACGTAGAGACACAATGAAGCCCTATTAAGTGACTATTGTCACAGCATGCTAGAAGGCAAAATAAAAGGTAGAGGAAGGGACACAGAAAAGCAGCTTGTTAATGGAAAAGACTAGTTAAACTCCCTGCTTAATCAGCAAAGCATTTCACTACAGGAGGCCTCCCTCACACCAGTGCTTGACAAAGGCATACGAGACCTCTTAAAAAGCTGTTGTCCCATAGCTGGATTATGCACTGAGCATCCATCACTCAGCTCTTCACTAGGAAGCATGACCAGTCAATTACTATTAAGAACTGTTATTTTTTTGCAAGCCAATTTGCTGCTCATGAACAACAACAGAGCAGTAGTCAGGAGAATGAACTGTTCCTGGATGTTACAATAGCATGGGCAGAGGAATACAAGCTTCCTCCAAGAATTCCTTGTACAAATGCCTCTGGAAGGACCCCTGCCGTCTCTGAGCAGAGTGTTCAGTGTCCACATCCAATTTAGCCATTATTTTCTTTATTGGCACTGCCAACAAGTGAGTGAGCGAGCGCTCATGGCGAGAAGCTTTGTGTTCCCTTATCAACTGAGACGGAAGGCTTAACTACTAGGACAGGTAACAAATTAACACCCACACTTCATATGAGCTTGCAATTTCAAAAGGCTCTCCTCACTCCTGGCAGATTCTCTGCAGAATTTCTAGAATGCTTCGAGAGCCCAACTCCATCAACTATTCAGAAGTACGATCAGCGCCACTTCACGTAGCACAAGAGGTCCTGGGGTAAAGAGAACGGGATCAGCTGGCAGTTCGGTGATAAGTTTGCCATGTTTTCTACAGCAAGGGAGGCAGCCATTTTCATTAAGTAAAAATCAGAGACAAAAAGTGTTTCTAACTGACTTAAAGCCAGGTTTTCTGCTGGAAATCAATATGACTGCTGTCTTCAATAACACTTTGCCTGCTATGACAGTGACCCACAGAGAAATATCTCTTATGAAACAGATCTGCCATGGAAATCTTTAGGAACCCAAGAAACGTCATGTCAGACAAGACCATCTATCCACTCCGGGATACTATCTTCCAAGGTATTCACAGCAGTACAAAAACATGCTAGAAAACACTACTTCTGAACAATTATGGAATGTTTCCTAACTGAAAACTTGCAATTTCAGTTTCAAACAAGTTTTTTATCGTGATGTCCTTAGGCAAATACAGGAAATCACACAGATGGGGAAGAAGAGGCACATAACACAAGAAAACCAAAACCTCTCCTCATACCTTAAGGTCAAAACAGTTACCCATTTCAGCTGTCAAGGAAGCCAGCTTTAACCTACCCTGGATATGATCTGTTTACTCTTGCCTCTTCTTTTGAGAGTAAAGTGCCTACTTACCATATTCATAACCGTGAGGATGAATCTTTGGGCAGCCTCTGCACCATGGTATTGGACCATATCAGCATCTGCCACCACTAGAGTTTCTACTGTGTACTCGTTGGTAAGTCGAATGGCGTTTCTTCTCTCCCTCCAGTCACTGGTTGATTTCATTTTCTTTTGTCTCTTCTTTTCTAAAAGTCAAAATACTTATTAAGGCTGGCAGATCATAATAAAACATTTATACTCTTTTCAACAAACATTCTTGTGCACATTCAGATTGCAATGACCTTTAATTAAAGCGTTCTTTGCTGATTAAAAGAAGCAACCAAGAGGTTCCATTACAAGTACATCTGTACCTCTGTGTGCAGATTTGTATGAGACCACCAGATTACATGCAAATAGGAAAGAGGATGGGAAAAGAGAAGTCCAGAAAAGCAAAAGATTAACTGTAATTCAAACCAAGAAGTCATGCTGTTGCAAAAATTTCAGAAATTGGAAACTTGCTTGTGAAAAGAGTACCATTCCATTATAATGGAACAAGTGCTAATTAAGGAAAAATCTGTTGAAGAAAACTTTAGGAGAGGAGACAGTACTTTGGGATGCAATGTACACTCTAGACTCTGCAGGTTCTCCTTAGCCAGGGAAGTTCTAAGATATTCCTGGAGTCAATATCACCATCAGCTTCATTTTTACTTGCTACCAGCATTACTAGAGCAATGTAACAGAACACAAGATAGAGTCTCAAAAATTTTAAATTAAGTGAGATTGTTTTGGAACATGTATTATTGGCCAACTGCAGAAGTCTCTGGATGAAACCCAGAAGTGCAGAAGGTCAGGCTAGATAAGACCTTCTCAGGCTTTCTTTGCTCATTTATTGCTATTGGCATGAGCGCCAGCACCAGCAGCTGCAGTCACCGGCCACCTACGTGCAGAGCTCACATGCCTCTTTATTGTTGTATGTGTACCAAAAGCAGGGGAATCCCTAGACCAGCTGATCCTTAATGAACTTAAGTTACAAGAACCTGTGAAAAGGACCCATTCTATGGACTAGAAAGTGAAGCAGTGGTCAGCTACCGTTAACACAAAAATTAAAACACAGAAGTTAAATCTCCCTTCCTCCAAACTAAGGAACTAACGTATTAGTAATTTGTCCTCTTCTAAACTGAAAGGTGAAATGTGTTTCTCAGCTCAAAGACAGATGTGCAAAGCAGTGAGGCATGAACAAAGGAGAAATTAAGTTCAGATCTGAAACTGAATCTACTCACTTCATTGCAGTCACAAAAAATGTATTCATGTTTTCAATTGTAAAATGAAAGAAAAGCAAATGAAGTCATTAAAACAAATTTATTTTGCAATAAGAAACAAACTGCCAAGATTCACTGAAATTACATCTGCTCAGCCTGCAACATACTACGGATAAGATACTGACACTGGTATTAACGCCGATTTCTTCCAATGAAAAAGGGAGCAGAACACACAACAGGTCCTGAAACAGCATAAACACAACATTCAATGCAAAAGTGACATGGGATAGACCATAATGGATGATCAGACAGATACCTCTTATGTCACACTACACATGCTGCTCATTTCCCAGAGCAAAGAATCACTTTTTTATTTTCTGTAGATTTGACTTGAGACCCTCTCTTAGCAAAGCACCATTCTGCAGCAGGCAGATCTGGGTTAGCGTTCACTGATCCTGTTTTTCCACGGCCTGTTGACCAGCTCCCTTACATAATTCAGCATGAATTTCTCTTCTTTCCCAGGCTGGTAAATGCATCCAGACCATCAGTCTTCCCTGACTGACCCTCTTGTATTCAAGGTGATAAACTCCTGAATTTCTCTTCTTTCCCAGGCTGGTAAATGCACTCACATCCAGACCATCAGTCTTCCCTGACTGACCCTCTTGTATTCAAGGTGATAAACTCCATCAGCTGTAAGCCCCCCAAAGCCCACCTGAAATGGACTCCCTGCCTTCTGCTCATTCATACATTTTCTGTCTTGTCAATATCCACATTTGAACATGTCCACCCCATATCCCTATTCCGAGTTGTCTACCAGTCATCCAGTATAGCTCTGCACATGCTTTTCTGCCCAAGGCATCAACTGTCAACACTTGGTACATATTTTAAACTGAGAAAAACAACCATGAAATTTGATTTGAATCTTTTTTAAAAGAGTTTGAAAATATCCCCCTGGGTCTAAGACGACAGACAGGAGCCCATGGACAAGCAAAAAAAAGAAAACTTGGGGTGCTCATAAATAATGGAAGCTACATGCCAGCAGTAAAGATGAAAATATCCAAGTTTCGAGGCTTGTTTTCACAGGGACTGCAGGACAGCTGCAGAAAAGGGCGAAGTCATGACAAAGCTGCCACAAAGCAGGGGATCTGTATGTTTCTAAGTGCTTTAGAAAGGCAATAAAATAAAATGGAGTGACTATACCAGAAAGAAGGAAAGATGAATGCACCTTTAATTTGCCAACTATGAAATGGAGATGACTTCACCAAACTTCTGTGAACAAGCTCCCGTGTTTGTTTGTTTGTTTATTCATTCCATTCACCCACCCATCCCTCCCTCTGCATAGCCACGCATCTTTAGCTGCGGTACTTTCCAGGTTATCATTTAAATACCAGGGAAGAAATCAGAGAAAAAGAAAAGAGAAGGCAAAGTATTCCAGTAAGAACATTGACCTTTTGGGTCTTGCTGCTAGCAATCAGAACCTTCCTGGAAGTAACAGCACTTCCCCATCAAATTCTCATTTTGGTCATTCCCTAATAAATTAAAAGCTTTCAGCTGGTATAAATCTCCTACCTATAGAGAAGTTGCTTTTACGGGGGTCTAGGCCTAAACTCAGATAAGTCTGGGCCTGGCATTGAATGAGCTGTGTAAAAAGGCTTAAGTGGAAGAAAATAAATTCAGAGTACTCTGGGTTTTCACTTCAAAAATCTCCTTTTTGATGGAAAAGAAGCCACTTGTGTCAGAGGAGGAACCCACTACGCTAGACTGTAGCTTGCACTCCAGAGAGAAGAGGTCATGCCATGGTCATTTGCCATAGGATTGCCCGGCGTGGTCCCTCCTCCAGAAGCAGATGAAGGAATTGGCGAGGCTTTGCCAATTCCACTCGGCAGCTCTTCGCAGAAGGCAGCTGTACAAAACTCTGAAAGGTGTGATTTCTGGAGAGCAGCAGAGTAAAGGGACTCCTGGCAAATTGGTGGGTAGTCTTGGTTCACAAGAAGCCTCTGGCCCCCATTCCTCCATGAGTTTTACTTGAATCTGTGGATTGGCTGCTTTCCACTGGGTGGTAGGGATTAGAGGATGTGTGTGGAAAACTACCACCCCACAGGCTTGCCTAGAAACACAGCCAAAGTGACCTAACTTAGAGAATCTGGGCTCTTACTCTCGTCCTCTCCCTCACATTCTCCAAGCGTAAGCTTACCGAGCACGTAATAGACTCAAGGGAGCCTACAAAGAGCTCAGGTAGTCACCGATGATACACTACAGAAGAGGTAAGGCAAAGCAACACAAACGACTTGAACAGAGGTGTTGTGTGTCGTGGCCTCCCTTGTTTTAAGTTTGTAGCTCCTCTATAGGGTAACTTTTCTTTATTCTTTTTGTCCTTGCAGAGGGCTACTTTCAGAGTGGTCTCTATTTGCATCTTCCTGCCTACCACACATGCAAACAATTTTCCAGCATAGTCAAGCACATGGAGAAAACACAACTATAATTTGCATGGATGAACCATCACAAACAGAACAAAAGAAATACACACATCCCATATCGCAGACATTTGATAAAGAGGAGAAAAAGATCCAAAACCAACAGTAAAAATCCTCATTAAATGCATCTGCAACTCATACCTGAGGTGAGTCAACTTTATGGACGTATCAAAAAAACCCCCATCTCTAGAGCCTCACTTCGGAAACAAGCCAGCACAGAAAAGTCTCACTCCTGCCCCGTGTGATTTATGGACTATGGGCAGAGAATCCCTCCATGAGTACATGAAACCCCAAACTAAAATAAACATCAGCCATTAAAACAAGGATTAAATGCTTGGTGGATTGTTTATTTGAACAAACTGATGTTACAAATTTTGTGGTGCAGATGTTAAGTGTTAGTGTGAAGGCATGAGAGGCCATAAAACATGGGCAGGAGCCTGTCAGAGGAGTTTACATTGCGGAGAGCATATATAACCAAACTGCACACTATTTTAGGAGTCAGGTGTTCCCCGCTTAAGAGGTCAGACAATTTCATGTGAAATATGAGCTGAAACAGTCAATCTACAACACAGCACGTATATGCTGTGGGTGACTAGGCACAAGGGACATTACTCTTTTGCCAGTCACTTTGACGGTGTATTACACAGTCTATCTGGCCAAAAATTCCACAAAATTCAGGACTGTTAGGTGATGGGAGAAGGGCGGTACACCCCCAGATCCTCAGTATAAAATGGATGTAACATTGCACAAGCTCATTAGCTGGCTTTTATTTACAGGCTCTTACCTGTCCTTGGCTAGTCACCTGCAAAGCAACATGATCATATCACATTTTCTGCAGTCCAGCAGACTTTGAAATCTTACTCAGAATGGCAAAAAAACATAGTCCCTACTGCAATCAGAAGCACAAGAGAGCTCTCCTGAAGCCTCAGTAGAAAACTTCTTATGTTCAGTGCTTTTTATGGCAACTCAACAGATGTACAATTCCGAAGCAACCACCCCAAATGACCTTTTCCTATTACACACCGAAAGCCCTGTCTAGCACTGTCTGCGTTTTGGCACATTCTTGCTGTAACTGCAGAGTCCCTTCCTGCTCCTCCTACCTCCCTTCCAACAGTATTTCCCAGGCTCATCTGAAAAGTAACCTCTTCTCCTATAGCCTTCCACTTTTTTTCTCCCTAATCTTCCCCTTTGTAATTTTAGCTACCTCATTCTAGTTAAATCTACTGAAAGTTTCTGGATGCAGTTCAACAAAAGCCACAAATAAAAGCAAAATTGCAAAGTCCTTTCTGCAAGGCCAGATTTCTCCCTAGAAGCCCTTTTCTATTGCTGCCTTAAAAATCCGCTCCAGTTCTTCCTGAGGAAGCCCTCTGCTAACTTCCCTCCACCCATGACCCCTTTAACATCTCTATATACCCTCACATGGAGAGCTAGCTGTTTTCCTTTGTGCTGTTACTTCAGCAGCATAAAAAGGAGGAGAGAGTATGCAAGTGGGGCAAACAGCTAACAGTAGTTTTCCCTATGCCCCAGGAGTTTCTAGAGAATCTTTCACCGGTACTCACATTAGGTGGGTTTTATTAGTTTCACTTAAAAGTAAAAATCATCACCTCTCCAAAGCAAAAGAAGAAGGAGATCCTGCACAGAAACCAAGCCTAGAAATTAAAGAAAGGAAGTTCTTGAGGTATATGCTTTACTAGTTAACCTAAAACCATATGTGAATCAGAGGAAGGGCAAGTTTGCTGAATTATCAGAGGGACAGGATGCCACAAAGTTTCTCTGGTACCAGTAGTAGGATACAAACACCACTCAAAAGGCTATCAATTCTGTGTTTAAACGATCATTATACTGCATCTATGTCTCTTAGACATTGCTATTTAATCTAGAAACTCACTGCTATTTAATCTAGAAACTGTACTAATTTCAAAGAAATTTTCAAATCTAGCATAATGATTTGATTCCATTTCAAATCAAGGTGGCAAGATGTAAGGTGGAGCCCAGGAAGGAAGTGAAACAGAAAGTGGAAGTCAGTAGCAGCATTTACATCCCAGGACCAGAGCAAAAGCAAAACCTAAACAGAATACAGGCAGGCTTCCTTCTTAGTTTGAATTAAGATCAAGGGGTGGTGGGTTGAAACACAGAGAAGAGTGTTTATTATTTAAAAACACATCAAGAGAAATATGCTACAGTTAAATCAAAATACTCCTTATGTTTGGATCTGACAGCAGAGCTGCTTCCAAACCATTTATTGAACAGCTTCTTCAAAAGACTGACCGCACAGCACCACGGTGGATGCCCACAGGCTGTACAAGTCAGCAACCTTGTTTGCTCAGCCTGCGGATCAAGTTGTGTATGGTTAGAAGCAAGACAAATTTGAACAGGTTTAGAGCTCTCAGACTTCCAGGATGGCCAAACATTTGCTGCAGAAGTCAGCCCACTGAAGGATATGTGCTAACACAGCCTGAGCTAAAAGAGCAACCACAGATCACTGGACAGCTCAGAGCTGTGAGATCACCACAGGCGCATAAAGGGGGCCAGTTCAAAATTCATGGACACCACCAGAAACATCCCTTCACTGCCTCCTGTGGGCTTTACACCCAAAGCTCTGTGCATTGGTTACCTTGCAGCTGCAGTTTTCATCCATACAACAACAGAGAGGTTCTTTTCAAAACACTGATCTCCTGAAGGGGAGAAGAAAAAAAAAAACGAAACCACACTTCAGCTCCAGGGACCTTGGCTCCACACAGTTGCTTCCTTGACGCCTTTCCTGTGGCATCCACCTCTGAGTAGACACAAGCAAGGATGAAGAAGAAAACTAAGAACAGACACTATTGGAGTTGCTGTCACAGCCAGCACTCCCCAATCTATTTCCAGCCATGGGAACATGGAGCCCCCTTCACCTCTGTCAGGACACAGCACAATATTGTCCTTGTGCACTGATCTTTTATACCTCCATTAAAAGCTTGGAATTTCAGATTTACCACAGCTAGCTGATGCCAGTGAGTAGTCTGAAGTTCAGGAATTAAAAATGGTTGCTCATTCAAATCACAGCTGAGTACAGACTGAGAGCTGTCCTCTCATTTTTAATTCCTTGTCCTACAAAATGGTTATGCACCTCCAATTTCTTTCTGACTAGAATGGCAGACAAAATCATGCATCAACTGGTAGGAAAAATCATTGCATAGCAGAATGATCCATTGCTCCCTAATCCACCTCCCAAAAATGTTGTGGGTTTTTTTGTTTTGTTGTTGGGATTTTTTTTTTTTTTTTTTTTTTTTTTTTCCCCAGCCAATTTCATACCAAATCACAAATTCATGACTATTTGTCTGGCACAGCAGCAAACAAGAATTTAAGACAGAAGTCATGAACTCTGTGCTGCATCTCAAAACACCACAGAGATTTTATTGCAAGGATTGTTATCCAAGTTAGTCTGTGGCTTGGACACATCAGTTAAAACCTTATTCTTCTGCAAAACATACTCAGCCATCAACATAACGCATCAGGACTTTGTCTTTAATGGCAGGCCTGTAAGACAGCACAGGATAAGCACTATGATCTCTATCCGCCCTCTGGTTCAATTTGTCAGCAGGATTTCAAAGATTGTCACCTCCTGAACTATGTGCACTCATCTCCTTTTAAAAGGACACCTTCATTGTAGGCTTTCCATGCAGCTAGAAACAAGGACTCACTCATGTAAGACAGTCAGATAAGAGAATTTAATGTTACAGAAAGCAGGCACAGTGAGCATGGCTTAATGGTAAGGCTATTAAAGTGGGAATGGAAATACCTGCTCTACCACTCCCTCTTAGCCTCTGTGCCTCGGTTTCTCACCGTATATTTGATTTGCTCTGTTACTAGTTGTAAATTCTCTGAAGCTGAATTGATTTCCTTTGTTTGTGACAGACGCACAAAGGTCCCAGCTTGCTTGGGGCCATGGGGGAAGATCCTGTAACACAAATATAATTAGGTCCTAGTGATAAGGAGTGATGTACGTTAAGACTCTGAACTTAGACTCCTCAGTTTTGATCACTTAAACTCAGCAGATCTGAGACCAATCACAAAGCACAGTCCTAATCTGCTTCAGAGCTTCAGAGACTACAAAATGCCTGGCTGCAGTTATACTGTGAAAAATGGCATCATTGGCCTCCAGGTTTATTCTATTTTAATGAGTCTTTAGTGAACGGGCTTAGTTTCCAAAGAATGTTTTTACAACTGCCAGCCTTACCAACCCATCCTGGGCTTTGGCAGCTGAGGTTGGAAAGGCTCAGGGACTCACCAAACCAGGGGCTCCCCACCTACAGTCTGGCCTCACCATTACACCTATACTTTTGAGAGAGGTGGCACAGACCTCTTCAAAAGCTGAGCAATTTAATTCTGGTGATTTGCAAAAGCCAGTAAAGAATACAGGTTCATCTCCCATAACGGTGTTGGCTCAGCAGGTCAAAGTGAAGTAAAAAGTAGTGTAATAGTTATTTTTAATCCCTAATGTACAGATATGTCAAACTACACAGGGAACAGATCAGCTGAGAAAGAAACTGTCAGTTTACAGAGCAACTGTCAGATCCAAAGGCTCTCGGTACCATTGCCAGAGTTAGTAGCCCTAATGTGCAAATAAAGAAACTGCTTGAGAGTTAGAGGTTATAGTCTAAATGACCTCTAGTTTTCTGTGCCTTCAGTCTTGGGTTCACGGTTTGGGACATCTATGACTTAGGAAGCTTAGAGCTTTTGAACAGAAGCAAAACCTGCCCCAAAGTGTTCCCGTCTTGGCCACACAAACATGTAGGTGCCCAACACTTCGTAACTTTTATAGGTAAGATCCCAAGGGATCTGCTGAAGGTCAAAGGTCAAACAACATTAGGAATTGAGACCAACAGAGTCCCAATTCCCAACTCTTGGCTCTAACCCTGAGCTATGATTTACGATAATATGGAAAAAACAAAGACAGCTAAAAAGTAAGCAATGTACCTTAGTCTCCTTGGAGCAACCGGTCTGCCTTTCTAGCCAGAATGACCACTGGAATACCCGTAAACATCCCGAGACAAGGACGGTGTACACTAGACAGCCTAGCTCATTACCACCTGCTAGTTTAGATTTTATTAGGTTCCAATCGAAACTAGCACTAAGTTTTATTAGGACCCAAGTGAAGCAGCAGTACAGCTCTACTGTGTGCAGCTGCTCTGGAAGGGGAAGAAATCCATACGCTACACATATTTGCATGTCCTCTTCTTTTGTCTCTTTTGCACCTTGACAATAGAGGAAGAAGAAACTGGAGTCCCTCCTGCTCCACATTATCCATGCTGCCCTCATGCTGAGAGCTTCATGCAGAACAGACCAGCAATAAAACTTCACTTGCCACGTGATGGAAAAGGACACTTCTGAATGGCAGACTGCTCCACAAGGCCGCTGTTTATCAGCCATAAGGAAACAATCACACACTTACAGGGAAAATCCAGATTCCCTGTTTGGAAGACCAGGGACCTGGAAAAGCCAAGGGATTTATCCACACAAGTGAGAGACACTCCCATGGGTAAAGTGCTGAATTTCTGATACAGGGAATACTTCTATGCTTGCAAACACTTAATCACATTACATCTTCTGCATAGCCCATTGTTGAAATCCTTGCTTTAATTCTTCAACAGATGCTTCCTAATATGGACTAATACAGGTTGCATTACATCTCTCTATTTTTAGTGCACATGTTTTTTGGCCATAACAACTGCTATTTCAGGCCAAGTCAAACCTGCAGAGAAAACACAGCTAAGAGACAATGATTAAAGATGGGGAAATGCAACGTAGCAGTAACATGTGTTTAGGATTTATACCTGTTCGGGGAAAGCGTTCCCTACATTTGATACCTGCATACTAGCACTTATTTAAATTATTACCAGCTTTGATCAATTGTTAAAACAGGTCAAGAAGTAACTATACAGAGAAGCAACGCATTGTTATTTTGTGAATTAAAATGTTGATCTTCCATGCATCTCTCCATGCAGCATATTTGCATTAAATGAAAACTGGTTCATTTAAACAGACAAAAGGATTTAAAGTAAACCCACATTTAAGAGTAATTTATGAGGCCTATATCATAAACATGAAATAACAACCTTCCCTCCAAAGACAAGCTGCTCTCTCTCATGCTCCTGGACTGTATTTTATACCAAATCCCTTCTATGTAAGGGGACTTTAATACATCACTGGAGACCTTTGGAAAAGTTAACAGAACTTACTTTTCTGAAAGAGACAGAAAGTTTTATGACATGGTTAGAGGAGACTCCTATGCTTTCATAACGTGGTTTGAGTCTGTCTTTAACATTGACATTTTCTCTCACCAAGAAAAACTGAAAAACTTTTCCCATCCATAGACTTTGATGGCATAGGAAACACGCAAAACGTGTGACCAGATCTCAGCAAATTAGTTAAACTATTGTTGTTCCATGATAGTTAACATAACTATATCCATTTACTGCAGCTGAGGGTGTGGTGGATATCGTCATGTGGAAACAGCCTTATTGTATATATTATGAGGTCGCAGAGAGACAGGGCAATGAAAGAAGCCCTCTCAGGTGTTTTCTACCCCCATTCTTAGCTACACAGGGTTAATAAAGGAGATAGTACAGCTCCCCCATAGTCCCCTCTGGTCTGCCCATTTCCTCTCTGTCAAAAGCTATTCTTATGGGGTCAGAGACTGGTGGAAATCGCAGATACTGTCGAAACACAGATTAGCCCTGCAGCTACCTCTTGTCCCCACAAATAAATTGAGAAGTCTATTCATGGATGTCTAGGCTAAACCTGAGGGCACTGCAAAAATCAGGTATGATGCATTAAGAGACCTCTTTCTCTCCCCACTTGGCTCACCTGTAGAGAAATTCTTACTTTTGTGTCTTAAAGCCTACAAACAAAACTCCCTATGACTCCATTCTCTCTCCAGAAAGACCACTAGTCCAGGACCTTTGACAAGAAAGTTGTCAAACTAGTTCTTTAAAATCAGAACAGTGTGTGATAGCAGGTTTGTACCCCAGATGGAGCCCAGTGTCTAGAGATGAGAACCGAAGAAGTGTTTCACTCACATCACTGGTGTGAAGCTATTTCCCATGTTCCTAATGACGCCATGCTTCAGAGCAAATGAAACCCAACCTTTCCTTCCTTCCCCCTCACAGCATAGGCACCTGGAAACCTTTTAATAGGTTTTCTGTTTGCCTCACAGGGGCTCGTGTTCATTCCTGAGCAGAAATGTGCGTTGTGACTTGAACTCTTTCTCCTGCTGGATGACAGGTGATAAAAATAATACATATACACATATCATATGACTAACAATAGCACCTGGCCCATGGTGATGGGATCCGTCCTTTGCTGCTGGAGCACTTCAGAATTCAAACAAAGGGATTAAAACATCAGCCCTGAATCCACAGACCTGGGATTTTTTTTTTTTTTTTTAACCCATTCATAGGCACTTTCAGATTCAAATCTCAAAGATCCAGTCATCCAGGACCTTAAGTACTTTCCCACTCCTGACTACAGCCAGATTAATCCTCTTACACAAATTATTCCAGGAGAAATTTGGCTCCCACAAAGTTCTCCTGCAGCTCTAAAAATAATTTTGAGTGCTGTAGGACATTATGCTGCTTAGACTAAAGGAGTTGTTTTAGAGGTTTTAACAACCACTTATCAAACCGGATTGCTGGCATTACCTAGCCCCAAGGAACTGTTCAGCTCAGTTTCCCTCTCCCATGGCTGGGGTCTGCGAGTAAAGTACCACAATTCTGGGTGGAACACAAGAGGAATGCTCTTGGAAAGCTCTGCTCTCTATCCCCTCAGTAGCGCTGACACATGGCACTTCCTGATTAAGTTCATTTTGCTTTCTTAAAATGCTTTCCTCCTTACCCTACAAATACTTACACAAGTCATTACATCACCATGCATCTTTTTTTACAATCAATTAAGTTCATATATTACAGGACCATTGCTGCGAATAGAAATTTGCCATTGAACAATTTAGCCCTGTTTAAATTCTTATGACATGATTAATAACTAACATTAAAAATTCAGCATCCGATACTTTGTATTTTATTTGAATCCCAAATAACCCCAGATCATGGCAGGTACCGCTGAATTACAAAATTTTAAGAAGAAAATATCTTTAGAGGTGGTTCTTGTCTGTCAGAAAATACAAGAACAGCAGCAAAGGACTGGAAAATGCCCAAGCGTGACAATTCTGTGGCTTTGAAAAATACTCATTTTATATTGTATTTACACAAACATGTATTTTTCTGTCTATGTTGTTCCACAATACAGGATGTGTATGTAAAATGTCTAGCATGAATATTTCCCAAGTATTTACAACCTCCATTCTTTCCTGTCAAGTTTTAGCCTGGGTGAGCCAAATTACAAGCCAGTGAAAAACAACCTCTAGTACAAATCTGATCAGTCCTTCACTCTGCCGATGTTGGCGAGTACCATAGTAAAGAGACCTTTTCCCAGGAGAAACTCTGGAAGCACACCCCTAGGTCATCATTTCCACACAATTTCATTAGGAATGGACCTTTTGTGTGTCAGAGAGGATTAATTTTTTTGTTTCTAAACTCCTTATGCACAAAAGTTAATCCAAACCAGACAGGAGTCAATTAGGTCGTTAACGTGCTAAGCCTATTAACAGCCATGACTTACATTTCTTTCCCGCAACAATGAAAAACATTCAGGAGTCTGCCTTTAAGTGGCAAAGCCCATGAGCAATTTCATTATTTTATGACACGGCTACTTGAAGCGGTGGCTGTTTGCACGAGCAAGCAGCACTCCCCACTGTGCAGCAGTCGGGTGCTTTGCTCTCCCCAAATCTAATCCTAGCTTAGCCCCTCAGTTAGCATCAGGTAGGAAAAAATCCAGTCACAGAACAAGATCCATAGCTTTACGTAAATTTTACATGAGACTATCAATCTCCCTCTGCCTCAGAACTCAGATACACATTCAGCCCATGTGGCCTGGCCACCACCTTTGCACGAGCTGAGCTACGGTAATAGTGTGTGCATGTGTGCTCTTAGCTCAACAAATATGAAGAACTTCAACAACTTTGCTTGCAGTAGGGAATTCCTGTTCCTCAAGCTGTCCATGGATTAGGAACCTAACAGATATGTAATTAATTTTGCTGACACACAGAGTTAAGTGCAATCACATCACGTCAGACCAAGGGTCCACTGGCCCATGCCACAAGGTCCAAGCTCAGGACCTGCCTGCCAATCACCTCTGGGCCAACCTGAGGACAACAAAGCTTGCGGGGAGGATCCCAGCAGCTGTGAGGTCTATTCACATTCCCTTTTGGACAAAGCAGAGAAAAGCAGCATGTAGTGGGTTTCCCAGAAGCCTTCAGGAAGCAGTAGCTGCTACTGGGAACACGTTTTTTCAGTGTCCCCTTTTAGTGTCTTATTTTTATAGTTCTGATACCTTGGTACTCACTCACCTCCGCTTTCCATTTGTGATCCCCTGTAATTACCCAGTGTCTCTCCCATTTCCTTTCCTTTAGTCCCTCTTCTCAGGGAGGGAATTTCAGTTCTGTCAAGGACAGGCAGCACCCTGCTCCTAGACAGAAGGTCAAAAGGTTCAGTGGCAAAAGGATAAGGCAGATTTCCTGGACTGGTTTTGGTTCAATTCAGCTTTTAACTAATGGCTGTCTTATTTTACAGTGTAAGAATTTTGTAATGCATTCTCTACGAACACAGTGTTGCAGCACCTACAGTACTTGGCTAGGAAATCAGAGTGGTGCTGAATTCTGACGTTTCCTCTAAAGAGGATCTGTAACCAGAACCAAGATTTCATACTCAGATAATCAAAAAGAAGATTGGCTTAGTCTGAACCCATAAGAATGATAAACCTGCTGAATTACTAAGAGTTCAACTCCACACAAGAGAAAATGAAGTTTCTGGCTACAGGATTTACTAACAAGCAGTGCCAGCTAGGAGGCAACCTTATGAGCAAGCAAAGGTCATCTCTGCTGGTACACTGGCTTGGTTAAATACAAAAACCAAGAGATACACACAAACTTTTAAGTTCATGGTTGCCTATTCCAGCCAGTTCCTTCAGACTCCTCTTCCACTGCTGCTCCCAATAAGGAAGCCTTTTGTGCCTCCGGCTGCTGCCATGTTGCTTTATGTCCAACAACAGCCCTTGTTCCTGACCACTCAACTGTTCCCATACTTGTGGGCCTTACTCTTGTACCCATTAAACCTGCCAGTCCTGCTTCCCATTTTGTCCCTTTGGCAGCCTAGTAGAAGACAGCATAGATGCCTTGACCTGCTGCCTCCATTTAGTATGCAGTCCATCCAGTAGAAGGCAGAAGCTGAAATATTGGCGGGGTAATGGGGCAGGAGAGGAATAAAATGAACAGAATATAAAGGCACACTGAAACCTAAAGACAAGATTTCGCAGAGTTCATAAAAAATACCCTCTATGCAACCCACTCAGACAGATTTCCAGAAAGGATAAAATTCAATTGCTCCAAAGAAGCCAAAAACTAGACCAGTTTATACTAGCTGACAATCTGACTGTTTGGCTTTAAAAATGGGAGAAGACAGGATATGATCAGTGAACAGAGTTAGACATTTTCTCTTGAAAAAGGATAGGAAATAATAATATCAACAGCTATTTTATTATTAACACAAAACAAAAAAACCCACCCCAAAATGAAAAGGGTGTGAGACAGCTGCTTTTTTTCAGGGTTTCAGCTGCTAAGCATTAGAACACCAAGCAAGGTTTGCAGCAGCTCACAGGCACACACTCTTTAAGTGCAAAAATATGGTGTCTTGACTGGAGGAAGGTGAAAGACAGGAGAAAAATATTGAGGGCTGTCACCAAAGAACTGGATCTCCTTACTATTAGTCCTTTCCAATGGAGACTCTAGGGCTTAAAATCAGATCGACAATTATAACTTTTAATTTAAAAAACAACTTTAACATTGTCACGCTGGGTCACAACTGAAGACTGACAATTTGGAACATGCCATCAGCACCTCACATACCCACAGACACCCATAGGATTTAAGCCCAGGATCCTAACACTGGCAAGGTGTGTCAGCCTGACACTGGAAACTGAATCCAGAGCATAAGAGAATGGCTACTATTAACTACCAGACACACAATCAAAATCTAAATCATTGCCATTTCCCAGGAAGCTGGTTCCCCTCCCAACTCTTGTTATACTACAGAAACCCCATTGAAACCTCATATTGCTAAACTATTTAAGCAGAAAAGCACTAGAAATTGCTTGAGAGGTGGTTGTTTGGTCCAGAACAGCTTCACACACACGAGGCACATCTGCATTTCAGCTGCTACTGATCCACAGCCAGGGTAACAGGACGGCAGACAAAAACTGCTCAAGCACTCCACCACCTAACTTGCACGGGTTTCCTGCTGTCACAGCTGTAGCTCCTTCAACATCCAATCTAAGTAGATTAAAGTTAGCCTAGGGATATCTGTATGAGTTGATATCGCATTTTGGACTCTCAGACCTCCAACCTGAGTTCACAGATCTCCAAGGAAAGCTAAAGACGTTAAAAGTTTCTTTGCTATCTCTATGAGCTCACTCCCTCTAACACAAGGCAAGAGGAAAAAAAGAAGAGTTTATCTCACAAAACCTTAAAGCAAACAATTTAAAAGCTGCCACTCAAAGAAACAAAAAGTCCTATACCATGAGAGCTAGAGCTTAAGTTTGATGAGTCAAACACCAGAAAGAGAAAGCAAAATCAAGTTCCTAGTTAAAAAAATTACCTTGCTCAACTGCATCTGGCAGTTTCAAATGCACCTAAGCCTATACAAAAGCAATCAAAAAAACCCAAACAAAAAATGAAGTCTGCCCAGTTGACCACATACCCTGATATACTCTATTATGGATAGTGTGCTCTGCTAGACAGAAGTAAAAATTATGACATGCGAGAAGCTGAAAAAGAAAGTCGATTGTTTTACAAAAGAAACTGCATCTCTTCCCCTCTCCAGATACCTTTTCATCCTGTTATGAGCTGGATCCCTGGAGCTGGACTCCACAGATGATACTTTCATATAATCTGATTATCCCTGGAGCTGGACTCCACAGATGATACTTATGATCAGATTATATGAAAGTATCTGAAGTGATACTTTCCGCATTCTGAAATGCAAGGATCACCGTTCTACCCATGCCTACTTGGCACAACTCTAGTGGAAAGGTGAGACAAAACAGCACCCCTCACCAGCGACTTCAGTTTCACAATTTGGGCCTTTGCTAAAAACATTCCTGAGCAGCGGTCACGTTGCATGGTTAAAAGAG
Organism: Aptenodytes forsteri; assembly: GCF_000699145.1. NCBI lineage: Eukaryota > Metazoa > Chordata > Aves > Sphenisciformes > Spheniscidae > Aptenodytes > Aptenodytes forsteri. The sequence continues at coordinate 461,788 of NW_008794427.1, read as the reverse complement.
AAGTTTACTCTGACCCATCACAAAGTTTATCTTCCCACAAATTCAATGTTACAGCGTACGTCCTAACAATTTTTATATTTGTGATGTAGCTCCTTCTGCCTGAAGTAGCAGGATTCATTAATGCATGCCATTTTTCACTAGCTCCAGCTGCCTGAACACTTGAATTACAAAATACAGACATATCTGGCAGAACAACAGTTAAAAATATAATTGCATACTCATTGCTGTTCTCTTGAGCCACTTCAAGCTCACCTGTTACAACCTTGCAGCGCTCATCAGGAATGTGCGACTTCATGGGATGGCTTGATTTTGTGGATCGTCTATGCCTGATGAAGTGTTCTTTTCCACTAAATGAGGTCTCTGATGTATTCACTGGTTGTATTAGCATGTGCTCTGATCCAATTTGGATATAGCCAACCTGTCCACAGAAGAGAACAAAAAAACCCCATCAGACAGTTTGGTATCCTAACCTTGTCTATCAACCCAGTCTGAACCTAGACCATTTAATTGCAATCATTATTTACAGTGTGAGGAAATGAAAAGTGATTATGATCGTGTTCAGTCTGCATAATACAGACTAAAGAACTTCATCTGCTCCTCATTTATTTTTTATATCACTGAGCACTATTTAGAAACATCATTGTGCAAGGCACTGTACGTGTACGAAAAAAAAAGGTGGGGTGTTCTTGCCAACACCTTTCCTTTCCCTTCTTCCTCTCCCTCCAGCTAGAGGACCACTCTAGCTGGAAGCATAAATAGGTATGTCTTATGAGATGCTCAACTCACATGAGGACAAATAAATCCTATTAACAGAAATCCTTTCATGATCACCTTTCTAATTGCCAGCTAGAATTGCATTGTTGCTAAATGGCATTTACTATCTCAGTAGAGCAGAGGTGAGATTGCCTGCAAACAGGAGACCACCTGTGTATGTCACTCTTGCAGACAACATGAAGTGAATTGAAGTGATGTTGTAAGTATGACTTGCAGAGCCACCCGCATTTTTTTTGTATGGGGACCAAATACCTCTTCTTGACTACAATAGGGGCCACATAGTAAGCACCGCTCTCCCTGCAAGCTGTGGGTTGGGTTTCAGAGGTCAAGCCGGGAATGGACTGTTGTACCTTCCCAGTTACAAGCTTTTCCACCATCTTTGGAATAAGTAACACAAGGATGGCAAAGACTCTGTCTAATTAACAGTAGACTCCATAGGCTACAGGTCAGAGCACTAAACCCCTGCCTTTCTTGCACCAAGTCCAGACCTTACACCAGGGCTGGCAAGAACATCTTTGGAAGGCAGCTTCTGCCTCAGGAGACCCCTCCTTTGCTTGCAACCCAGAGTTTTTAAGGTTCTTTTATGCCTTTTCCACTCCTTTTCTGGCATGAAAGGAAGAGAGTGAAAGCAAAGATATCACCTTAAAATTTAACAAAGCTTCCAGGTTTAGTAATCAACTCTGAGGTTATAACACGCTGGAGAAAGTGAATATGTACAATGAGGGTTTCTTTCTTACCTTTCATTGTACTAATCCAATGATTATTTGTATTGCAATCAAAAGTCTCGAAATACAGCTCTTTGCCATATACCCCCTTGGGAGAACTCTCTAGGTCTGATCCAACTTCTCCTGCTAGCAACAGGAGGCCTCATCTGGCCTGCCAGGAGGCATCAGATTGTGCCTATGGTACACCTTATAGGTGCAGGAGCTTACAAAGAGGTCCTGCTAGGTTGCATACCTGTAACACCCATCCTGTACATACAGAGACCAGACTTCTCCCCCCACCCCCCCGCGTTCTATGCCAGCCAGGCAACCATCCAAATAAATGCTCTGCACATACATGCAAATACTATATATTCAACAGCTGACTGTACTAATATGATTTATAATATACATTACATACATACTGTATATCGTACATTTCCACACCTCCCTGCCAAATTCAGTCCTCACGTACACCCAGGAAATCCCTTTGGCCTAGTATTTCCAGCAAGAGGAATTTCTGCTAACAGAAATGAGAGCTCTCCTCTTTTGACAGCTGTACTAAGTGAACAGCATTCAGGGGAAACTAGGATCTCTCAGAAAGGGTCACTAATTTCAAAAGTGCACTTGGAAAAAAAATACAATACTAAAAATTGGTGTCTCTATTTGCCACAGCTGCAAAGCACGGTGTTAACAATTAGTCCCCTCTCTCAAAAGAGACGAGAGACATCTCTTCTGAAGTCCTTCAAAAGAGACCTCGCCCTTGGGGCAAGGTCACTGATTAAGTATAAAATGCCTTGACACTTCCCAGAAGGGCTCCCATTTACAAAGAAAAATTGACTTTATTTCTTGGCCCTACAGAATGCATACCAGTTTACAAGACCCACTCTGCCCTGGAGTTTCCAAAAGGGCTGCCTCTTCATTTAAATTAAAAGTTGGGCTTTGTCAGAATTGTTTCAGAGACAGCAAAAGCTCTAGTGACTTATTCTTCCAGCCTCCTTTATGATGCTCTCCACTACTTCCCCCCTCCTTGTTCCAATCTTCCAGCTGGGAGGTAGCCCCAGCCCCCTTTTTTAATATAGGTTTTAATTATTTAGAAGAAGGGTTGTAAATCTGGTGCCATGGTACTAAAAGCCACACCAGAGCTCCTGAAACACTGCCAACCATTTTTGTTGGTGCCAAAAATATGTAAGAAGTCAGTTTCATCACCACCCGACATTATCCCAACTTTTTGGCATCAAGTGTGAAAATAATTTAAACCATTGGAAAGGACTTCTGTTTCACATTTGCTTTGGAATTGTGAAACCTATGGAGGGAAAGAGCCATGCATCTTCACCCTGGAATAGGTTAAGAAGCAATCTCAAGTTTAATCTGACAAGCCAAGTAGAGTTTTAAGCAGGAAGGATTTGCAGGATCGGGCCTGTAAAGTACTCCCAGAGAGTTAAAATTTTCCCCAAACTTGCCAGTTGGGTTCTAAAGAGTCCTCAAACCTGTTGGCCCAGATGAGATCTTTTGGACCTGGTAACTTGAAAACTCTAGTCATTATTTTGCTTTTTCTGTAAGAAATGCATTTCTCATGTTGCCTCCCTCAAATCCTCCAACTACCAGATACTATACAGTGCTAATCTCAGCATGAGATATCAGACATCAGCACTAGACAAATACTCTACGCTTTTCTTCTCTAGTCTGCGTGATGTTCAGGGACAGCAGAAAGCTGGATTTTGAAGATAAAGAAGTAAAACGGAAGACCACGTAACTGTCAGAGCTATTTTCCCCTCATCTCTGGAAATCATTCCAATTAAATAAAATGCTTTGGATCTGCCAATTCACATTTGCCTGGGGAGATGCATATCAAAAGCTGGGATACTCCCTCTTGTCCTTCTTTCACTGTGAGAGCCCGTACGAACAGGACCTGCCACTGTGCCAGACCCCAGTATTGCTTAGTGTCCAGGAGAGCAGCTGCTGCCCAGCCCCACCATCGCAGAGCACCTGAGACACAGGAGTCATCAGGAGCCCAAAAATGCAGAGAAGTTCATCGTCATCTGCATTATGAATCTAACCTGGATTTTACAGTTAGTATGACGGGACCATATAGCTGACAGAATCACGCAGCTCAGCTAACGGGAAAGGCTGGAATGATTTCAGCCTCAAAAAGGCAGGCAACCAAACTGACAAGTTGATTAAAATAAACAATCCACACTTCCCACTACAGCCCCACTCACCACTGTGCTTAACAGTGGCTATATCTTTCATATTAAGGATATTTGATATTTCATATCCTTAATTTAAAAGTCAGCTACACATTGCTCACTAGCAAAAAAGGCCCTGTTCTCCAAACCACCAAAATATTCTCATATGCTCTTATCCAGAGTTTTACATATACATCGGTCACTCGAGCGATCTGCTCGCTCTCTAATCTACTCTTGTACCACCAGTAGTTCACTCTTCTACGCATTATCTTCCTTGCCACTGGAGCTTTTCTCAGGCTAAATGGCACTAGGGAAAGGAGGAAGGTCCTCACACCGTATCACTGAAATTACAATGGTAACAGCGGGACTGTTAGTGCTGGCACTCAAATAGCATTTGTAATCACATCGCCCTGCTTCGCTGGCTTCGCTGTTCTGTCTCTGTCCCCTGGTAGTACTGGTGGAGCTACAACAGCTCGAGGGCTAACTCGGGACAGGAATCCAAATCTTCAATCTTCTCTGCACGTGGTTCTGGACCTTCCCACACGTTAATACTCTCCAACAGTTACACTGTTTTTCCAGCCCTTTTTATTTTCACAACATCTTTGAACGAGATCTGTGAAATGCTGAATCTTTAACAGATTTTTCTTTTGCTCCTAAGTGTTCATTAGTTACATACATATGAACGCGCTGAAAAGAGAACAGTTTTAAACATCTGACAAATTCCAACCCCTTCTCAATTTCTCAACTGTTTGTTACACTGTAAATCTTAGTTTAACCGTTTCCTCAAAGTTAAAAGGAAGATAATATTTAAAGTGAAGAACAAAAAACAACATAAATACAGTTTAATGAACTTCACATGGCTTTTAGTCCTGTCCTTATTAACCACACTTCAGCTTTGTTAATTATTATTTACAAGTGCAATTCAAGCAAATTTAAAACGAGAGCTTTAAATTAGGTCTTGCTCCAGTGTCATTTCAGGTTTACATTCAGTTATGAGAGCAGATCATACCCAAGAATATCTAACTGCACCTCTGTTCCAGCCCGCCCCAGCCTCCGAGCCTGCTAAACAAGGAAACCACAACGTGCTCTCCCTTTTGTCCACTGTGGAAGGGGAAAGAAAATCCCAGCATAAAGAAACCCAGCGTGGTAATTTTAAGAGGTTTAACTTTTCAGCTCATGGACCAGCTATGGATGAATGCCAGACAGCTCCTCTTCCAGACAAGAGAATTCAGCAGAGCTGAAGGTTTCCGCAGGGGAAATCGTATCATCTCATAATCCTAGCATGCTTGCGCTGCCCTGCTTCCCATAACAGCAGAGGCTTTTGCAGTCACCTGAAAGGCAGCACTGCCCTGTTGCACACAAAAAACACTACCACTGGACAGGGATTGAGCCCACAGAGCTTCAGACATCTGCTCTAAACCAGGCATCATCTTCCTCTACAGTCAATGAAGAAAGGCAAACACTTCCAAAGGGACAATTCACCAATCTAAAGTGCTCTTTGGAAGTACCCATCTTTCTTGCCCTCTCTCCCCTTTATAACCAGAGTCAGGCTTAAAACCAAACTGTGGCCTCTTCTGTATTCTTCTTCCTCTTTTTCACAAGGATAAAGATGATTTACCATTTCACTAGGAGTCCTTTGATTTATTGCTCGTTCTGTGGAGCCTGCAGTCCAACTACTCACTTCTCTTTGCCCTGACTGGCCTTCCATATTGGATCCAAAACCACACTGAGACGTCCAGTTCCTGCATATACACTTACATCCACCTGGAAATCAGTGGGAATTCAGAGACCCTAGAAGCAGCTATGCATCCAAACAGTGTCTATATCTGGTCCCACAACATCGTTGGTGAACAGCAACGTGGGAGCAACAGCAGGGGCAGAATTTCCCAGGTACTGCAGCTAACTGGAAAATACATTTCTGGCATTTAACCTTGTTTAGTACCCAAATGCACAGTCATAACTTCATAATAATCAGTATTTTCCCTTATCACCTCCCCCAGACTTACAGCATCTCTGCCCAACCTTCCTGAAAAAAGGAAACACCTGGCTGACACAGAGTCCAGAGGGGTGCTTTATCATCTCTCCTTGCCCATACTTGCCAAAGCTTGTCTACATCTACACCCTCACAAAATTTGTGGATGGTACCAAACTGGGAAGTGCAGGGGACACACCAGAACGAGGAGCCACCGTTCAGAAATATTCTAATAGGCTGGAAGATCTGTCCACCAGGAGTTGCATAAGGTTTAACAAAGGTAAACGTACATGAAGCTTGGAAGAAAATAAGCCCTTTTCTTCTCTGTGTTGATTGTATGAGACAATACTGCAAAGTGTTTAGTTTCCCGACTTCCAGCATGTATTTCTTAGAGTGTAGCTTCAATTACTCTATTCCATCCTGTAACGAGAAAATCACTATTCTCATTGCATGAGCCCTTCATCATCCACTTCCACTGATCCAGTCTGCACAAGGAGTCTCACTGAATTCAGAGGAGGTGAAAATGTGGTGTGAAAAAATTAAATGAACAAGCCTGAACAGGAGGGAGTCACAACCTCTCCTATCTCACTCGAGAAGGACAATCCACTTTGAGACAGGCCAAAAAGCAGTCCTGAACCCAAAGTCAGAGATTCCAGATTTCACAATGAAAAAGAGAAGTTCCTTAGAGTTAAACCTCTGCCTCTAAATGCATCCCAGTGATTTTCAGCTTTCAGATAAAGTTCCTGAACAGACAAGATTTCTCAAGTTCATTTCTAAGTCAAATCTAACGCTCATTTTATCATGCACCCATGACCCTCTTAAAACTGTAACTGCTTCAAAAATTTAGGTACAAGAAATAAGAAAGCCTACACCAGTTATAAGGTACTGACACTGCAGTCCAACAGACTGCATAGCAGTCCAGCACTTCAGCACTGGAAGTGACTCTAGCATGAAAAACAAAAGGTAAAAAATTAATACATCAAACGAAGTATTTGGGAATCCCACGTTTTGCAGACAGCTTGAGACAGCATTCTGCAACATACTGCTGGTGAAGAAGTCTCCCCAAAGGGCACAGGACCCTGCCTATCTCTCTTATCTTGGGTCTGCAGGACAGACAAGCCCTGCTGGTACTCAGAAAAAGCATCGTTCCAGTCAACCACAGTACAAATATATGGTGCTGAAAGGGCCTCCTCTACTGTGCTCTCCGGGCTTCAATCGAGAAAAGCTCTGCAGATTGACGGTTGGACTCGATGACCTCAGAGGTCTTTTCCAACCTTAATGATTCTATGATTCTATGATTCTATGGTAATACTGCTCTGCCAAACTTTGCTAGAGAGGGTAAGGGCAGCACGCAGAGAGCAACAGTCAAAACATAACTGTGAAATTGCACCTGAAAGCAATGGATGAGTAGTTCTGAGATGTATCAAGCAAACTGGAATTTCCTTGCTGGAGAGAGACCCAACATATGTCATCTAGGAACTGACCTCAGACTTAGAAGGAAAGACCTTAGTCCACTACACAGCTCAACTCAAGGTAACACACACCGTGGCCTTACAAAGCTGGAACTTCCCAAAAGAGAGGCAGTTTCCTGTACTGCCTACTGTCTTCTAGTGTTGGTCAGACGAGTTGCAGAATTTTGCTCCTGCTTGTGTCTCCCCAGCACCAGGGAAGGACAGTTCAGTCCTGCAGTGTGGTCAGAATCCAAGTGTTTACACAACTGCATTCCCCAGACGGGATACAGTCCTGCCAAGTTGAAGTGCTTTTCAGGAACATAGTACCTCTTGTCTACGCTGCAATTCCCAGGTTGTCAAGAGGGACAGGAGGGCTGGAGTATCCTCACATGCAGTACTTTAACTGTGCAGATGAGACCTGAGGCACACGAGTCCTAAACGTGCTATGGCCTGATGTAGCTACAAGAATGTGGCCACCCTTCTTGAGGCAATTGCAAGCTGTAGCAGGAAACTACAACAGACCACATACTGGTTAACAGCAGCATCTGCAAGCAGAGTTTAAAAAACAAAACACAGCCTTTAGATGCCACACTGGGAATCTGGTATCATTACCAGGAAGCAATTGCTCAGTCTGGTTGTAGCTCAGTTTTCATGCCACTGTCAGGGATTTTGTTTTTATTAGAACTCCCCTTGCCCTGATCATTTTATATCACTTTTTGTATGATTTATGGCATGGTTGAGGAATACGATTACAACAAAGTCTGAGCCAGCTGGAGATCAGGATACAGTATTATTACCAACTCTACTTCTTAGCAACCAGCTTTTCTGAATGAGATGTCCTGATCATCCAGTTCGAGTCCAATGAGCACTCCCACACTGGAGTTTTCAGGAAATCTCCCACTGCAGCATTAGCACTGCTCAGGAGACAAATGCCAGGATAAACAAGCTCCGAGGTTTCCACTACCAAGGTCTTTCTTCTAGCCCAGCGTGCAGGCCTTGTCCATATCCCCACCTGTGAAGCTGTGCTGCTGATGAGGGCAAAGCCTTATTCTTTCTGCAGCAAACAGGGCTTAAGGAAACAACTGGAAAATTCAAAACCTGCTGTAGTGCTGGTCTTGGTGTTTTAAATTTCTAGACTGGGAGGCAAAAAATTTGGGCTCTAGAGTCACCCGATTTCAGTTCCACTCATGGCAGATTCAAGACTTCCTAGATAATTTGAGGAAAACTCTTAATTCCTCTAATCCCAGAAAACATCTTACCACTAAATCACATAGCTTTCACTACAGGTATGCCGATTTAGCGTGGCCACTGCAAAAGGCTGCATAAACACTGAAAGCAGGCTAAAATCTGATATGTTTCATGTTTAAGAATAGACTTCAGAAGCCAAAAGGTCCATTTGGCTAGAATAAGAAGGTCTATCTACATGGTGATGTGGATCAATTTAATGAAACCATTTCAAAAGTTAATGAGGTTCATCTTAAGTTTAGGTTCATCCTAAAGACACTTCAGTTTTCTGTTCTCTAGTTTTCAGTTTACAAGGGTGTTATAAACCTTAACTCACCCATAAGTAGCACGCGTCTGCTTTGACCCCTTTTCCCATTCCTGGTGATTATCTGAATGAAGAGTAAATGAACAGATTCCTCTGATAGGAAAGGAGTACCCCAACATGCAGAAACACATCTCTCTCAACACATCTGCCCGCACCACTCTCAGCACTCCCAGGACCAGATCCACAGGCAAAGGCGAGCCCAGCTTTACCAACACTGCCTCTTACACACGTGGCAGTACTGGCTTTGGTCCCCAAGAGGTGCCACAAACGAGCAGCTTTGACACCGACCGCTTTTCGAACCCAAGTTCATCTAGCTCAGTGATGTCAATTCAGTCGTTGCTTAGAATTCATATGGTACAAACAGATATTGCAATATTGCGGCTCATATTTGCAGAGTAATGAACAAAGACTAACTAGTCTTGTTTCTTTTCCAACTTTTCTACTGGGAATATCGCCAATCTTTTTCACTCCCCCTCCTCCATTCCCTGATCTCGGGCAGTTAATACTGTGCCTACAACTACATTCCTCTTTTTAAAAAGGTTCCTTCTCTGCCTGTTTGTGCTTTTCAGCTCTGCTGGAGTAGGTAGCTTTGGAAGCCCAGCACTTCATGAAAGGGATTAACAAAATGTGCCTAGTGACAAAAGCATAGAGCTGTTAGTGATGTAAAGCTCGAACTAAAGATATCAGTTTTAAACTCTGAGAAAGCCCTCAGTGGTATACAGCTCAATTTACAGTGCCACTCAAATACGCAGCATCTCAGAATCACTGGGGGGGGTTTATTTTGTTTTGTTTTTTAAACCTGAGGCACAGTGCCCTCAAATGGTTCAGGAATGAAGGCCCAAGCCCCAAGTGCAGCGTACATGAAGTGCTTCTTATGACAAAGTTTAAGATGAAACCTCCATCAACAGGTCTGTACCAAGAAGTTAAGCACACATCCCAGGACTATGTACTGGGAGTCTATGCTTAACGCCTCGGTGCCTTTCTGAAGCACTTTCAAGTTATCAACAATAATTACAAACTAGCCATCGTCTTAAGCATCTAAATCTTCACCACTGAGAAACACAAAGGCTGTTCCACGCAAGACCACCTCTTCTTATCAGGTGGAACCACCTGAAAACGCTACAACCTCAGGTAGAGAAATCCTGACACCTGAGGTGGGAGAAGCATCCCCAAGCAGGATGGTTCCTTCAACCATGCCAGAGGTGTCCCTACACCACAGCTCCCACGAAACGCCCTCACACACCAACACCGATTGCACGAGCTGGGTGGAAAGGACCAGTTGAAGACCTGAGGAGCCCGCTGTCCCAGGCTGTATTGCTGAGGCCATGCACAGCTGCTGGAGGAAGGAGCCAGGCAGGCAGGTGATCAAGTCCCCACAGTGGGACCCAACCACCAGCCAAATGGCACGGGTATAGTGACAAGAGGAGGGTCCATCAGCCAGGACAGTCCTCTACAGCATCCTCAGGCCCCGTCGCCCATCCACAGCGGACATGCTGCAGCTGAGGCCCTCAGCCCCTCAGGCATGGCTGAGGCTGGGGCAGCTCCCACAGCAGAGAGTCAGGATGGACGGAAAACCCACACAGGGGACAGTGGCGATGCTCGCCAGGGCCCGGGAGACAAGGGGACAGGCAGGACAGCACGGGAGCTGGCAGGGAGGTGCCCTGTGCTGAGGTGAGGTGCAGGCAGGGCCCGCCGGCCGCTCCTTGCCTCCACGGGGCAGGGCGGCTGGGGGCAGCTCCCAGAGCGGGGAGCCGGGGCTAACAGGAGAGTCTTCACGGGGCACGCCGGAGACACTCGCCAGGGCCCGGGGAGGCGAGGGGACGGGCAGCACTGCGGGGGAGCGGGCAGGAGGCGCACCGCGCACG
>NW_008794427.1:411886-449624 GCF_000699145.1 Aptenodytes forsteri | reverse complement strand
GGTGCCCCGTGTGCCCCGCGGTGGGCGTTCCGCAGCCGCTTGTCCGAGACCTGCGACTGGTTTGGTGCACGAAGCCCTTGGAAATAGCCTAGCGAGAGGCATGGGAGGGCTGACAAAAAGCAGCTTTGGTGCCCATGAAGCCCTTGGAAATAGCCTAGCGAGAGGCATGGGAGGGCTGACAAAAAGCAGCCGACCGGTGGTCTCCTCCGTCGTGTTTTCTGCACATCCTTTGCTTCGTTACTAAAAGAATTTAGACCCTGCTACAGAAGCTCGCCTGAAAAATTCACCCATTCCTTCATTTCCTGCAGCCTTTTCCACCACCGTCTGAAGTATTGATCCTAGGACTCAGAGGACCGGGAAAAAATGAGGTTGGCAATATACAAGTGCACAAAGGTTTTAGGCAATGATCTTACATACTCCTGGAAGCACTCATCACATGGATGAAGACAAGAAACAAGTTCATAAAGCTCAGGAGATATAAAAATTGATTTTTACAGTGGTGGACAAGAGGGGGACACTAATTTAAATCAGGGAGGATGGGTTGTTCAAGCTAGTTAAGAGGGCTGTTTGGGAGAGGAGGAAGGAGGAAGCTACCTGCCAGCTCCCTTTCCCTTGCCGCTCCGTGTGCGGGGGACACTCACATCCCCACCCAGGTGCAAACAATTCCTGTTTCACTGAGATCCTGCAGCCACAAGAGCTCCTTCCTACCTGATGGTTGGGCCGGGCCACGTCCTGCCTGTCCTCAGCTGCCCAGGGGTCAGGAGAAGTCAGCCTGGTCCAGGGGCTGTTGAAAGCAGTAGGGTGATTTCCAAGAGTAGAAAGATTTCTGCTGCATTCAGTGGGCTTTGGATCGGATCCTGTGCTCCTGGCATGGCTGAGTCGTGGAAAGCAGTAGAGACCCGACATGTTAGCAGCTTTAAACTGCTGTCGCCCAGCAGAGCAGTGTCCTAGAGGTTAAACTTCTCCAAAAATCTGCAACTTTGTTACTGAAATTGTAGAAGAATTCAAAGGAAGACCCATAAAAGAGTGTAAATGACTCTGGCAGATCGCAGTGCAGCACTTCACAAGAATTGTCCAGAGTTGTACTGACAGTGGTAATGGCTCAGAATCATGAGCAAGGGGAATTAGATTGGATGCTCATCCCTGCGAGGGCAGGCAACTGGGGTAGTGCTAAGAAAATGGCCGTTTGAATCTAGGAAGAGGACTGGTGAGAGAGATGAGTGGGTCAACGCCGTTTTCTCTCTTTCAGGCGTGGGACAGTCAACAAGAACCATGTTTTCTTTGAGATCTGCTCCTGTGACAAGTAGAGAGGCTGCCTGAGAGCCGGAATCCTAGAGCTGCCTCCAGTCCTTCTTCCCGCTGGCTCTGCTCTTCCCGGGCGTCGAGGGACACCCTGCGGCACACGGCGGGCTGGCGTAGCGCCTCGGCAAGACCTACCCTGCGCAGGGCCTCTAGAGCACCATATGGGCATGAGGGCATGCAGACGTCCCACCTCCTACTGCGCTCTTGGGGAAGCTCCTCGTCTCTCCAGTGCGGTGGCACTTGGAGGGTATTACCAGCAGTCAGCAGCAAGAGGGAAACTGAGGACCTGCAACCAGCTCCCAGCAGACAAAATCTGAGTGCAGCCAAGACCCCTGGCTCAAATTCACTTTCTTAACGTGAGATCAGGTGAGATTTAATAGCTCTGTGTTTTCCTGTCTCTTTCAAGGTTCAGTCTGCTCTCTAACAAGAAGTAAGTTACCAAAACAAAAGGACTGGCTCAGAACCCATTCAAGTGAGACAAAAACTCAGTTTGGGACTGCCTTGCTGTATGTCAATAGTGTAATGTAACACGGTTTAAACAAAACCTCAGAGCCTGAGTTTCTCTCCTGACCTGTTGTGAACCAACAATTTCAGCGCCTCCCTCCAAGACCAGGGTCCCCGCTGGCACAGTAGCTCTGGGCAGCAGCTCCCCCACAGCTCTTCCACCCGTGGCAGTTCTCCACTCCTGAGAACCAAGAGGCAGTTTGATTTGTGAGCTGCCAAATCTGGCCTGAGCCCCGAACAGCCATGTTTAAACCCAGACCACCAGCCGCCTTCATTTGCTAAGGGACTGAAGCAAGTGCCTCATCTCTTCCCTCAAAAAGGTTTGACGAGGGGGCTTAGATTTGCTGAACTTTTTAGTAGATCCTTTCTCCCACCTTCCGAAGTCCTCTGCCAAAAAAATAATAACAATACAGAGAAAGAATAAATTTAATAGTGTGGGGGAAGAGGGGCACTAATAAAGAGAAGTCTGTAACTTACTGCATGGAAGGACTCACTCAGTGGCTGGGCTGGCCAGCACAGACTGCGTTGGGGTAGGGCCAGTCCCTGCTGAGCATCGCAGAGTTGCAGAGCGTCTGGGCAGGGGCCCGAGAGGCTGCAACGCCCCACAACAGGGGCAACATCACGGGAAGGCCTTGGTGTTGGCAAGGGCTGGAGCCAGGAGCAAGGGACAAGCCCCCGCAGAGGTAGCCACACAAAAAAAGAAGAAACTGTCATAGGAGAAGCAGTGTTTTTATTGAATCCAAATCCCAAAGCTCCAGTGAGAGACAGACTTTGTTTATTAATTTAACACCACGGGCTTTTCAGAAATGTCTTGAAATTGTTACTGATAAGGGTAACGCGTGTGGCAGGAGTGGGCTGCGGTCCTGTCGTGGTGATTGCAATTCTCCCCTGCCCGCAGCCCGGGAGGGGGGTGTGTGTGTTTCTCCTCCTCTCACCATCACAGAGGGTGGATTTGGCCCCGCAGTTTCTAGGAAACAAGCCCTCTCCCCCTCTGAAACTCATGTTTTATTTTTTTGCAATTTTAAATGTACGTCAAGGAAGCCAAGTTTCATGGCCATTATTGCACAGTTAATAACCCTTTGGAGACTGCAGACATGTGTTATATACATCTTCCCGAGCAGTCATTTGGCTCGCCGCCTGGAAAATGCCAGCATGCGAAGGGTTAACTTGGCCGTTACTCAGCCTTCTCCTTCTCTCCAGCCACCCCTCTCCAAACCCTTCCTCTCCTGGTCCTAAGCGGGCAGTCCCAACCTCACAGGTGATGCTCTCCTGCCCGGGACACTCGATGCCTTCCCTGCTCTCCCCGCAGCTCCTGGCCTCGCTGCGGTCTTTGGGCAGCGGGGATTTCCTTCCCTGCTGCAGGCTGCACCTGCCCTAACGCTGCAGAGTTTGGCCAGGCCGGTTGGGCGCAGACCTGGCGCGTGCTGCTGTGACCCGTGCAAATGCCCCCGCAAAGAAGGCAGAGACAGTTTAATGACAAGTAAGGACCAAGAAAAGCTCTTTTGTCATTTAAAACAATCAACCAAATAAATACAAGTAGTTCTATAGGTGCCAGCAGGGGGTTTCCTACAGATCGTTTTTTCACAGTGAGCCAGAGGTTCGATTAAAGCATCTTCCCTGGATAGAGGGTGTTTAAGGCTGTGCTTCTTCATGTTGGACTCGCTTCTTAAAGCTCTTTTAAAACATAAAACAATCAACCAAATAAATACAAGTAGTTCTATAGGTGGGGGTTTCCTACAGATCGTTTTTTCACAGTGAGCCAGAGGTTCGATTAAAGCTCTTTTCCAACCTAAATGATTCTATGATTCTATGTGGAGTCTCCAGTGTCTAGTACCATTGAGGCAGCCCTCAGCAGAGGCACTTAGGAGGTTTTTCCTTCCAGCAGCCTGAATTCTCCTGAGCCTGTGAGAGAAAAACTCCCTCTGGGACATCTCTGTCAAGTCTGGCTGAAAAAGGACAGCCTGTTCCTGAGCTCCTGGGGATAAGGAACAGAAAGAAAAGCGACTGTGATACTGGAGGCATCCAAGGACAGAGCCGAGCCACCGGCACCTGTGTCCTCATGGGAGCACAGAGCCTGCTTCAGTTAAGGTAAGTCCATGGCAGGAGACCTATCCCTTTCTTGCCCCTAGCAGGAAGCTTTATTCACGGGCTGACAAGGGTTCCCTTTTGTCAGGGGGAGTTTGCTTTGGTTGAGATGCATCTGTCTCACAAACAGCGAGTGCATTGCATGAGGTTTTCCCTGGAGATCTTCCCTCCAAACACTTCCCCTCTGCCTGTCTCCAGGGGCCTGACAGCTTCACCCAGCTGCAATGGGGAAAAACATCCTATTTCCATGGAATACAGAGGAAAGAGAAGAAAAATACTCCTGTGGCAGAGGGGCTGAGGAATGGACTCCTGAAATTCCAGGTCACTTCACACCTGCCCCCTGAGAGTGGAGATCTGGCTACATCCCCGCACTGGTGGTCTGCACGAAACCTCCCAGGGTATCTCGCTACCTTGGTGCAGATGTTTGGAGGGAACAGGGTGCAACACTGTTGGGAGCAGAAAATGACATCACACGCATGCCACTGTGGGTGAGAAAAGCCATGAATACAAAAGAACGGGCTCCCAATTGAGTCACACAGCTGCAGCGTGCCAGGGGAATCCGCTCCCTCCAGTGCAGGCAGCGCTTTGTGTTGAGAGATCGGAAATGAAAGTGTACCACCACCTCCATCCAGGCCATGCTGGGATTTTTAAACACAGACAAGGCTAGTCCAGGGTCTGTTTGGTATCTGAGAGCTGCGCATAGATAGCCATCACCCAGGCAATCATAATCAGCCACACGTCACTCCCCAGGCACGCAGGAGCAAATGGACAAAGGAAAGAGCTGTCGTTGTTTGAGGCTGACCCTAAAGTTCAGCGAGGCTTTTTATGAAGTCCAGTGTTGCCACCTCTGATGATGTTATCAGGAACCTGGGAATAGCTGGCACTTTCTTTTGTTCTGTTTTATGGTTTGTTTGGGTTTTTCCTCTCTGGGCCTTGGCTCCTGCAATCATGAGACTGATTTCTCATTTAACTCCATCACTCCATGTTTGACCCCATGACAGGCTGGGAAATGCGAGCTGCGAGAAGCCTAGAGGCTTATTGCCTGGGAGCAAATGAGGAGGTTCCCAACCACAGGATTGTTTAAAATAATCCTTTCTCAAAAAACGATGCCGTTGATTTCTTTTTTGGTGTGGAGGCAGATTTTCTGAATGCTTGGAGTTGACAACAGCAGAGCCCTTCCTGCAGGCACCACCTCCCTCTTTCCCTGGCACTGTCCTTCAGCTGGTCATATCCCACATCTGGTGTTCCCCTTCTCCTCTCAAACATCTCCCTTTGTATCCAACACCTGTCTTGGACGAGGATCACCCCCCAAACCGAATATTTCATATAAGGCTCCTCCTTCTCTGCATATTCCTTGCAGCAGGGCACAAGAAGCCAGAGGAGATTTGTAAGCCAAGAAGGGGGTGCATGGCTTGGAAGAGAGATAGAGATGATGCCGAGGGGATGCACAAGACAGCACAGCGTTCTGCGTGGATGTCTACAGGGGCCTGGACGTGGTGGCCCAGTGCAACTGCACAGACCTAAAGTGGCTTCTTTCCACCATGAAAGTACTAATAAGGGAAACCGCTGACTTAAAACACTCTTAATAATGTTTTCCTATTTCTTTAACACCTCTCCCTTGAGCACTCTCTCCTCCCTTCACAGCGTCTTGGCCAATTACACTTGCAAAACAAACAGAAAACTCAATATCCCCACGAGCAGGGATTACTGGGGGTCAGGGGCCCTCGCCAAGTGCTGTGGCAGGGGCTCCGAGGTGGATCACGGCACAGGAGCCTGCTCTCCTCCAGCCAGCAAGGCACTTTCCCATCCCTGGAGAGGGGAGCCCAGAACCAGGCACTGCAGGGCTGGGGTGCCCCTCCTCACGGCCCACTGGATCTGCAGGGCCATGAGTCGGGGGGGGATGCGCCAAGGTGGAAAGGGCTGTCCTCCAAGCACAGGCACCACTGGATGGTGGCGCAGAGCTGAGGAAGGACTGTGTCCCGAGGCCCCCCGGCCCCACTGGCCCCCCAGCCTGGGCCTGCAAAACACCCCTCTTCTCTTGTGGAACTGAAACAGCCCCAAACCCATGTGCTCGGGTTATCATTGCTCTGGACTTCTGTTGTCTAACCCTTCTTCTTTTGTTTCATATTCAAGCTGCTCCCAAGCTGCCCTGAAAGCTTAAACCATTTGAACTAACTTTTACACAAATTCATCAATCAAAAACCTCCACCTTTTATCCATGAGCAGTGATAGGACCAACAATGCAACAGCATTCAGAGTTATTTCCCCACAGGACCAATCCTCTACCCGAGTTTGTGCAAATTTTCCTAGTTGCTCCCATTTTGGATGCAGAGCTGTGCAGAAGCCTTACTGTAACGCCACTGTCAGAAGCAGTGCAGAGTTCACAGCCCAAAACCTCTGACTGCCTGGAGCTTTTAAAAATTAACCATACGGTTTTGCTAGCTTTCTCCCCGGACTTGGCTGCTCTGCAGTTCCCCGCCTCTGGGACCACTCCCTCCCCATCACCCCCAATTGAGTCAGCAAATTCCCCAGTGCTGTCCCAGGAGGACAAACACCCCCAGCAGGGAGGGAGCTGTGGGCTCTCAGCATCCGGCACATGCTGTCCCACGGCCTTCAGTATGGGCTCCACAGCCTGGAGATGCAAACTGGGACGTTTGGTCAACTGATGTTGCGTATCTATCTTAGTTGTCTAGCCTAGGGGTCACTTGGAGCACCTCCTTGGGGAAACAGCCCCACATTTTGGTCTCTTGAGCTGACCTGAAGCAGCAAAAGCATCTTTGTTCTCAGGGGAGAAAGGAGCAGGGCAGGCAGGATGTGCTGTGACCATTGCACGGCCACATCTGTAATGCCCTGCACTTTGATAGAGTTTGTGCAAGTCACACTCTTCTAAGCGACAGCAAGGACTGCCTTTTCCTCCACAGCCAGCAAGGAAACCCGACTGCCCACGTCAGCAACGTCTGCTCGGAGTCACTAGGTAAGAACCGGCCAGATGGAGGGCCAGTGCGAGGTCTGGAGGGAGCAACCCTTCTGGAGTCTGAAACACATCCTGCTCTTTAATCAACAACAGCCACCAATACCTCATCCCAGTCCATTTGGGGCCAATATTGTCATTATTTGCAAGGTCGTACAGTGAACTGAGAACAGAATCAGGATCCTCCTCTGACGCTAGATCCTCTCTCCCAACAGAGCTGGCAATTGACTTTGGCTTGGTTGCAAGTATTTGTTCATAAAAGCAAAATATTAGCGTCACTCTAGGACTCCTATAACTGCCTGCTTTCAGGCTTTCTGGGCTGGACACCCACAAGGATTGAGAGGAGATGTGTTTCAGTTAACCTGCTGGCAGTAAGGGGTCCCACCGGCACCGTCTGCGAGCTGTGATGGAGGAAACTGCACCAACAGCTGGGTACCAGCCCGTGGCAAACCCCACGCGCGGCGAGTGCCAGACAGGCAACCTCGAAGCTTCAATCTCTGCTGGGGCAGTCAAGTCAAATCCAGCTGCCTCCTGGCTCTGAAAGAGAAACCTAGAGAAGAGCTAGGGTCAGATGGGAACCACGGAGGCTGCCACCCACAGCCTACAGCTTCCGAGCGCCTCCTGTTCATCCACAGCCATGCATGGAGAGAGCTCAAGGAAACACTTCATCCCACTATCAAAGCAAATCAGTTCCCAGCTCTCTACACAGTCACAGCTGAGCGCAGCATGACCACGAGGGTTGTGCCGAATGGGATTAAAGAAGCTTGTTTAGACCAACAGATCCCTTTTTCCTGCTGACGTTCAAGGGGAGTGAGGGAGCGCGCAGGCTGTTTGTTTGGCTCAGTGGGCCATTTCAGCCAGGGTTTAGCACAGCTATGGAGCCGCTGGGTTCCTCAGCACACCCTTCATGGAGCCCAAGCCCAAAACTTCCTCCCAGCAGGAACCAGCCACAGCAGCAGTAAGGGAGGAGGTATGCACTGTGCCCCCCGCTAGACCCTGAGATGTCCTTGCGGGAAAACTCCTAGAACTGCTAGATTTTGGTCTCAATTGTTTGTCTCTCTGCTCTGCATTTATAAAAAGCCCAGTTTGTCCAGCATTTAACACTGCTTAATGAGTGCTTCAACCTGGAGCTGCAGTGACCACTACTTATTTGCATTAAAGAAGTTTGGGAACAGCTTTCTACAGGGAGCACTTTTCAGTGGTGCCTCCTGCCAGTGCACTGTGGTGGTTTTGGAGGTGTTTTAGGGCAATGTTCTTGGAGCACAAAACCCTAAGCTCAGTCTGTGCCCCTGCACATCGTACCTGTCAGGGCAATGTAGCCTCCATTCACTGAGCAGCTTGCTTTGTACTTTGTCTTTTCCAGCACACAGCTAGCACCCAATTAGTTCATCCTTCTGCCCTTGTAAAAGTTGTTGGGGGGACGGACGGACGATGGACGGACGTTGCCAGGTGATGCAAGGTGGGCTGTTCACAGCCCTCAGCCCATGAGCACAGGCGTTCCCCCTCTCTCTGGTCGACCTACTCAGCAGTATGGTGATGGACCGTGTTCTGGGGACAGGCTGTCCTCGGGGAGCTGCCATCCTCCCTTGATAACAGCACCAAGCAGGCAGGCTGAACACAGCTAGGGTTAGTACCCGGGGTAGGGTGCCCTCCCAGTGCGTGCTCACAGGGGTTTTTTTCTTACACAAAGCCACTTCTTGGCATTCCCAAATCCTTGGGTTCCTCTGGCCATAATGCTCAGCCCCTGTTGGATTTAAGGGGTTCGAGATGCAACTGCTCCTCAGTCTGCATCTCCTTTTGTGTTTGGGAGGTGATGTCCCACTGCTCCCTCCCTTGCACATGCACACACTGAGCCTGGCCCAAACCCTTCTACCCTTAGAGCTTTGCTTTGTTGTTGGCAGTGGTGCAAAACACAGAGCACCTCACCTTGGGGTGGAGAGTCTGTCTCCCGAGGTGGAATGGCAGTGTAACCTTCATTATTCTGAGAGTTTTATCATCCTTATTTGCATTACAGACAGTAAAGATCTAGGTGAGAATGAGGCCTCACTTACTAGCAGCTGCAGACTCTGTGGCTTGACAAATACGTAGTTTAAATAGACAATATAAAAAAGCACAAGCAGTAAAGCAGAGTCAGAGAAGATTTAACATCCTTTCTTCCCCAGCCCTTACCCCAGATACACCAGGTACAGCTCTGGTACCAGGGGAGTCAGCAGGAGAGCGCTGCACCTCCGGGGAAAGGGTCACTGGTGACACCCAGGTAGATGCCAGCCCTCGGGACACCGACACGCCGGTCCTCTGGACTGGTACCAAACACTCGCTCTCAGTAAAATTCGTAGTGCTTTTTGGCTGGCGATGTACCACACGCTTGTTTCACAGTTAGAGACCGACCAAGTGGAAATTACCAGTTGCAAGAAACACTTTTGCACCCCAATCTTCAATAGAATCTCTTTGTTTTAAAGGGCAAAGAGATGGACAAAAACGCTACGTGGGAGCCCTGTCCGAGCAGGGAGCAGTGTCCTGCTATTGCCACCTCGTGGGCCCTTGCAGCAATAACCAGGTAACCAATGCACGCGTTTTTAATGGCATAGGTGCTCGAGCTTTCTCAACCCTGCACGCAGCAGGTACAGACCAGCAGTGCTGCTCCGGGCTTTCCGAAGGGAGCCGTCGGCCAGAACCGGGGGGAAAGGCCCGAGACACACTGACTTCCCGTACGTGAGACATTTCCACCGTGCCCGGTGCCGGCCGCCTCGCCCCGGAGACCAACGGCACTATTTGCGGTGCGTCTCGCGCTGGCACCTACGGTTCTATCATGTAACAGGACAGAGGAGCATCCATTCCCTCGGCAGGCAGTCAAACCCTCTCTGACGTGTAAAATGAAGAAACTCAGAGGTTTCTCTGTTCTCGACATTGTGTTACAAAGCAGGAATTTGTCTTCCTCTCGCAAGGCCTCCTTCAGCGAAGGAGCGTGGCCCTTCCATGGCCCTGAACGAGGATGCTCAGCTGCGGGCTGGCAGCTCCACCGCCTTGCGGAGCTGCTGGGACCCTGCGTCTGTCGGGATGCGGGACTAACCTCACAAGCCATGGCTAAGCTCCAGCGTTTGCTTTGGACAAGTCCCTAAATGTTAAAAAAAAATAATCATTGCCCACAAGAGATGGAGCAGCCATATTTGCAATCCACAGTGTAGAGACGTGGCGGTGCTGGGTTACGATTTCCCTCGTGTCGGCCATGCGTGCCAGGGCAGGGGAACGGGTAAGCATGCCGGCTTCCCTCTTGCCTGGATTTTAGGCCAGAGCAGAATCACAACTGGGTGCAGGAGAGGAAACTGCAGCACAAAAAGTGGGTGTGTGGGGCAATTTCCAAGTTCAATAAATGCTGTGCATGCCCTGCAGTACAGGATGGGTTATAGGATAGTCCTCACTTCAGGCAAAAGGGCTATTGCTACAGTGTCATGGTCTCCGCTCAAGTGCCATCCTTGCAGGATCCAAAAGATTAAAAAGGGGGGGAAAAAAGCTCCAAACATGCAACTGCTATCTGACCTCACTGCCCTCGCAATAGGGAGACGTATGAAACATTCTTTGGTTGCTGAATAATTCCTCCTTTAAAACAGCAAAGGAACTAGGTAGGATTTGCATAGCCTGATAAGACTTAGCACAGCCTGATAAGATTTAGCTCCTGCTTCCCACAGATTCTTCTCCTGAAATACTAGGACTTCTCCTGCATCGTATGCAGCCCATGACATAACCAAGAAACTTACCCGTACGAGCCAGCACTAGAAAGGCCTTTTAGCAGCTTTCTTCGGCTCTTTCTGGTAGAAAGCAAACACACAAATCTTCTAGGAGCTCTTCTGGGACTCTCGGGGAGTCTCAGTCAGCCAGGAAAAGCACAAAACCAACGCTGAGATTCAAGGGGGAGTCAGGCTCGCCCGGCCACTGGAGGTGAACCATGGGGTCGTTGCCACAGCTGCAGGTCTGCTGGCCTCCACCTGTGGCTACCCTGGCCCCGCCGCAGCCGAGTCCCTCCCTGTCCCCTCACTCACATACTGGGAACTTTCTAAAGGAGCGTTTCCCAGATCCCGCTGCCTTTGCTCCTGCCTTGGGAGCTCGTCGGCTGGGCTCAATCTGAAACCGCTGGTGCTCGGGGAAAAGGAGTTGTCCTGGCTACGGAGTTCACCTCAGAGTCCAGGCAAAGCTGGCTTCTGCTGCTTGGAAAGGGCCGATCCCCGGTGTTACTGAACTACCGTCTTTTTCCTCCTCCTTATACTCTTGGGGCTTTTTTTCTTCCTAGCCTTGTTACTGCTTTGCTTTGTGATTCTTGGTGATGTCAGTTCTGTGTTTAAACTGTTGCTGTGTTGCCCCAGCCATTTTGCTCCAGTTTCTCTCTCTGCTCCCTTTTCTCCCCTGGCTCAGCAGCCCTCTCAGGCACTCACACGCTAAGGTGGTTGTGATAACCACAGCTCGTCATTTGCCTCTTCCTGGTAAATTTGGCCTTGGATCACAGGCTTTAGCATCAGCAACCCAGCCTTTGCTGAGGTTTTGAACAGCGCAGAGGACAGGAGGCAGACTGCTTGCTGAAAGTGAAGTTTCTGGCTTGAAAGGGGAGGGACTGCTTTCTCAGGGATGTCTTTCAAGAGATACATGCCCAGTTTGGGCAGAGGCAAAGGCAGAACTGTGTTCAGGTGAGTGTCCTGCAGACAGAAGACCTCATTTTCCAGGGAGGATTTTGCCCTGGGCTATCAGAGGAGGAAACACTGGGGCTATGCCCTGCTCCCGACGGCTGGAGAATGCAGTGCCGTGCTGCCCTTATCATTTTATCTGGTCGCTTGAGGTCTGGATCCAGTTCTCATCAGCATCATGGGAAAAGCTCCTGTGAATTTCACTGGGAATTTAATCATCTATTTCACTGCTCAACTCTAACATTTTTTAGACCAGCTTCTTCTGTGGTAGGAAAAATATGGACTTTTCACCACCTGAAACAACTGCCTGGGAGCTGTTTCTTCCCACCCCGGCTCAAAGCAGAGTAATATTCTATGGCTACAAGGACATGCTTCTTGCACTTCAAAGTCGCTGTGGATAGGGTTTATACTTGTTATTCCACCTAATGTTTCTGACTTTGAAACGGTTATGGGGTCTCCTCTGAATGCTTTATGGGGTAACAAAACTCCAGAAGAACAGGGCTCTTTCCAGCTGAGTAAATAGAAGATATTTTCATAAATCTTTGGACTATTGGAACATCAACAACATTATCCTACATGGGTTGTTATGACTTTGTATTTGCGGAGTCATATGTTGAAGCTTAGACCTGTGCTTTCAGCCTTGTCTTCTCTTAAGCTAGGAACTTCAAGTAATCCCACAGAGGGTACTTCAGTTAAATAAACTCTCAGAGCCCTACTTGAAGTTCTCTGCAGTCAGCTAGGGTGAAGATTACATTGCTCTGATCACCTCCATTGCCTCGATGGGGAATCCCATTCTTTGACAAGGGATTAATGTCAGGGCTTTACCTCCTCTCCGCTGCTTAGGATCTTAACACACGTGGATGACAGGACAGAAAGGGAAACTATTTTTTTTCCTGCAGGAGTTCTAGTTTTCTGGCCAATGATTTCCCCTCTCCTCCATTATGTCTCAGTACTTTGTGAAGTTTCCCCTCTCGTATGTGATATACCAAATAGCTTACACTTCAGCAGGCAAGTGTGCTACCTTAGCAGTATGTGCAAACACTGCTGCTACTAGAGGTTGGAGCAGAGATGGGGCATGGAGAAATCTCTGCTGATGAGGTTAAGCAGCAATGCAGGCGACCGAAAACCTGAGTGGCAGGATGGCAAACACGAGCTGGGCAATGGGAATTCAAAGAAATCAACCTAAGGTTGAACTAAGTTCCTCACTCAAGGTGTGCCCAACCCCTGCAGCACAGAGCAGCTGGTGGTTGTACACGAGTGGCAAGACCATCTAGAGCTGCAACTGTTCGTGCTAACACCCTTCCTCCCCCAAAACCTGTTTCAGAGCATGAACCTACCTCTGCCTCCTACCAGAGTGGGAGAGGGATTACCCTGGGTGGTTTGGTATCCACCTCTCAAGCTTTTGGTGCTGGCGGCTCTCAGAAGTGAGTGATGGCTGCTCTGGCCTTGTTTGGCAACTTCTATAAACCAAGTAGCATCACGCAGAAATATGGAGACAGAGTGAGAGAAAATGCTCCCCACTAAAGACCTGGAGAGAGCAGCCTTTAAATGAGTCTTTCACACCTACTTCTGTAAGAAAAACCTGTGCGACGAGTTGGTCAAGCCCTCTGCTGACTTTTCTTCTCCTTTTCACGAAGCTCTGCTCAGGAAAGGTCAGCTCCCTCTCTGTGATGCTGGTCACTCACAGTGCCACCTTGCTCTCCGGCACACATTGGTTACTCTCTGTCTCTAAAGCATGGGCATCAGGTAGATTTCATAAATTTCGTAAGCAGAAGTTCCATTCTCAGTGGGAATACAGATGTCCTGCGTGACCTTCAACAAGTCAGAGGTGTTTATCCTCCTCAAGGTCCACACCTTGGGCAGCCAAAGCTCAAACTCTATAGGCAAGAAACAAAACCCTGGCTCCATATGGCACAGACGGAGCAGGAGGGAGCCCATAAAACTGACTGGGAAACGGGAACAGACGTTTTCAGTGATTTTGAACGTGACCAATGAAATAATCTCAGAGGTACATTCTTGCTCGCTCGCTGCTCCACACAGAAAGGCTCCCC
Organism: Aptenodytes forsteri; assembly: GCF_000699145.1. Taxonomy (NCBI): domain Eukaryota; kingdom Metazoa; phylum Chordata; class Aves; order Sphenisciformes; family Spheniscidae; genus Aptenodytes; species Aptenodytes forsteri. Next base: position 436,038 of record NW_008794427.1, on the reverse strand, counting down.
AGCTCTTGGGCAGCTAACAGCCATCAAACCAACTCTCTTTGGCATTTTCACAACCAGGCTATGTTCTTATTCTCAGCATGGACTTCCATTTCTGCCCGCTGGTTATCTGTTGTTCTTCAAACCCACAGCTGGGGGAAGTGCCTGTGGAGATGGTGTTTTTCTTTCTAAATCAGCAAGATTTTTTTTTTATTCTTCACGGTTTGCAAGTTGGTTGTAGCCAAAACTCACATACCCCTGTTCGATTTGTTTTCCATCTACTTTATTCTTACTCATAAGCTTAAAAAAAAGAATTCAGATAGTAAAACCAAAGTATTCCGCTACAGTTCATTATTTGGGCTGAAACACCTTCCCTTATGTTTGTTTGCCCATGGGAAGAGATGGTAAGTCAGAACCTCTGTGATCTTCCCGACCAGGGAGGCAGAAATGGAAAGAGTAAGAAATATGGAACAGCTTTTCAGCTGATATAACTCAGCACAGCTCCCTTGTTTTCAGTAGAGCTTTCCTGCTTTTGCCAGCTTAAGAGCCAAGTCCGAGTTGTCTCGAGTGTGCTTATGATGAGACATTTATGTAGAAATCCCACGGCGATCTAACTGGGCGATAGCACCTCAGACTACATATGAACATAAGCACTCCCAGGAAAAAAAGAATTATCCCTGTATTTGCATATTATTCTAACATTCCTCAAATACACATAACTTCACAAGCAGCCCTAATATGCACAACAAAAAACAACTGAGTAAAGGTACCAACATGTGTTGGCATTCTACAGCGAGTAGTTCCCAGTGTACGTAGGACCACTTTCAAGCACTTTAGTCAAAGCATAAATCTTGAATAATACGAATGATGGATGACACACCCATTGATTTTGCTTCCTCTCCATTCGTGAATTGTCCAGGCTGAAAAAAGAAAAGTTCACTTACAGCAATCGCTGCTACCTCTTAAGAAGGGGGTGGGTCATCCGGCCCTTTCCAGGCAAGGGAAAAACTTGGAAGAGTAAGGAATTAGTTCCTGAATGGGCCCTCATTGGAAAGCTGCGAAAGAACGGAAAGCGGAGAGGACGACACCGCAAGGCGGGGAAAACAAGGAAATCCTTACATCAATGCCTATTTTTAAAAAATATTTATTTATAGCGCGTAGCATAACTGACCAGACAAATTCAGTGGCATTAAGAACAAAAAAAGGTAATTATTCCAAATGATACAAATTGACAAAATGAGTTCTGTGGAGTAAAGGAAATCTGTAAATCAAATCCAGAGTAGATTGGTAAATCTATGCAGTAAACAAGTACAGAGGTGGCATGGTCTATATGGACAGGAGGACCTGAACAAAATTCAGAGGAATTAAATGGAACAGAAGAGTTTCTGCTGATTCTAATGGACTCAGATTTCATTTTCATTCAATAATTCTATCATAAATATTTTGGCATGGTCAAAGTGTCATCGCAAACCAGATGCACAGTGTCCAAGCGTTAAACCAGGACCCATTTTGTGAAATGCTCAAAATAATGCATTAGTCTGTCATCTGTGCTCATATACATTACCGACAATTGTTCTGCACTTGCATTTTGAGACTCTTTTCATGATAACATTAAAAAAAAATGTTAAGGGCATTGACTAGACTGAAAACCTTGAAGCACCATGACATTAATTTCTTTAGCATGAATTGTGTTCCCCGTGACCTCAGCTTCTTGTTTCTGCGTTTCTATCAGTAAAAAGTGGAAAATGAAACGCGTGTAACTTCAGGAATGACAAATCTGATGTTAACACAGGACACGTGTCCAGTCCCACTGTGACAATCTGTTCCCGCTTCCTTCTGTGCTGTGGGTATTTATCCCCAGTACCCACTGGTTTACGTTCAGAATTTTTAGGCCTAATCGCTTTGGTTGGCCATGACAGTAACCCCACGGAAGGGCCTGCCTTCCTTCCATACCCCTAACTGCAATGTGATGTAGTTATTAGGTTGTTTACTGTGCTTGGACTTAATCTTCACCTTCAGGACGTTATTTTCTTCCATATTCTTCTGCACTCACCCAAAATTTGCCTCAGCATTTTATGTTTGAGTGTATTTATTTATCTACCTTTTACTCTTCCTTTAAGACCCTAGTTTCACATGAATTTAAAACAACAGGTCTTGTAATTAGGTTGAATAACTGCAATCCAAAGTTTTGCCTAGGCAAAACTCCAAGAGAGTTAATTGGCTTCAGTGGGAGACTCGTCCGAGTAGGAAGGGCAAGATTGGGCCTCAACGAGACTATAAATTCCAGTTTAAAACTCAGTAGTTGTTCAGAGGCTCGCTCCTGTGACAACATCATTCTTCGTGTTTCCTTTCCTGAATTCCTTTCCTAGTCATGGCAGGAAAGCTTTCTGGCACCCGAATCAAATGATAATACCCTGGCCATCTCCCAAAACCCTGTTATGTCTTGTAGAAAGCACCGTTGTCTCCACTGCTCTCAAAGGGAGTGTAAAGCCTCCAAGACGTCAGGTTTCTACATTTTGTTAGGAAAGACCAGTTCTTTTCATGTAGGCAATAAACAGGCCCCAATAAGCAACTGCGACCCTGCCAAACTCACCAGTTGCTTTAGATGATGTAATAAGTACTTACACTTCCAATAAATCCACACGGCAGTATTTAAGGTATTCTCTACAGCTATGTAAGGAAACACACTGCTATACAACAACTACCGAGGGAATTCTGCCCGCTCAGCCCGAGCGGCGCTACCGAACTACAACCACGGGTTCAGGAGTCCTGTCCCGCCACTGTATGTTTCCCATCCTTCTCAGAAGCTGTAGGCCATACTCCTTTTTCAGTGTAATTCTCTTTGGTATAACATAAACATTTGGGGTATTACATGGTATTACATGGGGTATTTTTTTATATTACATATAAAAAATTAAACACAGCCTAGTTCAACAGACCATACGTAGATATTTTCATACTACCAGCCTCTGTAACAAAGTACTCCTGCAGTTTCTTGTAGCTGCACAGAAAACACTTCTTTCTTCATATCTGAGATCCCAAACATTTCCCATTCTTTCAAATGCTTCAGTCACTGAATTACATCCTGCTTTGCCAAGGAAATCTTGAGAAAACAAGTCAGTCAAATAGTGCTTCCCGTAGGTCACCAAGTTCCTGCCTGAGTAGCCTTAAGGGGAAAAGAGCCCTTCCGAACCAAAAGCTCTGCGCTGAGGCTGTTTTAGCAGCGGTCCCTCTAGTCTCTATCAAGCTACTGGATTTAGTTCACCAGATGATCTCAGCTACTGTAGAACCACATGGAGAGCCTCTCACTTCTAAAACTTATGACAAATCATTTATGACCTTGTGAGCTAAATGCATCTGGAAATGAGAGCGGTACCACCCTGTTTAAAAGGCCCAGGCTCTCCTTGGAAAGCCCCGGGGCTAAAAATGCTGCTGCGCGCTGCACTAGCATTAGAGCAAAAGTGCAAACTTAGGATAGAGGCACTTTTGGTAAGAGGAGCTGATAAAACATCCACTGTTCCTCCACTTCTTACAGCATAAACAACGGTATGTGGCCTAAGTCACATTCTCACATGCAAGGTTGGCTCTAGCCAATGTGATTCCCAATTTTCAAAAAGAGCAGAGATGGAAATACAGATCCTGATATCAAATGAATACACAGCACTGACGAGGTGACATTCCTTCCTAGCTCCCCCAATGCCCAGATACATGCAGTGAACACACAGGAACGACAAAACAGAATTTAGGGGACTCGCTCCTGAGAAGACAGTCATCCAATGCCGCTGTGCGAGACAAGCTCACAAGAAGGGAATGGATGAGATTTATTTTTCATCTTCTAGGCTGTAGATGTGTCAGGAACAGCAGGTGTTCAGCAGTTTTGAAGACAAATAAGAAGTGCAAAAGAACCTGTGAGAAGACCCAATTTTCATTCACTATCTTCCCTCCCCACTGCACATTCTGTTGTAACACTGGGCCAAAATGACTGAGATGAAAGACATTTGTGAAACCTGGAGCTCAATGGAGAGTCAGGGCTGAGTTTTGCTATTTTAACAGTGACTTCCTTGACAGGTAAATCTTAGAACACAATATTTGAGCTATCTATCATACAGCATACTTTGGAGAAAGACTATATTTCTGCAGTGAAGCCAGCTCTTCACAGGCAAGTAATTTGACTTCCTCCATGTTAGCTTCCACTGGCCTCCAGGAAATGAAATCTAACTCACAAAAAATAGCCATTCTGATGAGGGATTAAACCGAAAAGTAAAGACTAAAATATTAGTCACTGTACACCACTGTCACATTTTTCCCACATTGAGTAATTTTGGTTCCTAATGGAGTTCACGCTACCTACCTACCACAAAACATCTGTGAATTAAACTGCTGGGTGAAATATATCTTATATCAGATTGAAAAACGACGTTAGAATCAATGGGACGCTAAATGATCTGACGCTCTTGAGCTTTGACTTTGTTGAGCACTGTCAGTCAGTGTGTCCAAACGTCTTTCCAAACACTTAGCAATGATTCAGAAAGTGGGTCATTAACACATTTTGTCATGTTATGCAATTTTTCCCTCCCCTCTAAACTGGGCTTTTTTCCAGGTCCAGTAGCCAACAATAAATCAATCACAGTCTCTCATAAGCCTTTTGACTTAAATTCTATCCTGTAGGTTGGGTTAAAAACAGAGCGGAAATCACTGCAGGAGGTGAGGCAGGAGGGGGCTAGTGGCGACTGCTGTTTAGGAGATGTTTACTTGACCCACAGCCGTTCTTGTTGCCATTCTTTGTGGACTCCTCTTCATTATCTGTTACAGAATCTTCCTCCTCTTCATCGCTCCGGTCATCTTTCAAGTCCTAGGGAGAAGAAAGCACCATGAGAATTTTCTATACTTGCAGTTTTTACTGCCAGATAAGTTACTGGATTGCTATTATCAGTGCAGACCTTTCAAAAAGGCCTGTGGGTGCCAGAAAAGTCTCTCTTTTTAAAGTGAACTAGGTATCTGGATCTTTGCAATGACTTTGAAAAAAATAACCAATTAATTTCATTAGTTAGGTGCCCCCATTTGTAATTGCAAGTGGCGGTTGTTTTTTGGGATTTTTTTCCTCCCCCCCCAGCCGTTCTTGTTGCCATTCTTTGTGGACTCCTCTTCATTATCTGTTACAGAATCTTCCTCCTCTTCATCGCTCCGGTCATCTTTCAAGTCCTAGGGAGAAGAAAGCACCATGAGAATTTTCTATACTTGCAGTTTTTACTGCCAGATAAGTTACTGGATTGCTATTATCAGTGCAGACCTTTCAAAAAGGCCTGTGGGTGCCAGAAAAGTCTCTCTTTTTAAAGTGAACTAGGTATCTGGATCTTTGCAATGACTTTGAAAAAAATAACCAATTAATTTCATTAGTTAGGTGCCCCCATTTGTAATTGCAAAATGAAAACAGGGTGCATAAAAGTTCCAGAACATGAGACATTCTCCCTTCTTGGAAATTCCCCATCATCCTCTGAAGACAAAACTCCTCTGTCCTCCATTTGCCTCAGCAAAAAAAATGTGCTAAAGGGAACAAATGAAAGGGGAGCTCTAAATACACTAGACAATATCAAAACTGCCCCCCAGAAACATCCCCTCCCCCCAAAATGGAGGCTGACATCCAAGGACAGACCAGTCAACAACACTTTAATCTTGCAGAACCTAATGTTCTTTAGACAAAATTTCTTCCATGACCTTGGCCCAGTCATTTGACCTCTTCTTGCTTGTTTCCGCTTTCCCTTGTAAAGCATTACTAGTAATCCCTGGATTACTGGGATTAATTAACAATTGTGAAGTGCAGGGAAGCTGAAAAGAATAGTGTATAAAAGCTAAATATGATGAATACACTCGCCCAAACATAGGAGTTGAGAGGCTGCCTGCTTCTGACAGGTGTAAACTAAACAGTGACTAGTTGTGCCAGCATCTCCTGCTATTAACTTTGCTTAAAGAGACTTACTGACCCTAAAAAGTCTTCCCTGCTTGATGGTGTATACATCACGTTAACGTTTGCAAAGGGGAGGCCATGTCTATACAGCTATCATATACATCTTGGGTATATTATCCTGCTAAGGGAATTGCCAGGGAGGAGGGGATGGCTGCTCCATTAGCAGGGATGGAAGGGGGGTCAGCGAGACAGTCTGCCCTTAGGAAAATCCCTTCCCAGCTCTAAAGGAACAGCTTCCAACATCATGCTTCATCCGCAGACAGTCAAACATGGCACTTGCTAATGAATGTTCCCACCACACAGAGAAAAGACATTGTGTCTACCCAGTATTTCACAGCAAAGGTTAGGGAGAGGTAGGACAATTCTGTGCTATTTGTCATGGCACGTAAAATATACCATTAGTCCTATATTTCCTCAACTCCTACCATAACCCAAGACCCTACAATGCGTTCAGAAGTTTGGTTCAAACAATCGAGGCTTTGGCATTAAACCCAAACACCTCTATTTCCCTTTCAGTGCAACAAGCTTAGAAGAGCGGTACCCGCCCTCCTGGAAGGACTTTCCATACCAACTGATGACCTGCTCTGCAGACTCAGGGTAGGATGCTCTAGTTAAAGACACTGTAAATCAAGTAAACGCCTTCTTCTGCCTAAGCGGTGACTAAGAACGGAAATAAGATCACAGCAGGCACCTAAGCAACTTTTTCCACCTCCAGCCGTTTCCTGTGTGATTAGCAGCTGCCACTGGTTGTCTCTTCCAGTTACTTGGAAGGTGCCTGGTAGACCTGATAGCCTCTAGTTCTTGTGTTGGAAGAGATGGGCAATAGTCATTCCCCCTCCAGCATCTCATGATTTAATAGACCACCTCTCATTTAAGACCAGGATTTTCCCCGTAGCTGAGGATCAAAACCCGGTCCCTCACACTGTGGCTGACAATTTACCCATTAGCACCTGGGTATCTGGTTTGTTAATGGGAACTCCCAAAATTTAACAGCCAGATATTCAGTGGTGTCAATGTTCAAGTATTGAGGACTGCAGGTGTCGTGGTATCTTTTTGTAATGCAGGGGTGTTTGGCCTGCAGGACTGTCTGCTGAGGGAGACCTGTGGCTTGTCTTCATAGTATGTTGCCTCCAGAGCTGCGTGCTGGGGCTGGCAGGCATGTTAGCCCTTGCGCAGACAACCTGCTGCCTGTACAGCCACAATGGGGACCGCTCCATCATGGGTAATTTTGTTCTCCTTGTCATCTGTCTGGACCTCAACTAAACAGGCAGAGACTGCACGTTCTTCCTGCTCCTGGAGTGATGTGCCAAGGTCAGAGATGAGACGCAGAAAAGGAGAAACTAGTGTTGTTCCTGCCCATCCTGTATCTGCTCTCAGAATGAACTAACAATTTCACTTTCTTAGCCTGCTGGTCTGAGGTCCTTCTTAAGCACCAAATTCATACAGAGAAAATAAATGACAGCTCAGTAATAACTCATCCAATTGCAATCTCATATCCCTTAACATATTACACTTCTAGTAAAATGTATAGGACTAGAAAGAAAATTAAAGCCTAAACTCTGTCTCATCAGAAACTATAAACTTCCTGGAGATTTTCTTTTGCCTTTTCCCTAACAACATACAAGGGGTATCAAAACAAACAAATCTTACTGTAAATACTGTAAAATAAACTTGGCATGCCATCAGTAAGAGCAAAGGAAAGACAGCCTTTCCCACACAATTTATGAGGTTCTGCCTCTTTCAGATCACCTCTCTTGCTCCTGGTAGTTTTGTGATTCGTATTTGCAGCAAAAGACAAATGTTGAGGCTGTGGGAGGACGCTTGTTACTTTTTTGCCACCAGAAATGTTTCAGAAAAAAAAGCAAACTAAACCTAAGTACAGTGTCTGATGCAGAATCTGCTAGACTCACTGGAAGTACTCTCATCTTCCTGAGCAGTCTCTGGTTGAGGCTGCAACCGCGGGGAGGGATGGGGGAGGAGTGCTTTTGTGCTCATTGTGAATAGACTTGAGTGAGTAAAGTTCATGAGCGCATATTTCATTTTGAGTACCTCATTGTGGTCCACAGAAGTTGCTGGTACTCAAGCATATGCTTAAGAATAGCTGGCAATCTGCTTTGCTTTGAATGGTAGCTGATACGTGACATCGATTCCTGTTTGCTATAGGAATGAGCTGGCATTTCCAGCATGGAACTGGAAACTCGGATAGGATTTGCTTCCCAGTTTTAATGTTGTCAAGCTGGATGCTCTGATTAAAGGCACTATATGTAGTAATTAAAAAAGATGTAAATGTTTTTTCCAGCCACCGGAAATCCCTGCATTTGAGATAATGTCTTACATATTTCCAAGCAGCAGGAATTCAATTTCTTTGTATTCTGAAGCAACCATTGCAAGTTTCCTTAATCCTGGGAAAGAGTACTACTTCTGAAATCCTGATATTAATCAAGAAAAAATGCTGCTAAATCAAATCTAAATTTTTATTATATTTTTAATCATGAACCTGCTTCCTGACCAAGTGCCTCTACAAATTCTTGCTTTAGAAGAGCCTGGCCATTTTTGTCTAGCTTGTTTAAGTGACAGAACAGAACTTTAAATAGCAATAGCTTCATCTGTAACTAGAAAACCAAACAAACCTGTCTTTGCAAACTGTTTAAGAGACCATTATAAATATATTAAGATATCGTAAGTGAAATTTGTGCCTCTTAACTTTGACCTTCTAAGAATAACAAAAAAAGGTAACATTTCTAGGATTTTGCCTGCTTTAATACCAGGATGTTTTCTCTGAGCCCCTCAGATCATATATTATAGTTGTGTTTTCCAACTCAAAGACTCTGCTCTTACTGTCCCTGAGCAACAACAGATGAATATACTATCAGAAACACAAGAGCTGGCAAACTGTAAATACCACAACTGAGGCCATCATTAATGCTCAATGCTTTGGTTTAATGGCATCAACTGCATTTATTGTACTTCAGATGGTTTAGGGTAACAGACAAAATGGATGTGTATATTTTATGTTCTGGATGACTAACCAATTTAATCTTTCTAAATGGATGAATGGTTTCAAGGTTTATGAGAAGCAACACTAATGCTATAAAGTCTGCAAGAGAGCCATTTGTAGTGAAGCCAAAGCCGCAAACTTTTATAATCTTTTTTCCTTTTGTTTAACCCTTCCACCTGCTGCTCAGTCTCCCTCTTTTAGTTAAATGAACCGTATTTGTTAAGGTAGTTTTGGCTTCTTGCATTTCGCTACTGTTAGAACATGTATCATTCAAGTCATTAGCACCACATCTTATTACATGAACAGTAAAGGACCTTCCGACAGACTTCACCAAGGAAAAAGACTTCCTGAAATTAAGAGATGAGCAAACTTCATAGGCCACTTCCCAGCCTCTTGTAAGCAGAAAAACATTGGTCAAATCTCCATCTAAACTAACAGAGAATTTACTCCTAATTGTGCAAGTTTGTCTCTCAATAAAGCACTCAGAAATCACTTCCCTCTTGACAAGCTCTTGGCGCTGCACTCTTTCTGCTACAGCTGATTGAGAGCACCGGGAGAAGGACGCGGCTGTGCTGGAAGACAGATGGAAGTGTGGGTTTCCTGTTCCTACATGCTGGCGATACCATCTGAAGCTGACTGATGGAGAAGTGGGACTAGGCACACACCATCCTTCTCTCCTGCTCCCCTTTACTGGGCACGTGGCATCTTTGTCCATGTGCACGTTGAGGTCGCAATGCAGCCATGGCTTCGTATCTGCTGCGCAGTAGTTAAAGTGGAAAGTGTAAGAGCAGAGGGAAACACAGTGCCAAGCAGTATAAAAAAGGCAAAAATATATTGTAGCAATGTGGATTGATCCTATAAACAGTGAGGAAGCCTTAGGAACATGCCTTCTGCTTTCTCAAAAGGGGAAGGGCACTTGCTGGCAAAGGCATTGTCAGGTCAATGTGGCTTACTGCAGATTGTCAAGTGGAGGTCTCAAAATGTAAGCTGTTACTATAATGACATGCTCCAAAACAGAAATAGCCACTGAGGCAGCATGGAGAAAAAGAATCTGGCTGAGAGACGTCTGAGCAGAAGATGTTTCTGCAGTGAAGTTCAGTTGCTACAACATTTTTTTCCAATGGAGAAAAAGAAAAAGAATCTGGCTGAGAGACGTCTGAGCAGAAGATGTTTCTGCAGTGAAGTTCAGTTGCTACAACATTTTTTTCACGAATGAGCTTCCAATTCAGCTTCTCCCTGGTTCTCCCTGACAAAGGCACATACTTTTTAAGAGGCATGCAATAACTTCAGGTGGCATTATGAAGACAATAGTGTAGTGTCTACTTTACAAATTTATGGTGTCAGTTTGGGAGTAGAGTGGTAGGGGAATGTTTGTTTGCTTGCTTGCTTTTCCAGCTAACTGGCTGAAAAAAAGAGAGGATGATACAGGTTTGCTGTGCCTTACCACAAGCAAAAGTAGGCAAGATCAGTCCACATCAGTTCAAGCTCTTTCTCACTGGTGTAACTGTGTCCGTGTGTGGAGCGGGAGATGTACCAGGCCTAACTCATCTGGTGGGATCAACGTTGACTCAAGGTTTCTCAGCAGCATAAGGAGATTTCAATTTTGCCCCTGTCTGGACAAGACTAAAACCAATTAATCCTGGAAGCTGAGCTCACTCCTCCTGCTGCTGCTAGGAAAGCAGTAGCACAGACTGCTGAACAGCTTCCCCATTCCCACTAGCTGTAGCAGAGCAACATACCTGATTCCTGTTGCGGCAGCAGCGGCAAGCTGGGCACTCTGGGACACTGACAGGGAAGACGCAGCCAGCATAGCTGCAGCTCTCCTTTACTGCAGATGCCTTGCCATTCCCAAGAGCCTGCTGCCCCAGACTTTGCTGACTTTTCACCTGCTTTGTTTGAAGCCAGCACTGGCTATAGTTAAAGTCATACAGAAATCAAAATTGAAGCTGCCCTTTGTATCTACTGACGAACTCTCTCTGAACAACATCATTTTCAGCGCAGTAAGATCTGCCACCAAACTAAAATCAGCTCAGAGTAAGAACTTAAAAATTCCAACTCCTAAGAGATTTGTGTACCTGAATAAAAACATTAATTAAAATAGACTTATAAATAAATAACAAGCAGTGACTAAATCCCAAGTCTTTTACTAGATCATTTATTTCTTTGTTGAGAGCTTGATGTGGAGGAATCTTATCAGGTACACCGATGCCCTCATTTTTTGCTTATTGTATAAAACAAAAAGATTAGCTGCAGATACGCACTAACTCTAGAAAGATTCTGACTCTTACTAATACATACAAAGGTCACAGTCAAAGGGCAGTTACACTGTTTCAAGTGGTATTTCTTAGTTCTATAACTACATATTTTTTTAAAAAATAATACTGCTTTTAAAGTGCAATTATAAGACTTGAATACTAGATTTCTCCATCTTTAAATGCCAGGAAATTTGAATGTGTTCGATAAATCTCTATTCTAGCCCTTATTTTAGACATTACCTGCACTTTCCAGCGCTGTAACTTTGCCACAGAAAATGCTGCAGTTATGACACAAATCACAACATGAATGCCAGCTTCTGCCCTGATAGTACCAGTCAGACTCCAGATCACCACCCATGCTAATATACTATATATTAGGACAAGGGGCAATGGCTTTAAACTGAAAGAGGGTAGATTTAGATTAGATATAAGGAAGAAATTCTTCACTATGAGGGTGGTGAGGCACTGGAACAGTTGCCCAGATAGTACCAGTCAGACTCCAGATCACCACCCATGCTAATATACTATATATTAGGACAAGGGGCAATGGCTTTAAACTGAAAGAGGGTAGATTTAGATTAGATATAAGGAAGAAATTCTTCACTATGAGGGTGGTGAGGCACTGGAACAGGTTGCCCAGAGAAGCTGTGGAAACCCCATCGCTGGAAGTGTTCAAGGTCAGGTTGGACGGGGCTTTGAGCAACCCGATCTAGTGGAAGGTGTCCCTGCCCATGGCAGGGGGGGTGGACTAGATGACCTTTAGGGGTCCCTTCCAACCCACACCATTCTATGACTCTCTATAGAGATAGCGACAGTCTCCATAGGATCCAATGGCTACATTGTCCTGAGCACGTTCATACTATTATAACTGCATCTATTTGGGAGTACGACTTCTTAACTCTACCAGCATAATCCCATCCGACTTGGTGTATCACAGCTTAGTCTATGCATTCATCCAGATAGAGAGAATATCTATCTGAGACACCTCGTATTGCAAAACAGGCGGTCAGTCAACTCCTCACAGATTGACCCTAAGAATGACCCTGCACCTGAGATAAGCCAGGTTATATGCTTACACAGGAATACGCTATTCTAATTAATAGGTGCCACAGAAGACATATTTCTTCCTTTTTTTTCATATATGGATTACAACTGCATGGTTCTGCATAATCACTGAACCCACAGGTAGCCCCTTGGTTATCTTAAACACAGGGAAAGCCAGGTCTCTCTCATGAAGGCAGTAGGACTTAAGGATAGACATTTGGGCCTTTTAGGTTAAGTATAATTTACATCCACACAGTTAACTGGATTTCTTCTACCAGGTACAGATATATAAAGACAATTCACAGCTGATTCTGCAATTTTAATTATGTTTTTTCCAATTTGGTGAAATTTAGATTTTGGGATTTTCAAATACTTATTTTTATCCTTTAGTCAGAATTTCCTGACTCTTAAATGTATCTTACATTAAAATCAGAAAGTCCTAAATCCTATACCTTAATTTTACCTTAAGAATATTTTCATTTAAATATCTACAAACATATTGACTAGATCTTGATTTTTCAATGTAAAGACAATAAATTCCACAGCACCTGCACATATGGAAATAGCTTGCAGTACAAAGATGAAAGCTATTAGTCAGGTCAGCAACCACTCAAAAAAAAAAGAGATAATAAACAAGAGAAATAATAAAAAGTCAGTCCAAATAGATAGAAGGGGGTACTTTTCTAACAAACAATGCTCTAAGTTGTTGAATCTCCGAGTTCAACATGTTTAATTCAACATCAATAATCCAAGTCAGCTGACATATGACTTAATACGTCTTTACTTTCCTGTGGAGACTAAGCGATATACATTTGGATTCAGGCAAACTGTTCTGTATTTCCAGCCTGGAAGATTTTATTGGAAAATATATTTCCCTTTTCAGCTTATACACACCAGGCAACATAAATAATGTTGATTTTCAGTGGAAGATGTGCTGTTGGACTCTGCTTTCTGCAGTTTTTAAATGAAGATGCAGACTTTCTAGATTAATTGTATCGGACAATCTTGTGGCCAAAACTCCTCTTATTTAATCTCTCTTTTCTATGTAATACCCATTTCCCAAGCTTTCCACTGGGAGTTTTCAGAGGAAACTCAAAGACGACGTGTGAAAAACAAATTAAAAAAAAGTTACACTAATTCCACAAATATTGAAAAGAATAGTGTCATAAAACTAGATGTTACTATTAGAACATGTCCCTGATTTTGAATGAAGGAATAAATTTAACCTCAAAAAAAGAAATATCACTTGTGTTGTCACTCAGCATAACACACCTGTAACTGGAGGTTATATATAATACCCTGCCTGTTCAGAAGAACTAAATCATTGTTTACAGTTAATCAGGTACTCTGTGGTTTCAATGAAGTCTGCTAGCTGTGTTATTGAAATCCACTAACTAAACCTTGCACTCAAGTGTATGCGGCTTTACGATAATGTCAAAAGCCCAGGAGGTACTGAGTGAGTCATAATGTCCCACTGCTTTTTGAATTATTCCAATTTTAAATCCACAGTTGGCAAAGAAACAAAGAACAATATAATAGGCATTTGATGCTGTTCTCTATAGTGAACTTTTTTTTACCCTAGGACAGAACTTGCATTAAGCCAAGGAGTTCAGTGGTATGAACTTTTATCAGAACATGCATTTTTATTCCTTATAAATGCTTTTTGGCTACAAGACAGCTGATCAGACATTCACACTTTTCTCAGTGAGGTATGATACTGCACTTAAGATGAATGTTTTGAAACAACACAGCTGCTAAAGAATATTCCTACAGAAGCCTTATAGCACTATTAAACTAACCTGAAACCACAAAGTATACAACCACGTAAGTGATAGAAACTTCTGTCTAACGTGTCCATTAAGGTGCTCATTTCTCTATTTTCATTGTTAGGAGGCATTCCATTCCTTTCGTCATGTATCTAAAGGTAATCTCCGTACTTAAACATTATCAATCTAATTTTCAAGTCACATACCTAACAAGTAATGTCTTTTCATTTGACATTCATATCACAATACCTAAAATCATTTCAATACAGTATTTCTAAACCCCCTGATATCGAGGCTGGATATAGAATACTTTAAGTAGTACCTAATGAACAAAGTTTCTTAAATAGCATTACAAGTCCCTGAGACTTGTGTATTTAAGTCACTTGGCAGAGGATTTACTTCACTGAAGTTCAGCATTCTGAAAGTCGGGTATCTACTCAGAGATTGTTATCTAGGACTACTCTGTAACCAACAGAAAGAGAAACGGGTCTCACCAGAGGGTGACCTGCCCCACCACTGCTGGGGTGACAACACTGGACACAGTGAATCGGTTACTGGAGACACCACTCTTCCTCCACTGATTACAGGGATCCTTGAACTTGAGCTAGGCACAGCTTAAGTTACACAAGACAAATCCTACCCTCACATGCTTCACACCCATCACCGCCTGATTAGACCGATAGACTGATCAGAATGGTTGGTTTGCTTTCTGATGATGTGAACTCTGCAGTGTGCCGTGCCTGGTCAAGAGTTATTAGAATTGTGTTAAGGACTTAACAGGAGGAGGACTTGAAAGGAAATCTTAAAAGAACTGCTCCTTTTAAGATTTCCTCACTTCTTCACATGTAATACGGATTATGGAGCATTCCTAGATCCTCCTAGGGAAACATTTTCTTTACATACAAGATAGGACAATTTCCTTTCTCAATTCATATTAATCTATCATTAGCTAGCTTTATTCCAAGGTTTTGGTTTTTTTTTAATCGACTCAGCAGATTGCAGTATTGTGAACCCCTCTGAAAGTATGAGAATTACTCACCTCATAACAAAGTCACAATTCAGACCTCTGCAACATATATTAAAAATAGTAAATGAAGGCATCAAGAGTTCTATAGAAGGCCTAGGGTTTGCCCTGTGAATTGATTTTTGGCAATTGAAAAAATAAATACATATGCACACTATTATATATATGCACACACACGCTTTTTATATAGGTGCATATATATAAAACTAGCAACAAATGGAACATTTCATAAATGTCCTGCTAAAAATTAAAAGATATGAGCAGTTAACAAGGGAAGCCAGAAAAATTGTCAGCAAATGCCCTTCTGCGAACAGCAAGGTAAATCAATTAATTTTAAAGCAAAAACTTTACAAACATGTGTCTTTTATCTTAATTGGGAACTTTCATATAAAAAGAGTAATTTAGATCAGGGATTTACTAAAAGTAGAGTTGCCTTGTGCCAGATACACATGCAGAGAGAGGGGCGGGGGTGCTTGTTTGGCCAGATCCATTGCTGGTGAAAACTAACACAATCCCATTGACTTCAAGTCAAGCCGTGCTCATTTATACCAGCTGAGAACCTGGCCCTGTATCAACACTGCAAACTTCTGCTGAACTGGCCAGGGCAGGAAGCTTTGCTTTCAGAGTTACATATAGTTTTGATTTTCTATTCTTACAGGCAGTGGTCATCTGCAGCTCCTACTGAAGTCAAACTCAGCAACTTTGGAAACAGTAGACTTTTATTGCAGCACGTAAGAGACCTGCACAGCCCCATTTATGGCACAGCTAAGATAAGAGGCAAAGGGAGCATCCACACACCCAACTTGTTGGACTATGGCCAGAGGACTGAGTCTGCTCTTGCATAGTCGTCTGTGTGCATAACAGGGCTGTGGAAGGGTCCTTTGCCCTAATGCTCCCACCCCAGCGTACCTTCACAAGCCCATCTATTCCAATCAAATGCTCAGAAATTATTTTCTTCAGTTACTCATTAGTTCATTCCTCCATAATGGTCGTAACAGTCCTTAAGTTCTCTAAGCTTTACCTGATTTTTATATAATATTCAAGTGAAAGGTATTGTGGAATTATGGGCGTTCTAAACAGAGTTTATTTAAAAATAATTTATTTTTTTAAAAATCAAAATTCCAGCAAAGAACATTGTTGCTGTTTTGAAATCTGAGAAGTATATTTTAGCATATAGCATAACATACCTCCCTGGAAGTCATTGCTCAGCTGCTGATCCCTTTCATAATCTGGAGTAAAAAGTAAAGATTTAAATAGCAATCTGCCTTTTAACTCACAGTGCCAGGAAATGAACTGGTTGAGGCAAAGGAGACCAGACAGCACTCTTGGATTGGCACGTAACGTTTGTGCAGTAGAGAACAACTGGTGGCTTTCCTCTTTCACAGGCTCTGCTGGGCTACACACTTTGACAATATACATTTCTGAGGTCAGCCTTGACTTCAAATCCCCAGTAAGGGTAGGACTCCAGAGCTCCCCAGCATGCACACAGCGGCTTTTCTCCTTTTTGCCTATCATTGTAAATACCAGCCAGCAAACCTCTTACTATTTTATGCTTTCTTCTGCCTGCCTCTCACCCCTCCTCCCTCAGATGAATTTGGCAGCATAAAGTGAGACATGTAGCCAGGCTTTGGGCTTAACTAGATTGCTGTAGCAGAATGGGAAATATGCAGATGAAAAAGTCATAACAGGAAGTAATTTCCCTTTACTAGGGCATGAGCCTTCATGCTGCTGACCTGGCTGGCTAGCTCCCATCTCCAGGCTATTAAAAAGCTCATGTCCCAAAGGCAATAATTTGAATCAACTGGGAAGGTTCCCAGATAGACTGGTTTTCATCTCTAAGAGGGGAAAACTTTCATTTGTCCTATTTTGTTCCGCTAATAAGCTATCCTCATGAGAAAATCTGCTATAAATATTTATCTGTTGAGAACCAACAAATTCAACTTCTCCATAACCCATTTTCCTTTAAAAGGGGGGAAAGGCAACCCCTACTAATCTAGTTCAATCTGTCTTGTGTTTGTGCTAAACCTTCACTATGAGAACTCAAACTCTGAAGCAGGACATCAGCGTGTACTGGCCCTTCCCAGTCTAGAAAGTAACCACAAAATCTCCAGTGAAAACTTTTCCACAACTTCCCAGTCCCACAGAGTCATGAAATTGTGACTAATTAGATTATCATTATCCTCTAAAATATATTACTGCTTTTAAAATGACTACTTGGAATTAAGTCAAGCACACCTCTTGTTCTATTTTATCAGCACCCTGATAGTCATTGGCACAATACAGGCTTAACAAAACACGTAAGTAAAAGAAAACAAAACTTATGTGCCTCTAGTTTCAGAAATTAAACCCTGTCCTCTGTTTAACTCCCGTAGAATGACATTTTTCTGAAATGAATGAATTCTCACTGAATGTGTTTATTCTCATTAACTTTCATTTTCTGATTATAAATGTCCTGAAAATAGGGGGGTTTTTTACTGTTTCAGAAAGAAGAAAAAAAAATCAGCTGAAAATCTGACTTTTTAGGAGTCAAATAAACTGCTGTGCATGCCAAAACTGAATATACATTTCATTTCATGCTTCATTTTCACATCCCAGTAATTGCAAGGTGTATGGAAGCGCAGCACTGTTGTGTGTGATCAGGGCCATGTGATGACCCTTCACAGCTCAAGTTAAAAGTCAGAGTTTATTAGCTGGGAGCAATCAGGCTCAGCTCACCTATGGTGTGTCTAGTGCACACCAAGCAGCACACAGCTCAAGCACATGAACACTGGATCCAATTCTATTTGCCACAAAAGAGATTTAAAATGTAATCTCTTTAGAGGCCATTCTACTTTCATGTACGTGGAGCTGTTTTCCTCTCTGCAGTTTTAAAAATAAGATTTATGTTTAGGATTAAATATCTCAAGTTATTGCACAGTTCAGTGAGAGTCAGTGCTGCTTCAGCTGTCAGAACAGCTAAGTGTTTGCAGTCACAGCACTCCGGGGTGAACGGAGGCTGAAGAGTGACTCTCGTTTAACAAAGGTAAACCAGTAGATTTTAACCACTGTGGATCCATGGTCTAATTCTAAAGGATATAGATTTGATTCTAAAGGTAACTAAGGAAAGCAAAGCAAGTGCTAGGGGCTTAAATTTGTCATACGGAAGTCTGTACTGCCATGGGGAAATGTTTAAGGACCTGCAAACCAAAAAACCCCATTGCTTTAAACAATGTTCTGTGGGCCTGCGTTTCATGAACAAGAAAATTCTCACCTAAGTTCAGCACTGAAATTCCATACTCCCAGGACCCATGTGGTTACAAAATAAATGTAAGATTCAAATGAATTATTAAAAACAAAAGTTCTGTTTGATGCAAACAGATCAAACACAAAAAAGTAAGAGGAAAAATAGTAAAAGGATCCCAGGGAAGGAAAGTTCTGCAGAAGCTGAGGTGAGTGAATAGCCTCAGACTAAACTCAGCTAAAAGCATCTGTCAGGAGCAGGTAGTATGGCCTCTGGGAACTGTATAACTTAATTTTAAAACTTACACAAAGTGTTATAGCAAGTCTCTAAAGAGATAAATTCACAAGAAGAAAGATAGAAAGTAACATAGGCCAGCACCTCTGCAGGTGTAAAGAATCGTTATTCTTCAATATAAGTAGCGAGGGCATGTTTTGTAAGAGCATATTATGTCTGTGTTCCAAAGGACTTTCAGGCCTTGCCTACACATTAATATTAAAACACGTCAAGTGTTCTAGTCCATGGGCACACTTTTAGGGATACAGTTTTAGTAGTATATCTTCTTTTGATACAGAAAAGGGAGTGACTGATTTAAGGAATCTTTATATGGCTAACCACTTTTCATGGCAAGAACTCTACTAGCATCCCGGTATCAGTTTATAAAAAAGAATGAAGGAAAGAAAGTTAACCTGAACTGGCAGAGATTTCTCAGTACGAGAGCAATCCTCAGACAGAACAAAATGCTGAAGTAGGAGAATGATTGCTGGAAACAGCAGAAGTATCATAACAAGTATTTCACAGCTCTCATTTCAACCCCAAAATAGCATTTTCTTATCGTTTTCAGCTACCCCTACTCTGTCATTAGTCATTCTTTGAACGCTAACTCTCACTGTTCCCTTGGGAATTTGGATCAAATAAGGAATGAACAAACCATGGACAAGGATACGCCCAGCCAAAATCTTTAAAAAGCCCGCTTACCAAGTACAAAATACCAAAGGAACATTGAAGATAATTAGGTGGCGCCACCTAATTTTTTTTTTTATTTTTTTTTTTTCTTCCCTTTCAGAGTGACAAGTCTAAAAGCCTGCTCTACAGCATTGCAGGGCCTTTTCTGCTTCAGGAAGAGGAAAAAACCATGGTGAATCAAATAAAACTGCAGCTGATGACTCCTAAATAATAGTGACCATTAGTAAGAAGCTCGTTGCCTTCCTTGAAGGCAGTCTGACAGTGACAAAACAATTAAAAGAAAGAAAACATATTCCTGGTCACATTACAGTCCGTTAAAAACCTGCCATTACCTTCTGCCATTGATGGACTTTGCATCAGCCCTGAAGTATCTGAGTCATGTGGACATCATGCCCATTTCCTACAACTTACACATATTTTTCAAGATTTAAAGCACTGTAGTCTCAAATCCTTAACTCAGTGTGTAATGGTTTTAACATATATTTTACATCTTAATTTGCCATAATAATGTGGCTATAAGCTGCTGTCATTCGCTCCCTTTTTCTGACCTTGGAAATAAAATGTTTAATCTCCATGGGATTTTCCTGGCGAGATATTTTAAATCAGTGCATATGTACATACTTCTCTATATGTTTTTTCAATTTTCCTAAAATATTCTCATATGTGCAGACATGATGACTAGACATGTTTCAATGGTGCTTGAAACTTGATACAAGTGGGTAATTTAACCATGTAATTGAACAATATTACAGAAACACACGGAGTTTCCTAGCAACAAAAGGCCTTGGACATCAAGATGGCAGCCAGCAGCTAACATTGCAATTGCCTGACCTAACTTGAAAAGAAATTACACTGAAGAACGTCCTTCTTCCTCTCACAGCAGAATTGATCTAAGATATATGGCTACAGGTCTGACCTTGAAGTGCTTTTCTTACATGCGTATGCCTTACTCATACGGGGTCACAAAATGTCATATGAGAGAGGACATTTGGGTTCCTTTTTGAGTACTTTTATATTTTCCAGAAGTAAGAACAATCTTTGATTTGAAAAAATGTATATTCCTGTCCCCTCAAGTTTACCCCCATAGAAAATAAAAAGTTTCTTAATGTAAAGTAGCCGAGCACAGCTTAGCTTGTCGATGCAGACTTCCCCCGTGTTAGAGCATTTCTGGAGGACTGGGCCAGGGGAAAGGTGGCACAAGCCCTGTGAGCCTGGAGACCAGTGCTGCTCTGTGCTACCAGCTCAGGTGCCAGAGACTACCATGCCTGAGAAAAATAGGACACAGGGGGACAGAGCAAGATCAACTCCTCCCTTCTTTCCTTTTTCCTCATTTTTATTAATCTCTGGCTGTATTTGGGAGGAGGGAAATCACAAGATTTTTAGTCCAAGTTCTTTTTTGCTGAAGCAAGTCAGTCGGCTGAGCAGTTATCCCAAAGGATTGAGGATAATTGTCGCCTTTATTAGTGCAGAGGGGAGGTGACATCTGAGATGAAGAGCTCCTGACCAGCCAGTCTCAGACAAAAGCCATCTCTTCCAGAGGGGGAAGAAGCTACCAACTCACGAGGCTGCAGTACTCGAGTCATTTCTGTATTAATTCCTGCCTTTAACAAAGCCTCCTGCCACAATCTGAAGATAAGAATATTGAATCTAGACCCACAGCTCTAAGCACGCTGTGACATAATTCTGTGTGACCCTTTGAGTAACAACAAAGGGGACTTGGTGGGTACGTGACTTCCTGGAGACTTGGGCCCTCGTTTACATTCCCCACCGAGTCCCACATTTCATGTCTGACCTAGACAAGTCCCTTAACCTGTCCTTTGACACGGGACAACACCACTTCCCACTAAGAATAAATACATTCAAACCCATTAACTTTCAGACAGTATGATGCTGTGGTGCAGAAGGATACAATCAGGGGAGACACCTGCCCCTGGACAGATGCTAGGAGCTGTTAACTGCTGCACTACAGTGGTTTTCACTGATGACCCCACCAACACAGGGTGGCTCAAGGCACAGAGGGCACTGAAAAAATTCCTTACACCCTTGCTATGTTCAGAGCTTCCTTCAGTTAAACAACATCAGTCCCTATTCCCAGTTACATCATGACTTCATTTTTCCATCTGAAGTAGCTAACTTGCTTCAAGAAAAATGTCAAAAATTGCCTGTTTTCTGAATGAAAACTTAAGTCTTGGGCAGCGAAACAAAACCCTCCTAATACAAGGATGATGGTTTACTGGTATTTTACTAAAATAGCAACAGCTATTTGTGTGGAGTATGTCTATAACAAATATGTCGGTATAAAAATGCTGCCTTGCAAACACCATTATTTTCAACATTGCCTTTACAGCTTTGGAGGCACTGGCTGCTTTCACAGCCAAGTTTGCCACCGCTATGGAAAACAGGCTCCACATGCAAGCCAGCTGAAGTCATACAGACTGAAAAGGGCTAGGGCTGCTGCTGCTACCACTGTTAAAATGTTATTTGGAAACCGTCTTCTCGGCGAGCTGTATAAGGAATCAAAAATCCAGGGTAGGGATGCAGGCTTGATGGTTTTCCATTTTTTAGCAATGACTAATACAAAAAAGCTCTTATCTCAAAATAAAACACATTTCTGCCCCTTACAAAGGCATACAAGCAGGCAGGGAAGAATGGCCTTATATAGCTGGCCTAGTAATGACCTCTTCACCACTGTATCTGAAGACCTTCTTGGATTGTACTCTCATAACCTCAACCAATGCGGATGGAGAACTACGCCAAGGCCTTCCTCTTACTCAGCTGGAAGGCAGAGGGATGCCCCTCTTGTTTTCATCAGAAGAGTTGTGTAAGAACAGCGCAGAGACAAGGCCAAAAATCAAAAAAGAAAATGAGAAGTAATAACACTCAGTAAGCCAGGCCAGAAATAATTTTCTAATTAAGCTAACAGAGTTAAGTGACATGCAAGAAATACAAGCTTCTCAGTGTGTAAGGGAACACAGAAGCATGTTTTAGAAGCCATTTCTTCTACAGATTTGTCCCCTACGTACAGCTGTTTGCTATCTAACAAGGGTTGAGTCTGTAACTGCAGTTTTCTTCTAGGAAATATTTCTATTTCCTTAAGATGCTTCACAGCATTAACTGCTTCAGATAAAAGGACAGAGTCAGCTCAATTAAGTTTTTGCGTCTTGATCCTTAAAACAAGTTGTGCTACTGAAAAATGGTATTGTTTCACCTTAACTAGCAAAATATACCTGTCAATGCTTATGCCAAATGTGTAAAGAGACATTCTCCAAAATCCTTTTCTAAATGCTTTTTGCTAAATGTTTTATCTACGCTGCACCACACTGCACACTTCATGACAAGAGACCGTGTGAAAGCGTTACTACTTCAGGCAATCAAACAAGACCTAAATTGAATCAAAGTTTTCTTTATAGCTTTTTCCCACATGAATTTTCTCTACGAGGTAAAAACAGATTATGGCAGCACCAGACTTGCACTGTTTCTCTACTCCAGTTGAATATGACAGTATTTCACTGTGTCATAATATAATACCAGATCAGCTTCATATGCTTTTCTTAATCCAAAACCAGTGTTCAAGTATAGCTGACGTCAGATTTAGACAAACCTGAAGAACTTTGACTATAAGTTTTCTGCAGTATTTAAATATCTCATCACTCACCTTTCCTCTCTTTTTTTTGTATGTCCCTACAAAGTCCAGCAAGAAAACATTACTTTCACTCTGAACACAGAAATTTCTAAAGAGTTCTGCACCATCTCAGGGCTTCAGTTTTTGGGAGAGCTCACTTCTCATTTACTATCAGAGCAAAACATCAGATACAGCCAAAAAAAGGCTCTAGCTGAAGTTTTGATATTCTGATCTATGACCTTAGGTTTGACAATGAGAGATAGAAAGCACATTTAAACATCTCTGTACTTTGTAGATCCCTATCAAAAATGCTGACACAAAAGTTCGGGAAAACAATAAGAAATTCCGAGTAAATCTATTTGAGGTATTAGCATCTGTTTGATACTTCACACATCTTTCTGTAGAAGCAAAATTGCTTACCTTTAAGAAAATGAACCTTCTCAAAATCTTGAAAATTAAGTAACCCCAATATAAATGCAAGCCTTGAAGGATCAATAGCTGCCCATTGAATAAAAAATATGCTATGACGGGAGTCGTGGAGTAGTATGTAGGCTGATACAATGTGGCACGAAGAATCCTAAAAAATAAAGGTCACTGTTATGGTGCAAGAATCCTTCTCCATGCTTGATTTCACATTCCAAACCAATTAACTATTTCCACAAAATATTAAAAAGCTCTGCAAAGATGACAGATTAATTAACAAGCCCTGTCTTAACTAGATTATGCATCTCTATTGAAATATAGACTTCAGAAGATGAGAAATTTGAGTCTTGCGTGAAAGTATTCTAAATAAATGAATTGGGTTCGGCTGAGATGGAGTTAATTTTCCCCATAGCAGCCCTCATAGTGCTGTGCTTTGTATTGGTAGCTAGAAAGGTGCTGATAACACACCGGTGTTTTGGCTACTGCTGAGCAGTGCTTGCACAGCATCAGGGTTGTCTCTCCAACATTCCCCCCACACCAGTAGGCTGGGGATGGGCAAGATCTTGGGAAGGGACATAGCCAGGACAGCTGACCCAAAGTGACCAAAGGGATATTCCATACCATATGACATCTGCTCAGCAATAAAAGCTAAGAGAAAGGAGGAGAGGGTGGGGCATTTGTTATTACGATGTTTGCATACTGAAGCCCTACTTCCCAGGAAGTAGCTGGACATCGCCTGCTGATGGGAAGTAGAGAATAAATCTTTTGGTTTTCCTTTGCTTCCATGGACGGCCTTTACTTTTGCTTTATTAAACTGCCTTTATCTTGACCCATGAGATTTTTTCCATCTTATTTTCACCCCCCGCTGGCCTGCTGAGGAGGGGAGTGATAGAGCG
>NW_008794427.1:398722-411830 GCF_000699145.1 Aptenodytes forsteri | reverse complement strand
AAGGGGGGGGGGGGGGGATTTTTTCTAATCTTGAGCTCTGTGTGGTCTAGATACTATGCAACTCAGAGCTTGTCTATGCCATTTTTTTTTAGTGCAAATTCTTTCTAATCTGAAATCCACACTCCAGAGAAAATCCTACAGGCTTTGCAACAGGGCTTTTTGTTAATCAACATATGTTTTGTCCATCTTCAGACTTCACTACTTCTATATTATTTGGGGCTTTTTGAGTCCCTTTAATCTCATCATGTTTTGCTTCCAAGCTCAAGAACTCAAGAACAAGAAGCTCAGTGAAGCAAAATGATTGGAGATCACTTGTATAGTTAATCAAAAAATAACAAGAAAGTAAAAGACCTCAGCATTTCTGAAAGAAAATACTACAGGAAATTAAAACCTTGTGTTGATCAATGTTCAGAACTATTAATTTAACCAGCTTGAGTCTCTAAGGGTTTGTCCACATGCAGGGAGGGGCATGAAGACAAACTAGAGCAAGTCAACGAAACCGTGAATGTGAAACACATTAAACACTTTTTGAAAGCTAAACATTTTAAGCATTAAGCACACTAAGCACCCGTGCGGATGCCCCAAAGCAGATTAAATCCTAGCACTCCAAAGTCATGCAAGTATTTAGCAAGTTATGATTTATTTGCATTGACTTCATAAATTAACTGGTTCACCTTAACTTTTCTGAATGCTCCTCATGTGAGTGAGTGAGGTGAGGCACTCCCCAAGAACTAGGTAGCAAGAAGGCGGCTCTACAAAAAATTAACTACAATCATATAGGAATTACACTGTACTCTGACTTTGCAGCTACAGCAGGAGGGATGGAATGAAAGGGAAAATGATTTCTCCTAGTTAAGTAGCTCAATCCCCTCGAAAATGCAGGAGCTCATAGCATTTAACTACAATTTATGAAAATAAGTTAAATAATACATAAAAGCCTTTATTTAGGTTAGCAGATTTCAAGAGGCTCATTTAAAAACTATTTTTACTTAAATTAAATAATGAAAGTTCTCTGCTTCTGCTCTTTAAAGTACAATCCATTCCTTTCCTTTTCCCATCACAATCAATACTAACCTCTCAATGGAAACGGGAATGAAATAAAAGTCTGTGACTACATTAAATATTGCTTACCAGAAGGGGAACAGGATGATTCTTGTGATGAAGAATGCAATAGAAAAGATGATAAAGAGCATATTGCAGGTTTTCTCCCAGTGAGCGTAATTAAACATTTTGGCTGCCTGCATTGAATAAAAACCATCAAACATATTACAAATATTCTCACATAAGTTCCATTCTGCATTTTCATAAACAAGGACTCATCTTCCACCTAAGCAGGAAGAAAATTTCCTCCCTGTTTGACATGTAAAGCAATGATTTTACCGATACCTAATAAAGCAGTATCAAAACAGATTCTTTGTTTATATTTCTCCTTTCATCTTAAAGGAAAGGACTCTGTATCAAAGGCCTAAAGAACAGCTCTCCGATCAGAATATAGAAGCGTCACGAAAACACAAAGTGCTCTTGAAAACAGAGGTAATTCCTCATTCCTGTACCAGATTCAAAACGGGCTGAATCAAAGAGAAGCTGCTGGCCATATCTGCATGCTCAGGAATGGCAGTGACCCCTTATACACAGGCATTCTGGTGCATGCATGTTACTGACCTCTGTGCCTAAATCAGCTTCTGTTTTCTCCTTATTGAGAGCTAGAGATCCTAGCATTGCCCTCTATCCCACTAATAAAGATTATAATTACTGCTTCTCCCCTAGCTGAACTGTACAACTCTCCGTGCTTCATTTAGGAATCACCCTGGGCATGGTTGAATAAAACAGCTGTTCTCAAGTGTGAACAAAGCTTCAGGTGCCAAGCCTAAGTTTTAAACAGCAGTTTGATGAACTTTTGAGTGGCAGGGCTGACTTAAGTTATTCTGGTACGCAACTTCAGTTTCCATCTGAGTGCTGTCCTACCAGTTGTCAGCTCAACTGTTTGTAAGGCCACACAGTTAATCGGACCACAAAGCAGCTTAGGATTAAAAGTAACCCAGAAAAACCTGTATGGTCCAGATTAAATGCATACAATCCCAACTGCGTGACCCCACAATTAGTTGTTCCAATACAACAGACAGAGTATCAGGAGCAGAAATGAACAGTAACAGACAACAGCCTACAAGGGCTGCTTACACTGGCACTGCCACCAAAAGAGGTGATGAAACTATGCTCTCAATCTTGGTGTTATAAAACCAGGATAACCCTATCGAAGGAAACACAGTGTGCATTTGTCTTCCAAGAAACCCAGCAGCAAGTCTCTGACCACAGTGCTGTGTGCAGCATAGGACACTTCTTAATCTTAAACATTTCTAAACGTTGATATTTAGTTCAAGGAAGGGACTTCCCCTTCAGTCCAGGGGAATAAACTTTTCTTCTGCCAGTAGATACCTGTGATATTTTGTTCAGGGACAGCTTGAGTGTCTCCAGCCAGAAGTGTATAGTGTAAATGTACCCCTTGAGTCAACACAGGGGTGTGAATGCTGACAAAATTAAGCCAGTTTGGAGAAGTAGCCAAAATTTTGGCTGAGAATTGGTATCATGACAAGCTGTTCACAGGCTAGCCAATGTAGTCTAATTTTAAGTGAAACAAGAATAATCCAGGGAGCCAGCTGTATTCCCAGTCCCCGTTCTGTACTGAAGAACTTATCTTCTGCTCTTTTCTCATAATGGATTCTGTAATAGAGTATCAGCTTAAATTATCTAGTAGCTCTTTTTTATCTTACAATTTATGAAACTCTGAAGCCGTTCCTCTGTGGGGATAGGAAGGGATCGTATGAAACTTGTGGCAAAAAGATTAAGACGTCACTGAACATAACCTGGGCAACAACCAAAAAACCCCCCAAAAAACATCAACAAAAAACCCAAAACAAAACAAAAAAAGATGGAGGGCAGGGTTACCTCAAGCCAGAAATCTGCAGTATCGTGCACAAACATCACCAGTGTTCCAAGACGCACGTAATTGCCACACCAAGAGCCACTCATCAGCCCAATGGCTGCCAAGTGATGAACGACATGAGCCAGAAAATCCTGTGAAGGAGAGAAGAAAAAAGGTAGAGCCAAGCAACTACAGCCCTTGAGGGTCTCCGTGCGGATGAAGTGACAAGCAAGACTCGTCAGAGAGATGCCCTGACAGCCAGGAGAGCATGGATGTGTGCAGGTGTGCCAGGGATAGACTGATGCTGCCCTCATGTGGCTGCACCAAATCCAGTGTCAGGACGGTGCTTTTCCTTACAAACATTTTTTCCCTCCCTCACAGAAACAGAGGTTCTAGCTACAAACAAGCATGACCACTTGCCTTCCTTTTGTTGTCAATCCCAAGTGTAAATAAGAGAGACCAGTAAAAACTGATCTCAGCCATGTAGTACCAATATTGGGATGGCAGCAGAGTCTGTAACGAAGAAAAGCACAGTTAACTCTGAGAATAGCAAAAAGTGAATGCCAAGTGAAATTACTTCTTTTTTCCTTTCCTCATTTCTTTTGCTCCTCTGCTGAGTCTTGCTTAAAAAATTAAACTAAACTAAATCCCTGTTCTGGGCTTCATTAAGAAGGATGTTCTGGGAGCCAAATATTTTAACCTTTACTCAGACCAAACTCTTAGTTTCTGCAGTTCCTCCCCCACCTCTGAATTTTAGCATGCTTTTTTCTATGTTTTTGTCAGAGAACTACACACAGAGCACTTCTGCATTTAATTACAAACAACTGCAAATAAATGAAGCCCACCCATTTTGATGAACAATTAACATTTTTAACATTCACACATCCCATGACTAAAATGTCAGCTATTAATGCTAAAATCCTATGCATCTGCTTAGGGCTAGATGCTGAGCTTGGCTGCTCCCTTGGTTCAGCACGTTTCCCAGGTGGCAGGAAGTAGGCTTGGTTATCAGGTCCCACGGGTAAAAGAAGCTGGGAAAACTCAGCTGGGAGGCAGGATTCTTTTTATTCTTGGCCCCTGACTAGGACAAGAATAAGAAGGCAGTGTGATGGGCCACAGGTCTATAAAAATAGGAGTCGGGGGCACATGAGAACCTCTGGCAGGTGGGCAAGGAGGCAGTTTACTTGGAGTCACCTGTTATGGGATTGTTAATAAAATATTTTAGGAAGAAACAAGAGCCTCGTGACCCTTGGGAATCAACCAGAGTATTGAGCAGAGAACCCCAGAGCAGGGACTCACATTATGCCAAACCAAATCACTGCAGCACTCCCTCCACCTGCACTACTGAGCAATAGGGCCCAGCAGGCACACAGCACTTTGGGCTGCTCGGCACAACCCTTTGCGTAACGCTATTCTGCAGTGCCTCGAAGCATCGTCAGGACTGGTGTGAGCTTAGTGGTTCTGCACTGAAACCCATAACACAGATAGCATCTACTGTGTGCAACTGGTAACCTGGGATGGGTGGAAATAATAGCGGTCTGGCTGGAGGGCTGCATTGCAGCACAGGCAGATAGTAGAGAAGTCCTGCAACAGTCAGCAGGAGGTACCAAAGAAGGGCAAAAGGCTTGGGTGCCGCACCTCTCTAGGTGGAGCCCATGGGAGGGAGAAGCACTTCTGCGGATTAGCCCTTCCCATGGGGAAATACCTGGAATGCCTCGAGGCCAACGGCCCAGTGCCAAAAAGCTCACCTGAAATGGATAGCCAACCCACGTCTGCCATATGTCGTAAAACCAAGGTTTCTGGGGAAGACAGATGATTCAGAGACTGATCAGCTGAGCAACAACAAGTCATCTTAACTCAAACTCTTCAATACTTAAAACTTCTCTAAGTGGAACAGACTAAGAAGCTATAGTCTTGATAACTGTTCTCCACCAATTTCTAAAGGGATCTTACATCTCAGATTTACTATATTGGTCCCAGAGTTTTGGCTTCTTTTCAGGACACCTGAAATGTTCCGGTTCGTCATTTCATCATCCAAAGCAGTGGGTGTGTGTTTTATTACTGCAATTACTCAAGATATGTTGCCACAGTGATTAGATTTTGCTGTGTTTACCAGCCACACACATCACTGGTTCATGATGATAAACGGTGTTTGGGGAGAAGAGCCAGATGAACGTAGACATGCTGAGAACTGTTCTGTTGCTCAGGAGAAGCATTAATGACACCCCAGGCAGTGCTCACAGTTACAAGCAGCACTCTCTCTGTTATTCCCAACTTCTGACTCAGCAGCACACCTCAATAAATAGCCGTGAAATACACCATTGTTGTGACCCCCAGAAGTGCTGCCAGAAAAGGTTTATGGCCTCCTTTGAGAAAAACATGGCCATGTAATGCACTTGTAGGTGTTAACAAGGCATGTTGTAAAACCATCTGTGTGACTTCTTAAAACTTGCCTTAAAAATACTGATTACTCATAAATTACTATCATAGAAGTTCAAAAGATAGTTTAAAAATTAAGTAAAACCTCAGTGCATATTGCAGCCTATCATCTAGATTACATACATCAAAGATCTGAACCCAAAGAGCCACTGAAACCAGTGAGTCTTTCAATGGGCTTCAAGAAGATCTAGAAAACAGTCCTTATTTTGTTAAGAGTATCAATCCTTTAAAAAATGAACTTACATCATACAGAACTATAAATCCAGCAATGGAGGATGTAAGATAGAATGAAAATCGCCAGCTGCAAAATTAAAATGAAAAAATAAGAACAAAGCATTATATTTTTTTTATAGATATTGTCCTGAGCCAGAATTATTGCAAATCATTGTCTATCACAGACAATCTTCACATAAACGTGCCCTCACACTCTACATTAAGGGTTGTCACATATTAACTATGTCTGAATTATTAGTATTTAAATACTTAAGCTTTGACTAATTGCTAAAGTAGTAAGTTATTTTACATTATCACAACACAGATATCTTGATTGTGACTTCAGCAGTAATTTTCCAGCCAGGCATGAGCTGATCAAGAGAACAGTCACAGCAAATGTAATAAATTCCCTAAAAATTAATGTTTGATAACACCAACCTTTCCCGCTGTATCAATCCCTCTAGAATATTCACAATGGACTAAGAACATCTCACAGTTCCCTGGCTCCAGAAGGTCTTTCAGCCACGTGGCACATACTTTCCAACCTGATCAAACACTGAACATTGTAAGCACCAACAGTGACTTGTTTCAATTGCTGGCTTAATTTCTTTTGATCTCTCTTAACACCAATTGTTGAAAACAGGGGAGCCCTACAGAACTTTAACAACTACTACTGGATTAGTTTATGTCTTACTATAGAGGTCTGAATTAACTATAAACCTCAATCTTTGACTAGGTTTGCCAGCATTTAGCCTGATCTAAGCTTTTTGTGGCTTAAATGGATATCCGTCAAGGCAGATAAAACTTTCAGGTTTTCACCACCGATCTGGTAAGTCAGCAAAGGGCAAAAAGTTCTTGTGTATCTTAGCAAACCGAAACTGTGTTGTTGCTTATATATGTCAGAGCAGGATGCTGTGATTTGGAGCCAGCAATCAGCGTTGTAATGACTCTGGAGCCTGCGTGGGAGGTATTGTCCCTGGGACTGGGTGCGGCTGGAGACTCAGCTGGAGCGTTCCCACTCCCACCTCTACAGGTGATGGAAAACTTCTTCCTTTCCACTCTTCTCCTTGGCAGGAACAAGCCTGACCTTTCCCAGAGCAGCTCTTCAAGATCAGTAGGAAAACACTGCAGGCCTTCACATGCTGAGAAAGGTTGTGATCAGAGACAGGCACATGGCCCCAAACCCGGTGAGAACATTTTTATAGAACAAGAGGTATCCCAGAGGAGAGCGGCAAACAGCCTCCCAGAAAACCTGAATTTGCTAAAAAGGAGGAGAGAGAGCCTCAAGAACAACACCGTACTAATGGATTGAGATATGTATGAAAATTGGTCTTTGGCAAACATTAATGAAGTGCCATATGAGAGAAGATGATGAGAACCTGTCTGGTAAAAGCAGCCCCTCCTTTCTGAGCCCTACATTACCTGGAGGCTGATATCCCAGGTGAAAGAATGAGATGTTCAAAGACTGAGCCAGCATTTTACAAGAAAAACAAACAAACAAAAGATGAGGACATAGAATGGTGGAGGCTAGACAAGTTAATATGTCTCATGCCTGCAGAAGAAGTCAAGAAAACAAATTTAAAAATTGCCACTCGATACACTGGTAATAAACAATTGTTTTACTCTTCAACTTAAAGCATCTTTCCTCAGGTGATTTCAAAATAACGCTTCAGAACACACGCTGAGCAGACAGAAAACTTCAAAGGTACATGGTGGAAATTAGGAGAGCAAATGGAAGGGGAGAGTGGAACCCACAAGCCATACCTGGCTCAGAGTTAACCAAGAGATGCTATGAAAAACACCACCATGGTGTGGGACAGACTTTTTACACAGGGGCTGATTCTGCCCTCACGCCTCCTATTTCAAGCAAGGGAGGTGTGAGTAGTCCAGTGGATATAGCAGGACTAATTCTGTGTTGATTGTAAAGCGTAAGCGGTTTTCTGAATCAGATCCAAAGCACAGAGCACCCAAAAAGACTGTGCCATTAGTCCCCAGCCCTACAAATATATCTTGAACGCACTTGGCAATAAACACTCAGGGCTTCAGATGAACTCATTATACATGCAAGACTGCCAGAGCACTACCTCATTTTGCATTTAGCCAAGCTTCTTTATGAATTTGGTGAACAAAACCTAAAGTAAAACTCATCCAAATTCACCAAATTTTACCCAAGTGCCTTTTAAGCCCTGAACCTGGAAACCAGGGAAAGCACCAAACAACAGCTATGCAGACAAATTTTCTTTTTTAACTTCAGGAATCTTTTCTCTTCAATTGAGTCTAACAAAAAAAGAATTTAGTACGTGAAGTTAAAGGCTGGTAAGTCTTTTAAGGCAGGGAAGGCTTCATGCAAAGGGCTTTCCAAACCCCAGTGTTGCTTAACTGGGAGCATTAATAGCTTAAGTATGGTTTAGATCTGGCTCATCACATTTTCCTTGTGATTCAGAGAAACGATCCCGGAGATTGCAGGCTTTCAAAATTTCATAATGCTCATAACACTGACTACTAGTGTGGAATAACTCTGTTCCTCATTTGTTGCTTTGAGAATTATATCCAATTAAATTCACTGATAAAGAGCAGAGCAAGGTTCACAAAATTGCACAAGAGAAACCTGTTTGCTTCATTCTCACTCAAGCTGCCAAGCAAGTTTTAATTTCAGTCTTTGGCTGTGTCTTACTAGAGACATGCATCCATGGCAGGTAGGCCTTTTATCAATAGCAGGAAATCTTATTGTCACTTGTAAAACGAAGTTAACTGATCCACAAAACAACGGGAGAAATAAACCATGGATGTCGGTTTGCCAGGACAGTACTCAACTCGGCTAGGCTTCAGAGCGACACATGTACGTCCATCAACTGGATTTATGCCCAACAGAGGACATCATCAAATCATTATCACATTGGTTCACACTGAAAATAATCTTGATAAAGCACTCAACTCTGAGCTTTGTAGCTGTATTTTTAACCCTCATTCCTTAAGCTAATCTACACTAAAAGAGGTTAAATATTATAATCCTGTGAATTTTTGCCAATGTAATTATGCTAGGCAAAAATCCAAATAGATAGGACATTTGGAAAATGTTTTTACATTGGTACAGTTAATTTCAGTATCCAAAAGGGACAAGCTATGTAAGTAAAGCCATGCCCATTTTGGGATTTGCAATTTGTATGAGATTTTGGCTAACACTGGAATAGTTAAATAGTAAAATGTCGAGGTATGGGGAAGTTCTCACACATTGGTGAAAAATCAGACTCTTGAATGCTTTTCCAGTTTTCAATCACATGCAGGAGGTTTTGAAACTTTTTACATATAAATTATCATCACTCAAAATTGCTCAATGGCCCATTCTCATCAGTGTATTTGAGCTCATGTTTTGCACAGTACCCCATGTTCAAGCCATGACACCTATCATTTAGTTAAGATGCCATGATTCCTGCTCTTGAACTGACTTCTGTACACATAATAGCATCCCAAGATGACAGTATGGATACATATATAAACAAGAGTGAATAAGCATTTTTGTTCCCCTATGATTACTAGCAGACAGAAAAATATTTTCCTATTCTCTGCACGTTTTCATTAAGCATTATGTAGCAGGAGCCTACAAATAAGTCCATTATCACACAATGAAGAAAACTGTAAAATATTTTTGAGGGGTTTTTTTCAGGAGAAACTGTTAACCTAATCTTTTGAAGTCATACCATTTGGAGAAATGCTACTAGATCCTTTCCATTTGTTTGTGAATGCACAAACCAAAACCCTTGTCAGACAGACCCAGCTTTCTGGAAATGAGTCCCCCTTAAAAGGCACCTGAGGACCTCAATCGTTTGTTTCAAAACAGTAAAACCCATAATAATCAAAAGCATTGTCTTTTCTTACAAAGCTTCCTGGAATTTCCGAAGCACTGTTGGGATCTCAAGGTTCCGCCGTCTCCTAAACCACTTTTCCACCAAATGGACTGTACAGTTGCACTTTTTGGCAAGGCCTTGAATCTCTGACTGCAAAAAATGGAATAGTATTAGCAACAAGATGTACTCCAGTGTCATTCATTTATTTTGTAGTTCAAAGATCAGCTTCCCACTGTTGTAAGGTCTTCATTTAAAAATATTACTAATATTAACTATCTATGGGAGTTTACCTTGCAGGCTTCCTGGTTTAATTTTTGAGTGACACTCACAGAAACCTGAATTTTTGAGACACTAATTTATATAAATAAAGCAGGCATAAAATGTACAGATCCACAAACTGTGCTATTGTCTTTCTGGTGGCTTCTGATAGTTTCAAAGATGCAACTTCTATTGCTAAGCAAGAGGTTGGGCTGGAGGGGGAAGTGCCATGTATCAACACATGTATCTAGTAACTTACCTAATTATAATTAATTATTATATTATATTTAAGTAAGTCTCGTAGGTGAGATGCAGGCCTGGAATTAAGGTGACCTGAGCTCTGTTCTCAAATCCAATGTACTTCTGTGGTACAGGGCAAGTCAATTAATCTTACTGAGCAAAATCCAGATGACCTTTTGACACCTAAAAATAAATTAGGGCTACAGCATTGCCTAGAAATGCATCTAGCCATTCAAGTGCAACAGTCAGGTGTCTGCTTTATGCGTGCTCTGAAGGTGAAGTGGCTCTGCTGTGCAGCCATGCTAGCATGTGCTAAGCACAAGGCAGCGTGACTCTTGCATTTCTGGGTGCTCACTGCCCCACGTGCAGCAGCCTGTAGGCTTCCTCCCTCTCCTCCATCCTGAAGTGCGGAAGTGTGGGCTGACATCCCCTGGGGCTGCTGCAGGAGGGGAGGTAGTGTTCGACTCATCCCTGGGGAAGCTTTCCCCGCAAGGTTAGCATGCAAATAGTGGGTGGCAGCAGCGCTGCCTCCACCGAGGTAAGTCCAGTTCAGTTAGTCTCCTACCCACAGAGAAAGCTCTGATATGTGAGCAAAGGCATCTCAGCTCCCGGGGAGGGCAGGAGTACAAACAGCCTCTGTGTTCAGCCCATCCTGCTGGCTGGAGAGCTCTCTACTTGCCATGCAGGAATACAACTTTGTTTTGACCGACAGTGGAGCCCAGATGCCCTCAATCGCCAGCCAGGCCTCTCTATGCTCCCTCAGGCATGCTGGTCCCCAAGCTGAACACCTAAAAAAGGAGGCAGCCTGAATCTTTCCCATGTACTGATGAGTATAAAGGCGCTGTGCTTCCTTTCAGAGATTAATCGTCAAACTGTACTCATGCAGAAGGAAGGCGTGAAACAAAGAAATCAGGATACTTGCTCAAAGCTCATATGTGAACACAAACACATCTATTCCTGATGATATCAGACAAAAGACACAGTAAGAGAATAGCAGAGTTAGGGATAGAAAGCAAAGTTCCATGTATCAATAACTATCAATATCCCTCATTACTAGAAAGCACATATTTCTTTTCAAAAACAGTGTAGGAACACTGCAATTGTTTGGTATCTGTACTTAGGTAAGTGAACTTTTTGAGGCTGCATTCACAGCAACGTACCTGTTTCCCATCAACAATCAAGTTACCTCATTTTTTGAGATGGTAAACATTGGCTATTATTTTTTTCTTGTTCAAATTTAAAAACAAACAGCAAGGTAACAGAAAGATTGCTTTTCTTTCTCACATAAGCCAGGATTAAGTATGCAGCAATATAACGGATCAAAAGGCTTCCATGTCAGCGTTCCAATATTATTGCTTGCAATAAATGAGATACCACTTTCCAACAACAGATGTCAGCTGATGTTTTCTCCAGGCAGAATGAGTTAAAGATGGAACACTGATCTTCACTGGAAATAATATTAACAGCGTAACCTAGAGCAGCATGCCAGAAAATTAAACATCTTAAACATATTTTCTGTTTTGGATGCCATATACCCTTGTCAGCAGAACAGCAACAAAAACCCAAATAAATTTAGTCATCTGTCAATCAGCTGGAACTCATCCCATGACGTCATTGCTGATAGCTGATTGAAACAGTAAGACTTGGGATTTTCCAAAACCAAAACTAGTTTAAAAGAATGAGAATCCTTACTTGGGATGGATGTTTTGAGCACTCCCGGAAATAACTCTCTAAAACAGGATTAGGCTGTGGCTTCACACGTCTTACATTCTTTATACCTAAGGCTTTTGCTAGAGGTATAGCAACATACCTGAAAAGACATACCATGAAAAATTTTAGAAACACAACACAGTTACAAGACCTTAGCTATTCTCAAGCCAGGATATGACGAAAATAAATCTGAAGCAATTTAATCTGCCATAGGGTATGACAGTGCACTGTGAGAGAAAGGAATCTCCCTCTAGCTAATCCCGAGAGCGTGCCATAGCATATTAGCAGTTACGCAAAAAAGCAGGCCCAAGGACCCAAGTCTGTGGTTGTGAAATTCTATAAAACTAAAGGCAAGATGCTGATTTTTGTGTCCTTGTGTTTTTCAGAGGCATACTGAGTTAAGCAACAGTTCAGGGAGAGTGAAACAAGAACAGATGCTCTCTCCATGTGAGCTGAAAGATTGCTACTGGGATACTTTCTCCTAGTGGCAGATAGTCACTTAGCACTTTGTTTCACTGGGCTACCGCTGCTCAAGACACTGGATTCAGCTTGCAGCCTCTAGCTTGTGGCACACAGCGACTCCCCCAGAGACTGAGGGCTTCTCTTTCTCTTCCATTTTCCAATACAAATTGTTGCAGAGCATGCCAAATGCTTCACTCTTCTACTTGGGCAGGCTTTTCTGAAAAAGCCCCCCTTCACTCCTGCCGATATCAACAATTGATTCCTTATTACTCATAGCAGCGGTCAGCTTTCCTCATTCATGGGCAGATTCACTGCAGGCCAGATGTGTGGGCTAATTATTCACACGAGCGATTTCCAATAGCAGCGCAGTGAGACACAGTTGGGCAAGCATTTACTCAGGAGATACTGTGAATGCTTATAAACATATGATCCAAATTACTTTTGATCTCTAACATGAATGATCTTATCTGGTTCTGTTTTAAGTCTGCCCAACTTACGACATTCCAAATTTTCTCATTCTATCCTGAAATAATTATAAAAACCTACTAATCACATTCTTTAGAGCAAAAAAAGAAAGTCAAGCAAAAAACACACAAATAAAAAGGATTTGCAGTGCTTTGACTTAATATATTTGTAGCTTTCTTCTGTGGAGCCAACCTTTGCCTGTCCCATAAGACTCTGCCGATATCAACAATTGATTCCTTATTACTCATAGCAGCGGTCAGCTTTCCTCATTCATGGGCAGATTCACTGCAGGCCAGATGTGTGGGCTAATTATTCACACGAGCGATTTCCAATAGCAGCGCAGTGAGACACAGTTGGGCAAGCATTTACTCAGGAGATACTGTGAATGCTTATAAACATATGATCCAAATTTTTTTTGATCTCTAACATGAATGATCTTATCTGGTTCTGTTTTAAGTCTGCCCAACTTACGATCCAAATTTTCTCATTCTATCCTGAAATAATTATAAAAACCTACTAATCACATTCTTTAGAGCAAAAAAGAAAGGTTAAGCAA
>NW_008794427.1:367512-398564 GCF_000699145.1 Aptenodytes forsteri | reverse complement strand
GGGGGGGGGGGGGGGGGGGGGGGGGGTGGGAAAAAAGGGGGGGGGGGGGGGGGAGCCAGAATCAGCATTACTAGATTTCCATAAAACATTCACATGAAACTTTGAGATCCCTTCAGTCTGCCCAATTTTGCTACAGCTAGACACCTGGGATCTATCAGCCTCACACAAATGTTCTGGTGGAGGACCAAATGAAAGGAGAGGTTTGGTTTGGAGGGCAAATACCTCTACCCTTCCACCAAAGGAGAAAAAGCAAAAGGAAACCCAAATGGTTTTGATTAATTGTATCTCTAGCGAAAGGAGATAATTAGAATTATCCAAATGCTGTTCTAGAAAAGCTAGATAGAAATATTTTCCTTCTAGATTGGACCACAGCCACATGTACCTAATAGTGAAAATATTCCCCAATTTTTCACCTGCCGTATTATCTGTACTAGATCTTGCTAGCAAACCACCAACTAATCCTCCTTTATAAAAACATAAAAACATTGATCTAAAGATATCTTATTTTTCAAAAATTTTTAGCATTAATGAGGATTAACATTAGCATAAAATTGCGTTCAAGTTTCTTACCTTTCACTGAAGAATCGGATAATCAGCAATACAAAAGCATATGGTATTGTGGCATATAATTGATGTGGTTTTGGAAAGACAAGTCCCTCACGGTCTACAAAATGTGCCCACGTGACATTGATAGGCATCCAGATATTCTCCCACCAGAACCAGCTGTTGAGTGTCTTTAATATGTGCGCCATGCTAAGCAAGTAAGAAGATAATAAAAAATTATTCCCAATGTATTAAGAAGAAAATACATGAAATAAAACATATTGAACCTTGTTGTGCAGAACAGGGTTCCCAGCTGGCAAGACATTTCCTAAAGATAAGGTACAAGCAAATAGCAGATGAGGCTCAGGTCCCACAAGAACAAGCTGTCCTGGCCTGCGTGGGCTGCACTGGTATTGCAGGTCCAACAGAGGCACTCTACAGAGAGTCTGCAGGCACTGTAGAGATGCTCAGGTGTCCCAGACTAAATCAAGAGCAAACAGACCTTGCCAGTGAAGTGTGCAATTGTGTCAGTTTTCTCATTAAAAAAAAGGAAAAAAAAAAAATCAGTTACAGGAAGTTGAAAACCCCTTGGTTTAGAGCATGCAGGTGGGATTATAATCCAGCAGAAGATAAAATAGAGCTAAATTTTGAGCTGGTATAAACCAATGCAGAGCTTTTGAAATCTGCAGCAGGGGGTTAATCTACTGTCTCATTTCAATCATTCACACTAGACTGCTTAGTCCCTGGTCAAATCTTTTACAATAATAATTTATAATCTATCATACCAAGAAACAAAAGATAATAAAGAGAACCGATCTTCCCTAGGCTGCCTTTGTAAATTAAATATAAGTGGGTGGAAGGGTGGAAAAGAAATGGGAAAGTCTAGGGGGTGACTCAGTTCTCTGATAATGAAGACATATTGCTGCTGAATTACTGCTGCTTAATATGCTAATGGCAATATACACCTTGATCCTGATTTTGCAAACACCTGTGCACAGGACCAAGTATAAAAATTACAGTGCACGGCAAGCTTTTTTTGGATTTGCAAGAAATACTATGATTTAAACTGTGACCAAATCCTAGATTAGAACAAAATGCCTAAAATCAGTTCTTGAAGGAAAAAAAAAGATTCACTTAAACGAAAAAATTTCATTCTTGTAAGTCTCATTTTCAAGCTTTGCATTCTACATTACATATTCAGAAATTTCTGTTATCCCTCATTTAGTTGTAAGGACTTTACAGTACAAACATGTTATATAGCCTATAAAAATATTCTAAACTAGATTAGAACAAAATGCCTAAAATCAGTTCTTGAAGGAAAAAAAAAGATTCACTTAAACGAAAAAATTTCATTCTTGTAAGTCTCATTTTCAAGCTTTGCATTCTACATTACATATTCAGAAATTTCTGTTATCCCTCATTTAGTTGTAAGGACTTTACAGTACAAACATGTTATATAGCCTATAAAAATATTCTAAAATTGAATAAAAATAGAAGTTTCTATAATGTTTTCCATAAGGCTGAAATAAGTAATCTTTTTGTAATTTCTAGGACTAATAAATTTAAATAACTTTTTCCATACTAAAATTTCCTGTAAACCAGAAAAAATATGAGGAAATAACTGATCCCACTGAACCATAGCTTCAATGAGGAAACAGTTGAGCTGGGAGAATTTCAACCAAGTCTCCTCATAGCGTTAGAAAGCCCATCTGAAGATCTCGCAGTGATACATTTACATAGGACCAAGCAATAAGGTCAAATCATGCTGATGACCGATCGTAGCTCAGGCCCTTTCATGTTCCTCCATATTTGAGCAGAAGCCACACAACTTTCGTTTTGCCTGCAGCCACACGTAGCTTCCACCTGTGCTGGATCAGGACACCCAGCTTAGCGCACTCATGCCAGCTTTCCAGATTCGGACACGCCTGGCTCTGAAGCCCACTTTAATCAACAGCTAACGAACAATCCCTGCGATCCACACTGGGCTGCTTCCACCAAGCTGAAGCCTTGCAGCAGGTTTGTGAAACAGTGACTTGTATCCATCAAACAGAGCTGGGTTAACAGACACTGTGAATCAATTTACTGGCCATGCACAGTAGTCAGTATTGAAATATTAATAACCCAGCCATTTAATCTTTTTAAATGCCAAAAGGGGACAGTAAAAACCTACCAAATGAATTGCGTGTGTATAAGGAAATGCAAAAATAAAGGAGGGAGAAATCACAGTTGTTCCTGCACCGAGACTTTATATGCCAAGTTTCAGCCTAGAGCAATTTTTTACTGCTGAATTATAAACTCCTGGAAGTAGGGATTTATAATGGGGCTGCTAACAGACCCTTAACTACAGCTAGCAGGCGCCATGATAATGAAGCAGGGCTTTGAAACATGACATTTTAGGTCAGACAGAAAGGCTTGCAAACTGCCCTAGAATACCAGGGGAGACACTCATTACACAGTTCTGCTTCCTAATATGTCTATATTTTTAAACAAGACTGTGCATTGCAAACTATCACAAACTGTAATAAAAATTGGCCAGTCTATTATAACACAGTGGAAAGAGCGCTAACAGTTGGATTACGGCGAGATGGGTTGTGACGGAATATGCACCCAGAACACTTAAACCCTAGAAAAACACAGTAGCGCATAATTTCATACTGGATTCTTGGGATTTCACTAATTCATGTTTTCCTTCCACACACTTACCGTATGACCACCTTTTCAGGTCTTAAATTAGTTAATACATCGCTATTAAACTAAACTCATAAGCACATGCTTAATCTAAAATTTAAG
Organism: Aptenodytes forsteri; assembly: GCF_000699145.1. Classification (NCBI taxonomy): domain Eukaryota; kingdom Metazoa; phylum Chordata; class Aves; order Sphenisciformes; family Spheniscidae; genus Aptenodytes; species Aptenodytes forsteri. Next base: position 395,231 of record NW_008794427.1, on the reverse strand, counting down.
GGAATTCTGGGATTTGGAGTCTGATCCGGAGTCCAGATTTCAGCAGGAGTCCTTCCTCACAAACACCAAATAGTCACAGAAAGGTCGGTTCTCTGAAACTTTCTTCTGTAATCCCCTGTATTTGTACCAGGACGTGCCTTGCACACAGGAAATTAGACCATCCCTGACGAACGTTGTCCAAGTAATTCTTAGAAAACTGTTGATGAGATTCCACATCTGCCTGCAGCCTATTCTTATGTTTCATTACCCTTAAATTGGATGTTGACCCTACATCCAACCTATGTTTTCACTGCAGCAAATCAGGCCATTCCCTGGACAACCTTGGAGATTTCCATCTTCATAATGGCAGCTGTTTAAGTAGTTGGGCTGTTTTCCCGTCTCCCTTCAGCTTCAGTTCTCATCATGACATTCCTGGAGCACCTGGAAGGTGAGGAAGTCCTTCCAAACACACCTGGGCAGCAGTGACCCGAGCATTTTACAGTTTCTCTTTCTGCCCTCTTTGCTCTTAAATGGCTGACAGCTGTGGCTGTGTGATTAAGTAGTTTTATCCCTCCTTAAATCATGGAGATCCCAAAACATACAGGAACTCCATAAATACTATTTTGTCGCATACATCATATACAAGCAAGGTTCTCGTCCCCTGTATGACAAACAAGCTGTGGCCCTTTCAGCTTGCTGAGAAATCTGTCATGAAACCCACACGTACTTTGTATGTTTTTCTGTATGAAAGGGAAGCTGATACCCGACAGAAGGCTCCATCTCAGGAAGCACCACTCAAAGCAAACTAACCAGGAATAACTCAGCACTAGCTTTATTTATCATCTCCTTCTCCACAAATACATACTTGCTACTTCCTAGAAACCTTGATTAAAATTAGTATTGGAACTCAATTACACTTTCAAAGATGAACCCATCTATTATCCCATCCCCTCTGCCAAAAAGGTTCTTTCAATGCTCCCACAGCATCACCAATACAAATAATCCAGCTCTATGGTTTACTCACCACATCTACAGCAACCACTGTCCCAAATGCTAATCCTCACTATCAGCTTTCTCCACGTTATGACTTGACCACTTCATTCTATATTATTTACTTTGAATCCTTTTGACCCTAAACAATGGCTGTGTAAATCGTGAAAGAAGAGGCCAGAGGATGGAGAAAAGGAGACAGATAGAAAGCACACAGGTCATTTGTCTCTAGCAAACTTTGTTAGAAAAACCATAGCTGCCCTTTGCTAATCTCTCCTCCTTCTGATTACCAGCTGCCTGGGACAACTGTGGCAGAGTGACTTCTCAGAACCCGTAATCCCCCATCTGTGTCAATTCACCAGGCAAAGATCGAATGGCCAGAGAGAGCAAACTCTGCTTTCAGACCACATCAGGTTAAAGGCACATTACCAGTGCCATGGGAGAGAAAATTCTCCCATTATTGTTTGCATGCTACTTTTTCTGGAATAAAGGTTTTGCCCCCACAAGGGCTACTGTTCTGGCATATTACATGTAAACCAATCTCAAGCACTTGCATATATTTTAAATGATGTTGTCTGTACTGTTTAGTTTTGGTTTTAACCCGAAGATTTTTGGCAGCTTGTTAAATCCTAACAAGTTAGGAAGGCCAGTAACCCTTTGGCCATACAATCTTACACTGAGAACATCTCTTCCAAGTGCCCATAGCGTGAGTGGGAAAGGGAAGGCATCGACCACAGGTACTTTTGTGGAAGGGACTAATAAACAGGTAGAAGTCTTTCAGCTGTCCCTTCTGCTACCCAGGGGCTATGAGCAATGATGGTGTGGTAGGCAGGCATTTCCTCATACAGTGCCCAAAATCTGGGTGGGAAACGGGAGAACCAGTTTCTTATCACTTGGGTGAGTGGAGTGTGTTTTGCAACAGGTTCATTTTATGCTGCTGAGAAGTTTTCTCCTCGGAGAAGTGCTATGACTGCAGTCCTTGGGACCCAGGTTTGTTTCCCTAGTACATCAGTGTAAAACTAGAGGACACTTACTTTTGTCAGGAGCTGGTTACCGAAGGCATGTGTTGCAGTGTAACCACAAGCTGCGGCAACCAGTTCCAGTGCTGGGATCAGGCTGTGGATACTGGATTTCAAAGGCAGCTGATATTTTTATTTTGCATAAACTGTCGCAAGTTGTTATTCTCCCCTCACACACACTGCTTCCAAAGAATGGGCAGCGGATGCAGTGGGCCAGCTTGTCCTGATTTGGGACCAGCTCTAACAAGAAACTTGAAAGCCTACCCAGCCTGAACCTTCTATAGCTAAGAGTGCTGAGCTCGGAGGTTTTTTTCTGTACTGCTCATAACAGCACCAAGCAAGCAGTAAGATGTGTCAAGTGAGAAATGACAACAGCCAAGTGACCCATATTCTGCCCAACCTAGGGTGAAAAAACCCTGCTTTCTCCCAGATTCCTATCCATACACCAGCACTGCCAATATTATTTTGACAAAACTGGAATCATTGCCCTTGCTCTAGAAGGGCCTAAAAGTCAGTCTAATGATAAAATAAAGGTATTTTAGAAAAAGTTCCCCTGCATCTTGGAAATTAAATACTCCAAGTAAAGAAATCTAATCACCTCCTTGCTAAGGAAGGATCTCCTCTGTCACTTAATCTAGTTTTAAATGGGCTAGCGCAAAACAGGAAAATCAGGAATGATTACTTCAGGAACTGCATCCTTCATAATTAAAGGAAAGCCTACACAGTTGGGAAGTACCAAGGTGAAGTTTCTTTCAAAGCTCTGTTCCTTGGATCCTTGATCTATTCAATTAAAAAAAAAAATCTTGTATTTTTAATGCCATTAAGCAAAAAAGGGCAAATTTTCATTTGACAAAAACTACGTGGCTACATTTTCAAAAACAAATTCAGGAGCTGCTTTGAAGTGGAATTTCTAGCTGCTGCAGTCTGGGGAATGAATAAAAAGAACCAGAGCCAAAGCTTTGATTGTGCTCTCCGCACAAAAGCTCTTGCTTGCAAAAACTGCATTTCCAAAACCAGAACTAAGAGAAGGCGATAGCCAGGTTTGAAGGACGTGTTAGGATTTCCTATCCTTATTTATTGAATAAATCAGAAACCCCAGTAGATTACTAACACAAACATGCAAGTGAAAGAAGCCTTAATTTCTCTAAGCATCTTATTAGACTGTCTACTCAGTGTGACTCCAGAGGTGTAACAGGGAAAGAATGAAATCAGCGAAAAGCAAGAATAACATAATTCTCCTATTTCTCTCATCATTTAGTAGAACTGGTAAAGCTGGTGCAGTGACTGTTGGGAAAAATCAAGTCTCCCAGATATCAAAAGAGATAGCAGAGCTGTTCCAGGCTGTTAATCATCAACATTAAACCAAAGTGGTTTAAAAGACTAAATAAAGACCATATCACAGGTTTTGGTTTTGCTTAAGAATAAGCAATGTATGCAACAGTTAACACACAAGTTTCAGCAGCAGATTTGTGTTCTGCTGAAAATAGAAAGCACACCGTTTAAAGAATCCCAACTGCGATCACCACCACAAAACAGGTGAAAAAAATGAGACCTACACTTCATTGCTAAGTTATGCAACCTTTTTCCTACTGAGGATAGCAGAAGCACTACCTAAGAGATACCTTTAAAAAAAAAAAATCCCACTACTACAGAAAAGTGAGTTTTAATAAAATTCAAGAAACCCCACATGTACAAACCCTAACTTGTTAATGGTTTAGTATTTGTGCAAGTGTTGACAGCTGATACTGTGCCATACAGCCTTTCAAATGTAGTACAGCTGCTTTATACATCTTCTGGACATACTTGCAACTTGCAAGTTTGAGAAATCACAGGATGTGACACCAGATTAGCTTCTCCACTGATAATTTTTTATGCTAAAAAATTATTAGTCCCTAAGGCAGTAAGAACAACCCTGACCTCCACTGTTTTCTTCCAAACAAAACCATTCATTCAGGCATCAGTTGTTAGTTGTAGGTATCTGCCAGTTGGAGACATCGCTTGTTCCTACTTCTTGGCACTGCTTTTTGCATTTGATTGAGCAGTGTTTCGCGCCTAACTGGCATAAAGGGTTTGAACTATGGTTTGCGAAGGAGAGAACTGAATGAAGGATATTGGATTGATGCTACCATCTCTATGCATCTTGTTTGTCCAAATGCGAAAACACAATGCCAGTTAAATTCCACACAACCTGAGGCACGGCGTGAATGACATCTTACCAAGCCTACATGTACAACCAGTGGCAGCACAGAATAAAAGAGCTGTTGCACTTAGAGGTTCTTACGATGAAACACTGAAATACTCCATACACATAAAACAGCTGAATTAAGATTGCTATGAGACCTTTAACTTCAAATTTACTCCCTAGCTTGTATAAATCTCAACTGTAAACAGTTTTAAGTGCCTAGTTATAGGGCAATTAGCATATTTTACTTCTTTTACTATTCTATCACATTACCTTGTAACTTGGTTACTTACATCGTAGCAGGCTAAAATAGCACTTTGAATAAATCTCAATTAAGGTGGCAAGTGAGTTTTATATTTTTCCCTGTTCTCTGGGGGAAAAAAAAGAACCAGACCTGCTTGAAATAATTAATTTTCTGGGTGAAAGTCACCATGCTCTCTCTACTTAAAGGTAAATCATTTTTGAGCAGCTAAAATGGTTTTAGCTGATTGCAGGCAGCTGAGGAAAGTGAAATACAGTTCTCGCACTGTAGTTACGGTGCAAAATGTGTCTGCTTTTAAGCTTTAAAAATCCATAACATTGATAGAGCTGAAGAGCTATGAAGTAACTCAAATATCTGCAATAATTTTGAGATAAAAAAAATAGTTCTTTAAAAAAAAAAAGCCCTATCCAAACTACAGGTTCTTAATAGATGCTTAATTCATAAAAAGTTTACAGGGACAACACCAGTTGCTTCAAGAACTTGTTAGTAACACTTGTCAGGATGTAAGGAAAAATCTTTTTAAGTATGACACTTTTCTTCAAATTATTACTATTGGGGAAAGATGCAAAAATTATTATTTTTTGTAGCTTACCAAAATTTTATTTGAAATAAAAACCTGAACTCTAACTTAAAATGCTAAGTTTTATAATGGAGATTTTACCAGAGTTGTGAGCCTTCTTGGTCACTTATTTAAGATAAGGGTTAAGGGCAGAGAAGAACACAGGTACACAGTGGCCAGGATAAGCACATTATTAGAAGTACAAGAGTACCACAAAACATGTGGAGACAGCAGGATAGTAAGGAACTAGAGAGAGGACCTGAGGGTGCAGAGGCAAAGGTTGTTGACTTCTCCACCTGCACAGTGGATGACTCAAGATTTTAAATTAGCCCTTGGGAGGTAGGGAAAGGGACAGGGCCGGTGCGTTTGTGCTCTGCAAAACTGTCCTATTTGCAGCTTCCTGAAACAGGGTCTTCAGCTATCATTGTACACAGAGTGTGGCTCAAGCTTGTACACTGACTTTAATGATCCCTACACCACCCTGAACCTGCAATTAAACCAAGTCTGTTGTGCGCCGCTGTTCTCTGTTCTCCTCCTGTTGGTTATCCCCTCCTTTGCAGTTTAACCTGCCCAGACATTCTCCACCCACAAAGCCAACTAGAGGAGCCAGAGCATAACTTGTATTTTGTTATTTCAACCACTGTTTGGCATCCTTTTCATGTCCTAACAAATGCAAGAGAGATCCTCAGCTAAATGTGTACCAGCATAGCCTCTTCATCAACAGTGGCACCCCAGCTGAAGATCTGACCCAAGTTAGGAAGCTAGCTAAAAATAGGTATACCTTACAAAAAGTAAGAGGAAAAAATGAATGGGGTTCCTCCATCTGAACGTTATAGCGTTACTGTGAAAGAGCCCTTTCTGGCAGCTTGTTTAGATGTGTTCTTTATAGCACTAGCTTCTTCAGATCTTCAACAGGTAAGTCTTATAAAAAACACTCGGTTAAACTGAATTTCTTACAGAACGTTTTCTTAGCATTTTACAGAACAAAATTAGAACTAGCTTTTTCAAGCAACTTCTATTCAATGTTTTTTAATGCAATCACATTTACATCATTAGCTAACATTATTTTTCCTGTTAATAAATTTTCCTCCCTTCCAGTTCTGAAAGAAGTGCTCTTACAAGCACTTAATAGAATAATGATACAAGAAGTAGAAAAGCAAAACTAATACTGTAACCTGTACTACTTTTCTCTAAAATAAAGAACAGTTCTCAAAGGATGGAATACTTAGTGGCAATATATAAAATCTCATTAACACCTATTCCACTCTTTATCCAAAGACTATTGTAAGAGTTACTCTAATTTTCCCTTATAAAACAGACAATGTTAGAGACCAGCACATGCTAACAATTCAGACCATAATCTGATGTAGGGAGGGGAAAAAAAAAACCAAACACAACAAACCAGAACAGAAAAAAAAAAAGGAAAGAAAAAGAAATTCCTACCTTTTTGATGTTGCAGTCAAAGAGAACATAAGCACATTAGCAGGGAAGAGGCATTACGCTCACTACTTTGACAAAGGTAAACACGCCCTATCTATAGAACTCTTTCAAATTCTTCAGAGACCCACCCAGCAAAGCTGCACTTCAAGATTTCTGACTGAAGGCAATCCTGATGTCATATGTATCCACTTGGTGAAACTCGGGAATAGTAATGCCGAGTGCCTTCCTTTGTGCTTGTTTCAACACAGTAGACGAAGAAGTGTTTGAAGTCACATGGTATGTTTTGTTGTACGATGAGAATTCGTCTCAACTTATATTGCTCTATACATACACGAGAGGATGCTGTGCCTGCTGATTGTGCAGAAAAGGAAACCCCAAAGGCATCACTTCACACTGACATTTTTAGATGAAGTATGCATTTTCAAATAAAGTTAGGGAAAGGTTTCTGCTCCTATTGACCAGCCTCAGGAATACTTCCAGCCTCAATCAATTAAATGTTTTACAGACAGTGTACCAGTTCCTCAGAAGATATAAAGTGGAATTTTTGAAATTCCTAAAGCAGAGGGAAACATACACTGAGTGTATGTTTGGTTAGAGATACCATACAAATATGTAAATTTTACTCAACCCCATGTGATTTTTTTAAATTTTTTTAATTTTTTTTTTAATTCCATGACTAAGGAATAAGGCTGAAAGTCATTTGTCACCAGCTCTCCCCAGTTTCAAATAATAAGTAACAGCATTCAGAAGTGTTGGCATTACTTAGCATTCTGCTGGGCAGGACACTTAATGCTGTTCGAAAGGAAGGAGAGAACCTCACTGACAACCAGGAGCACAGAACCTCTTATTAGCCCTTTCTTCCTGCTTGCAGTCAGCAAACAGCAACTCATTAAATAGGAACAGACATGTCAAATTGAACCAAAGTTTCATCTCACCCAGCATACTGTCTCTGAAGGAAGCTAACAGCAGATGGCTATGGAAGAGCACACGAACAGAATAAACACAAAAGAGTAACTGATGATACCCCCAAGCCTTCAGTAGTTTGGGGCTCACAGACTTCCTAAATCACAGATGGTGTCTGCGTAAATAACACTGGAGAGGTTCCCCCTTGCCCTCCCCGGCCTTAATTTCCACAACTCCTTTTGAGTATGTTGAAACTTTCATCATAATCTGTAAGACTGCAATAAAAGATTATGTGACCCAGGCAATATCTGGATCCTGTTCATTTATTTCCCTCCAGAGAAAAGTTTGGTTTTGTTCATTTTTTTTAAAATAACCCCCCCCCCCCCCCCTTCTTTTTGAGGTATTCTGTTTTCAGCTATTGCAAGTCTTCAGTCCTTCCATAAAACTGGAAGCAGTATTCAATAAACTGATGTGCCAGAGAAATATTAAACATGAAGGACTATTTCAGAAAGATAGTATTATAGCTTTGCTGTTGCTTTAAATTATCTCCATACTTTCCCACATCTGAACCACTAGTATGAACCAAGCAGAACATTTAGGAACACTTTGCCAATTAGGAAAGCCTAGAGCAAGCTAATTCATCTATCACTTGGCTAATACTGTGCCAGTAATGTAATATGTAATTGGATGAAAAACCTCTTTCTTATGCCTCAATCCACGACTTCTTCACTGTTACACTAAATTGCAAAAAACACGTTTGTTTGACTGGAGCAAATGTGGGGCTGCTACAAATAATAAAATGGGAAAAAATGTTTCTCATACTTTTTGAGGAGCATTTGTTAGGTAGCACTCACCACCTATGTAGGACTCTATTAAAAGATTAAAGATACTGCATGGTAAAAAAAAAAGCTAACCATACCCACTTGATCAAAGCTGCCCACTGACCTTTCAATTATTGCTGCACTTTAATACTACTTATCCTTCAGGTATCTTAAATTTGAATGCTGCAAAAAGGAAAACCAAACAAAAAAACCCACCTTAGTCTGACCAAAAAAAAAAAAAAAAAAAATCTAAGTGTTACTACTCCTTATTTGCAGCATAACACCTACTCAATCATACGACAATTAAATATAACTAGATAATGGAGGCATGTATTTGACCCAAATAATTATTTCCCATATCACTGGAAATTATGTAAAAGTCTTCAGTGAAAAAAATATTAAACAAGACAAGAAAAAAAAAAATCACAAAATTCACTTCTTTCCATTTTCCAGTCAGTTAAATACATATATTAAACTACAGTGAATCCACACATTGGATGTGAGCTTTCAACTGAGCTTCTAAGCAGTTACATAACAAAGATTATAGTATTAGTTAACTTTCTCAGTTGAGAAAACCATCTTGGCAAATCTTTGAGACTGTATTAAATCTTAAAATTCTAGAATCAGAGCTGTTGTGTATGATGGCACCTGTGGGGGAAGAAGAAAAAAAACCATAAGGGTTTCTTCTGTTTTCCTTTATACAAAAAAAAATTTCATCTGGGGAGCCCACAGATAAATGTACTAATTAGTACCTAGTCATTTTTGCTAACTGATTATCTCAATGGCAGACAGTTAATCAAATCTCAGTCATATGTATACACAGAGAAAAAGTAGGAATCAATTTGATCTAATAATAATGATTTGGACTCTGAATTCTCTTTTCACAACTAGTGAAACACATCTGCTTGCAATCTGGCATTCCTTCAAGATTAAGGTAAAAAGCTTGATATTCCTATACTTTCTGCTCCTCTGAATGAAATCTTCAAAATGCTTAAATCTTTTTAAATTATTGTTTCAGAACTTGGTTCTTGTGAATTTTAATAAGAAACAGAAAACTCAATACTTTGAGAATCTGGGCCTTAATAACAAGAAGGAAGACGACAATTGGATAAAAAGGGAATGTCAGTAGTAATACTGAAAGGATAGAGACAGTGGAGGGAAGTGAAGGAACACTAACCCACTCTACTGCTGACCCAAGCCACCATCACTTCACTAAAATGCAGAGAACAGTATTATTAATAGGCTTCAGATATGCCTTAGGAAAAAGGCTGCAGGAAAAGACATTGACATTACCTAGGGACTGCTTTCTAACCAATTTCTCTCACACACTTAACAACTGAGGGATACAAATACCACAATTATGCTATCTCTTTCAAATTGTTACAAACTCTTGGCTGTATTTCATTTAAATACTGAACATACAGTGTATCAATAAGCCTCCAAGACAGCAATTAAGAATGCTCTCATATCCAGAGATGTATGTGTGATTTAGTGAAGAATTCATCTGGTTACAGTTTGGTCAGCATTCTTCATGAAAAATCCTAGTCTGTTTTGTCTTTAAATTATCCTTGGTGAGAAGATCTTTTTCTTTCCCTTGATTAGCATCACTTTGTCCAGACTCATCAAATTCACCTTTCTAATAACCGTGAACACTAGAGCAATTCAGCTATAACTGCATATCTATATAAGATACTTCCACTAAGTATGTTCTAATACGTTTGAAAAGGTAAATTTCGCAAGAAGAGTAACTTCAGTTGCTCACATTTTTAGTAAGCAGTGTGTTAAAACTTGCGTGCTACTCACAAAATCTTAGCAAGAACAACTCTATCTAAGGATTGACTTCTCTAGTTCACCCTTTCCACTCTAAATACAGCACTGCTAATTCACTCAAATAATACTCCCGTGTGCTATTACTATCTTAGGATGCAGGAGACTAATATACAAAATCTGGCTGCAACACTAGAGATTTAGCAATTAGTCCAACCAATTCAGAGAGTTTAATTCATTTCCAACAGTCCAAATAACATAGGATTAAAAAAAGATGCCTTGATCCTTGGAGATGGAAGCACTGGTTTAACAACTGTATGAAAATAAACCTCAACAATTTGTAACATTTGCACATAAGACAACACTGCAAATGTTGTTTGATTACATTACCAGAAGACTCTTAGAGCATCAATCTTTATCCATCCACAGAGAACACAAGTGCAAAATATAAGCATTTGCTTGGTGAAACTGAAAGACAATCCCTTTGATGCTTCACAGCCAGCAATTCCCCCCTCTGCATCAGCTCATAATTGAAAATTACAGAAAACACTGGCATCATACTAGTCAATATTTTCAGCTTAGGTGAAGAAACACTCCTTTAGAGGGACCAATATTCTGTTGAAGATGACCAAGTACTAGATTCTCCCTGGAGGAGATAAATAATTAAAAAAACTTGGTTGAGTTTTACATTTGCTGCATAATGGATCTTTGCCCAATTCTCACAGCAGCTGCAGTGGTGTCAGCAGGAAGAGAACACCATTTCATACATGATTTTCTTGAAGAATATAAATACTATCAAGGAAGCCAAGTACTGTCTGTTGGTAAGCTTCCAGAAAGCATTAATTTCTCTTTCGGTTAAATCCCTACATGAAATAGTTATAAATAGCTGGAGTAACAAAGTTACTCTAAGAGCTGACAAACTCCAAAAGATTGTATTTGAAGATAAAGCTAGCAAGCAAAGGATGAACATTGTGAATGTAGAAATAAGCACACAGGATTTTATCATTTGACAACAAATCTTTTTTTACTTAATCAGTACATGCTGTTTCACAAAATAGGCTTCAAAATCTTATCCATTGTTTTCTATGTAGCTATTACTTCCTTCAAAGTAGCTATGGACATTTGGAAGCTCTTTGAAGCTCCACAGAAAGTCTTTCAGGTTTCAGCTCTCTAGTACCAGGATAAGATGAGGCAGATTCTTGGACAACTACGATTAGCAGCTAAAACTCCTGACATAGTTTCAGGATATGTAAATACAAACCTTCCCTACAACCTTTTAAGGAAGCCAACATTCAGCAGTTGCAATTACTTTTGAGGTTGCGTGTGCTACTTTTTCAAACATTTCATCATTTTTTTAAATCTTCCCCCTGAAAGGACACTGCTGACTGACAAAACTCGTGTTTCACAGCACAGGTAAGTAGGAACCAGAAATAACTGAGGATGTTGTACTTCTCCCTGCAAGCTTTTTACCACAAAATATATTGTTGTATTCCTTCCTTCCTTGCTGTATGTAAACCAGCAGCAAGTCTGCTTGTCTATTAAAGAGTGTCTCTGACAGTTATCAGCAATAAACTCATTTGCACAACATTTAAAAAGACAATGACTTGGAAAAGCTTAAATCCCTAAGATGTTTCTCAACCAAGTCCAGGTCCATGCCTGCTGTTGAGCTAGTGATAGTAAGAGACTGCCTATCATCCATTCTGACACATACACTTGGCTTCTAACAAGATTTCAGAGTGAACCAGGTAGCCTAAAAGCATTGTACAAAATACAAGAATTTACAAATTCATTTGGACAACTCTTTAAGGGAAAATACATAGAAGTAAAATTGTAATGACCACAGCATTTTCACTCCTACTGACACTGAAAGGCTGTGATAAATATTTGATACTGACTTCAGACACCATCCCAGATTGACTTTGGAAGAAATACGAACAATGCTTAGCCTGCAGTGATAAACCAGGGAACAACCAAGGCTCCTTATTCCCAGCTTTACAAGAGTACCATAAGTCTAGAAATTCTCAAGGTTGGTTTTTGTTCTTGTATTACAGGATTAAAACTTGTATTACAAGTCTTAAAACTAGAATGGAAAGCAGTCATAAAAATATTGGAGGAAATGCAGTTTGAAGAACCACAATCATGGAACCACCTGGATTCAGCTGTAATTGCAGTCAAGCTCTACAAATATTCAAGTTCAAAAATATTCCTTTTAAAAAGCACATCCTGTAAGCAATTTCTAGTGCTAACTGCTTACCTCATTAAAGCATAATTTATTCTACTGATGTTGAAGGTAAACTCCTCAAAACAACTGCACAGACATAAATGGAGACTGTGGATATTTCAGGGTAAGTCCTCAGATAGAAAACTGTCTCCAGACAGGTCAACTGATTTGTTCTGTCTTGCTTTGAAATACAAGAAAAGTTGTTAGATATCAATATCCAAAGGTAAGGCACATCAACCTCCTAGTAATAACTGACCTACTTCCCAAGTTCTAATTTAACATTGGTAATAGGTTCTGCAGCTGAGTTAACTTGCTCTAGCAAATGAAGTAACAGCTCTGCCTAAAAATTTTAGATAGTAAAACTCAAGGGAAAAAACACCACAACAAAAACAAACAAACCCCAACCACCTCACCTTAAATACTCACTAGTGGATTAAAATACAAAATCTTTTGCAAGGTGTTTTCTTTGTGCTTAGACTTTTTGAATATAGCCATAGAACTACTACCTTCACTGCTCACCCTCATTTTGTGTGCAATAAAGAAAAAGTTGACTCACATCAGTTTTACTCCATCTCAGGTCCTACAGTTTATAAATGGTGAAATATCAGCACATTAAGGTATCTAGTTGCCAGATACAAACCACATTTACTCATTTTTACCACTAAAACATTCTGAGAATTAAAACAATGGCTTTCTGAGAAGTGAAACATGTGGGAATGATCACTACTAATAACCAACTGGGCACACAATCAACTTCATGCCTGTAAGAATTAAATACAGTTGGATTGCAATTGCATTTGCTGTATTAAAAAAAAAAAAGTACTGGCTCCTATACTTCTTGCTAAATTCTACACACTGTTCTGAGATGTCTAAACTCTTACTTCAAAAAAGTTTTTATAGTTGTAGTAATCACTGACAAACAAGAAAACTAGCACTTAACAAAACCGAAATTATCTCCCCATTCTACCTTTCCCACCCTGCTTATCTTATCAGTGTCTGAGAAATACTGTTGTAATTTAGATACTTCCAACTGGCAAAGTATAGACCAAGAAATGCTGAACAATACTATGTTCAGTGAAAACAATGAAGTTACTTAGTTAAAATAAATTAGTCAGCAAAGGCTAGATTAGAAAAGAAGTGAGGATAGTGGAAAGGATTTTACTGAAATGTAAGTACCTTCCTGTGCTTAAAATTGTGATCTTGAGAAACTCTTGCTCAACTGCCTTGCCAAAGGCGCTTCCCTTGTTTGAACTGAAAAGTTCCAAATTTGTCTAGAATTGCATCTTTCAACATGCCCAGAGGCATTTTAGTCCTGACAGAAACAAGGACTCAGCATCTAGAGCATAACCAAGTTCAAACAATAAAGAGAAACCAGGCATTCTTCTGCCCTAGACAACTCAGAGGTTAGTTTCTAACTAAAGTAACTATAAGCATGAATTGACAAGTTTCCATTCATTGACATTCTCACCCACTCCTATGCACAAGAGTTCTCAGGAAGAAACCAAAGCACAACGAACGCACAGAATATTCTCATCTCCTACATGCCAGTGAAGGGGATCACTCTTTCCTATGTAACTGCCAAGTGATTACAGCTGTCATCCTAAAAGAATAAGGCTGAGGTTCAAACCTTCCTGTCTGAGAATTCATACCATTCAAGAGTCTCTGGAGAGCGCTGTAACTTCCAGCTAAATTATCCCATAAGCTTCACCTAGTTTTCTTCCCCTCCCAATAGTGTTGATTCACCAGTTCAGAGCTCAAGACTAATCTCGAAGATGGCCACACAGATTTGGGGGTCAGAGTCACCTGCTCCAGAGACTGTTTCTTTTAACTCAATATCTATTATAATTTTACACTAAATAGCTCTTTAAAAGGAAGATAGAACTTACCTGGTTCTCAATCAGAATAGAGCACTTACCTTCAAGAGACGATCCTAAAAGGAAAACTGCTTCTTACAGTTCTGATAAGGCCTGAGATTTTTACAGTAGTGCCTGTCGTCAGTACTTTCCCATTGCCTAATCCCCGTAAGATCATACAAGCTGCATGTCAAGTGTACCAACATTAGGTGGCTTCCTGCTAAGTGCACACACTGGTTTGGATCCTGTTCTAAACTAACTCTCCTAGGCAAAGTCTTACTTTTCAGGTTATTCAAATTAGATCTAGTAAAAGATGTAAGTATAAGAATTTAAATTCAATATCCATCTCACTGCACTGCAGACACTTAATTTCTAGCTATCTGTTTCTGATTTAACAACTTATTAAGTATATATTCTATACTTATATAAAATAAGTAATGGATGCGAGGAATTCTGTTGGAATTTCACTTCTGCATTACCTAAGCTTGATTTTAGATGTAACGCTCCACTAAAATGTTCTATAAATAGGCAATATTAAATTAGTCCCACATCTACCTTTCCTCTTAATTAAAGGAATGTATCATAAAATATTAAGAAAAATTAAATTCAATTTTCAGTGAAATGGTAACACTGCTAGTTAAATCAGGTAAACAGTAAAAGCTAAAAAAAGTACAACCTAGACATCAGTTAAGCACTTCAGCCAAGAAAAGTGTGGCACGGATTATTGAAATTGTGGTAGCACATCTGAATGTCCGCTTACAGCAAAGCGCCGATGCAGAACACACTGTATAAACACCAAAACTGTCCCCAACTAAAATATTTTATTTAGCTCAACCTCTAAGCAGTCAAGTGTTGCATTAACACTGCACTGTAGTCCATAAAGCACTACCAATCTGGCAATGACTTCATATATGGAATGACATTAAGTATAATTGACAATACTTTAAGTATCATATTGTTGATATGCCTTCACATTAGTCATTTATTATCAAATTTTGAATACCTAACAATTAATCATTATAGACCGTACACTGACATACGTACCATGAATAAGCCTAGGACCCTAAGGTAATGGATCATATCACTGAACACAATTGCAGATTTTTAAGGTGTCAACCAAAAACATGTTTATCCTGTTTCAGGTTAAATACACTGACAGGTGCAAGAGACATGAGATTTAGAAGTCATTAATCTCATGGAAACATTCCCTAGTGTACTAGTTAAAAAAAAAATCACTAGAACATTTCTTTGGATTATTGTGGATTCACGTTCTTACTGATCTTCTCAACGTGGCTCAGTAGTTTCAACAATGCAGATGGATTGTATGGGAAAAGATTTCTTCTCTGCAACCTAGAAATAGCTTTTTGCAGTTCTTCCAAACATTTTGTTGATTTGTAAAGCATTATTCTTGGGGGAATGATGTTATCCAAAGACGTCATACAAGTCAAACAGCATGAGGTATTAGATCCCTTTTGTTTCAGGGGCAACACTTCAGACCTGAGTGTATTCTGTTTATCATCTGTGTAGCTGCAACCAGTTTCTCTTACCCTGGTCTCACCCTCATTATTTAAAGGCACCTGCTTTGTGTTTACCAAGCACTCTTTTCCATCTGATTCTAATTCAGAGTCTTCTGAGCTGTCATAATGAACAAGGCCTTGAAGAGAACCCAGCAGAGATGTACTATCAGTGCATATCAATGAGTTAGACTGGTTAGACTTGGCAACTTCATTATCACCTTGCTCTGTTGTAAACACTAAGTAATTGTGAAAAGAAGCCAAAGATATCAGAGTCTGTGGTTCTGGTTCACAAGCAGCATTTTGCAAACTCTCATCAGTCATACAGCTTTGTTTTTCTTGATGGGGAGGCTTGACAGAAGAAATTGATTGAAAAGTGCCATGTTTGGCATCAAAATGGTTACAGACATCTACAAACTGATGCCAATCTTTTCTAAGAAGCTTTAAGTACCTTACCAAGTACTCCAGAAAGCAAGTTTCTGATGAAATCAAAAAATCTAGAAGTACTGTGGAATCAAATGTGATTTTTTCCAGAAAAAATAAAAAGACACAGTGAGGATTACATCCACTTGCATGCGTAAGGAAGTTCCAGGTTTCCTCCTCTTTTTGGCTTAAGTTATCAGCAGTATCATGCCGCAACCTGAAAAGTAAGTCATGAAATAGATTAAATTCCACGGAAGTTTACAGTTTTTAAAAAAACAGGTATGTCCAGAAAATGGTATTCTTGCTCTTTCTTGATTTTGTCAAGAAGTGAAAACCAAAAAAGAAGTTTTTATATTATAAAGAATTAACGCAGGTGGGGCTAGGAGATCAGACAGTTTGGGAAGCCAAAGCACTTAAAGCAGGCCTCTTAAACAGCATTCCTCCTTAGGAAACATTCTGGAATAAACAAAGTTACTTACAATACATGAATTGTTACTTTAATGTTTTTGTACACCCGAACATAGGTTAACTTTCAGGATGCTAAGCACATTGGAGAAGAGTGGTTTACTTTTATTTAGGTGTCTAAGAAGAATTGTGTGTATCCAAGATACTACTTACAATATCTTCACATTTGAAGCTTGAGGGACCTTTTATAAATTAGGATAAAATCTTGTACGGCAATTTAAACAATGAAGCAGTGAATGTCCAGGACAAGTTCATGAAGAACACATATCAGTTGTTAGCAATAACAGTTTTTATTAACTAGCTAGAATTAACATGGGTCCAATCCTTAGAGGGCTACTTTTCCAGAAGTCCCTGAATTCTTGAAGTTTCATTATAATATCCCATTCTTGTCAAACTCTCAGTGTTGAAAGAAAACAGTCTTGCCTTTTATCTGTGTCTAACCACTGTTTTAGATTGTGAAGTCAATTATTCTGAATTACAGGATATAATAAAGTATTTAATAGGAAACTGTTGCACAACTCCCTCATTTCAATCCAAAAAACACTTAATCAAAATATCAGCAGAGTTAACTGCTCTTACACCACACATTATTACATTGTCCTGAGGTTTGTTTGTTTTTTTTAATTATTAAAAATATTTTTTCTTTATACAAAAGTAATCAATGGAAATATTATGTATATCACAATAACCTCACTAAATTACAATTCTTCATAGTTCTGTCAAATAAAATGTACACTAACCTATCAAATTTTAAATAAACAAGTAATAAAGCTTTAGCAGCTTCCCACATATCATCATCTTGCTCTATGAAAACCAAGGAGAGCCATTCACAGTGATGTACAACTGGGTGAAACTGTGGGGAGGACTCCAGATGACTCCTCCAGAATATCAACAGCTGGGACATGGAACTCTGAAAATCTCCTGAAAAGAAGAAGTAACCATGAATTTTGCTATACATTTTTTGCTACTAAACAACATACATTTTTTATTTTTTAAATTAACAGTGCATAACAGTTCATGAATGCGTTTATCATTCCTTAGCTCAACTGATTTAACACAGCATCAAATTTTATAATTAGCTCTTGCTTCTTAGTACCAGACAAATCAAGAAATATTTTGCAGAAAACCATAAGCAGTTATCTAAACTTAAATTCAATGTGAATGGCTACTCTATTAAACTCTAAACATACCAATGTTTAGATGCCAATGTTAACAACTACAAGTAACCTGCAGAAAATTCATTTACTCATTAGGTACAGGACTCCCCCCCAAGACAGATAAAACTTAAGGACACAATTCATTCATCTAACAGCATTCTTCATTTCCTTGGAGTTCAAGGAAGAATAATCAGAGGTGACCTAGAAAGTTCTGGGTACAACAGGGTGAATCCTCTCACATCTCAGCTTGCAGACTAATGAACAAGATTACACCTCCAAAAATTTGCATATATCAGGAAACCTACAAAAATGTGACTACACCTACACAGCTGGGATTTATACTTCCCTTTCGCTCCCCAATTAGGTAGCTTCATTGGTACATCACAAACTAAAGAAAGGTGAATTACAATCAAGTCAATGCCACAGATGTAACGATCCAATCTGAGCACTTTGCCGAGATGTCATCTCAGGTAGTTCTTCTCGTATGAAATAAGAATACAATTGTAAAGTTTTGACAGGATTGAAGCTACACCCCCCCAGTGTGATTCACTGTAGAAATTAACTGCAATGATCTATAGTTGATGGGAATAAATTCTCATTTCTACAATAAAACAAAGTATGAAGCTTGTAGTATAGCCATATTCTTTATGAAATAAATTCTTCATGAATGATGCATGTTTTCAAGTACATACAGGCTTGGGATAAAGGTACCTTCATGAGATGGTCTAAAATCCTTGCTGGAAGGATTAATGTAAGCAGCGATTTTCCTGCAAATCTTCATTTTTCCCCTCCCTCTAAATACTGCACTCCTGGATGCGAAGAGCACCTCAAAATTTATGCCATTTTAGTGCAGTAGCTTACTATAACTTTGTATTCCTATGACAGACTCTTTCCCTTAAGTCAAGAAACTTACCTCTTCAATACTAATGACATACTATAAAAAGATTCTTTACGTCTGAACGTAGGTACCCGTTTTTCATGTAGCACAGCATACTTTCAATGTTTAGAGAACAGAAAAAATATAGTGACATATATCTTTACCCCAAAGGTGCTCCTTAAGTAAGAACCCTAATGCTGCTGGAAGTACACTATGGCTTGAAGAGCACAGGTGGATCATTTATATAAACAGTGATTACTGTTTTTGAAAGATTTCTTGCAACTTTGGAATCAATTTTACTTACCACATCATTATGTGGTTTTCCTTAATATTTAACTTTAAGATTTGCTTTTCCTCTTAACAAATAATAGGAACAGCAAATTATCTTTGTTATTGATAGTTACTATTCAGACTGAAACTCTTCTCTATAAATCAAAGCTATCTGGAAATTACTCTCAAAATTGAAATGCATTAAAGTTAAGCCACTGTAATTCATGTTAATAAAAAGGTAAGATCAACCAGCTTCCCGGAAAGGAAGTTAGCATATTAAAGCATTTTGGTGCTTGTTTTAACCACTTAATTTAATGTCACTAAAATAGAAGCACCATTCCTTTCAACTTGAAATTCCTCTTGACAGTTGGGGTATTTGAATCTCATTAAAGAACTCATTTTTGTGTCATGAATCTGGAAAAGAAAGGAGAATTTTTTCTTTGAGAAAGAATTTTCATAGAGACCTAAAAAATAGATTTAACCTACATTTTTTCTATTCACTTGTTCTTAGACAATCTCAGTCTCTATACATTTTCCAGAAGGTGGACCATAAGTAAAATATTCTCTACAAATACTTAAAAAACTCAAAGAACGCAACTGGCATCACAAATGTAACATCTTCCAAAACCTGGAAAAAGTGTCAGAAGCTGTCTTGCAGAAGTCCGTGCCTCTTTTGCACAGTCAGATGAATTAAAAATTGATTTTATGCTTGCTATGTAATGTAGAAATATAAAAAGTAAAATAACATTTACATCTAGAACTTGTATTAAAATGCCTCAATAGATTTAAGATGCTGTAAAATTTCATCCTTGTTTAAAAAGAAAAATAAATTATTTTTTACTTTTTGCCACATCATCAATTGGCTGACAATAAGGAAGACCCATTCTCGCTTGTATTTGACTAGAAACACTGCTGCAGAACTGCCTTTCCATTTTTGCCACGAAGCCTGTAATCTGGGACAGCAAACTGCTTTGATCATAGAATTTGCACATCCACGTTCACATGGCTTAGCATCAGAAGATGTGCATCATGTGCCTCTCAGAGGTGAAGAGGCAAGTGGAAAGATGGGATTCCAGGGGCGTTTCTCAGGCAAAAAGCCTCACCCCACCGCTTCAATATAGCATGGAAGACTACTAACTGGCTACACCAGCGTGACACAGAAACGTGTCCTCTTCCGTCAGGAACGCAAGTCACATAGCATTCCCTTGCCATCCCACTGCCTGCCTTGTGGCATAGCCTTAGCGCAAGAGCCAGATCTGCTCTTCTACTAATCTAATTCGTCTATTCAGTAGAACAAACATACTCAAGTAAGCAGGTATGAAAAGTATGCCTAACACCTACTAATTCAAAGAACTAGACCTATAAGTCAGGGTGAAGAACACAACCACTATACTCTGCCAACTCCCATAATTTTCCTGTCTTTTACTTTACAGCTTCATTATTTTTACCTTTTCTACCACTGCTGGTTTTTGCCCTATTACATTATTTGTCTGACAGTAATGCCTAGTACCTTCAACCAAGATAATGGCACTTGCAGGTCTACCTCCACATTAGAAAACAGAAAGAGTTACCTGCCGTTCCTTGTAGTTCTCCACCCCAAATAGAGTAGATGCTTGTGCTATGGGCTCTCTTCTTTTCCAGCTGGGGAAGAGTTTGGTGTTCCCAAGCTGGCTCAACTATTTCAAATATTAACACGTGTTCTTAACAGGAAAAGTTTTCAGGCCCAAATGCAACTTTTTCAAGCCCCCCATATTGCAGGGCTAAGGATACGATAAAATGCAAGGAGACAACTAATTAGGCAGGATGCAGTGATAGCAGGCTTCCTGGGTGGGTCTTCTCTTTCCTCCCTCCCACCACCACTAATTCAGCTGAATTCTATTTACAGTCTTAATGAGCTGCGACTACAAAATCTGAGAGCTTTAAAACTCTTGCTGCTTAATGAACAAAACTGAAGGAGACTATTACCTTTGATTTCAGCTTCTGTAGCAGAGTTCTGAAACTTGAATTCCAGTGCTTTAAGCACAACCAGACTTAAGGCTCTGAGAACAGTTTGGTCAGAACCACCTCGAGCATCATCTCCAGGAGAAGCTTCACTGCCTCCAAAGTAGCTGGCCTTTTCACTGAGTGGGATCTGATTAAGCCAAGTCAAATTCACAACCTGCAGAACAGCATTACTCAGTGCAAGCATATCCTCATATAAAGATGGGTTTTGTAAGAACAGTGATCCACTCTTAGCATCTTCTCTAGACTTGTAAAGGACACATTTTTTAAGGAGCATAATGAACTTCTTCTTGATTAAATAGTGAATTGGTGAGCTAATGAGGTTCAGGACATAAGAAACTTGCAAAAACAATACTCTCTGGCATCTGAGCGGTAGTTCTAATTCGATTCTGGAAGCCAAAAGTGCTTCAAGCAGATCTATAAAACTGATCAAATTGTTTACAGCTTCAGAATAAGTTGAAGTATAGTGGTGACTGTCAAAATGATGGAACAGAATGGAATTATAAAATCCTTCAAGCACAGCATCAAGAGGAGCCAACAGCTTCTTCAAAATACCTACAGCAACAAGAAGAACGTTATGGAGTTGGAGTGTAACACAGTCAGCTAAATCATCAAATAAGCAGAAAACAGGTGATTGTGACTATTCTCGGTTTTTAAACATCTTTAAACCACTACATCGTTAATAGTACTTTGTCACCTTCTTTCTAACAAAGAAAATCGGTGTTCTTTAGACAAGCTGCTCTAGATGAGATTACAAGTAACATTCCTCCCCCTAGCGGGCACTCGTGTTTCGGTAACATCATAAAATTGCTACAGTACCTGCTTTGGGTGAAAATTTATCTTTCAGTATGTCCTTGATAATAGTTGTAAGAGTCCACAGACATTCTGCTACCTGGGTATTCACAGGGAATCCTGAAAGAGTCTTCAGACTAAAGGTGAGCCAGGTGACATTTAATGCATTCTAAGAAAATTAGTTCAAAAAACAATCATGTATGCTTTACAATTGCTATGCAAATTAAATCATAATACAATAATTCAAAATTGTACATTAAAAAGATTCAAACATAGGCATAGACAAAACACAGGGAGAAACAATGTATCTGTCCAGTGCCTTAAGTATGTAGGCCTCTACTTACAAACATGAAGTCACATACACATGCAACAGAAGTTATCCATGTTTTCCAGACAGGGAAAACCAAACCTCCTAATGTCATGTGACCTACCTAAAATCAGGTAATACTGTAGACAGACCATATCTGAATTCATAATTCCCAGACAACTTTGCAAGAAATATTACAAACATATTTCTGAGAGAAATCTATGTTTAGAGATGCTACTATGGAGGCTACAATACATATTCACCAAATATACAGCAAGTTTTCCAGACAGGGAAAACCAAACCTCCTAATGTCATGTGACCTACCTAAAATCAGGTAATACTGTAGACAGACCATATCTGAATTCATAATTCCCAGACAACTTTGCAAGAAATATTACAAACATATTTCTGAGAGAAATCTATGTTTAGAGATGCTACTATGGAGGCTACAATACATATTCACCAAATATACAGCAAGAAAACCTCAACTCAAGTAATTGGAATATTCAAACGAGAAAATACAGAAAAACATTTGATTAACTTTCAGTAAGTTATTACCTATTTTTATATATCTGCATCACCTAACAGATATCAAGTAACTGTAAAAATATTTTTAGTCTATTGGGTTTTTTTAAATACCTGTATTGCAACCTTAAAGAGAATATTTCTTGTCATCTAGACACATTTTACCTTGAAATAGTTTCATAAAATTCCAGATGTTTATATATAAAGATCTTCCACCTCACATTACAAACTTCTGTTACACATCTGAGCTCCTTTCTTTCTATACCCTGCCCCTCCTAACACACTTGAAGTACTCTCTTGGAATATTTATTACATATCTTTCCTATCCATCACTTAGAACCCAAAGCCCCTTAAGACACATTTCATGGGAGAACTATCACATAGTATTATCTTGTATAACCTTCACATTGTTCCTGATACTGGAGCTAAACACACTTCAACAAAACTGTGTGGCATTTTGAGGGGACTAACAGAGTCTGGATGCTGAACATCAGCTGACTGCAGATGTGCCTTTCGGAAAGCTAGAGCAGAGTAGATATGCAAGCAACAGATGGAGGAAAGGAGCAGTTCTGATGTTGCTCCGCGGGTCTACTTACAAAAGGAGCCTCTTTAGAAGTACTTTTAGATTTTACAGTAGTCATACAGTCACTGCTTTCGTACCATATAAACACTATAAAAACTTGGCTCTAGAGTCAAATGGAACAACTTGAAGGCACATATTCACTAAGTCATTTTTTTAAGCTGTGAAAAGTTATGCCATACTCACCTCTTCCTTCAGCTGGAAATACACAAGAGATGCTAAACTTTTTGAAGCCATGTGAGATAACAGCTGATCATAACTACCGAGCAGACAAATCTGCAGACAAATAGAAAGAAAAAGTATCTAAGGCATGTTCCTTCTTTTTCTGTTTTTTCCTCCTTTCACAAAAATCTTTCAAAAGATTATAAAAGCTTACCAATTTCGAGTCAATTTTTGCCTCCTTCAGAAGACGGACAAAGATTTCACAGTACTTCTGTCTCATATTGAATTCAATTTCCTGGGACTCCACTTTAGCAACCATCACCTTGATCAAGGTTAACTGAAGCAGCATCACTTCCCGTGGACAGAATGAGGAGTTCACGTTTGCAAAGCTATTTGATATATCACCTGTTGTAGGGACAACCGCATCTGATGTACCACTGTCCTGATGGCTCCTAGTGTCCTGATGGCTCCTAATACCACCATTAGTAGATGGGAGATGCATCCGATTACATGATTCATCTCTTTCTGGTGACTGCTCAACACACAGATTAAGTAAAGAGGTATAATAATGGCTTTCCTTTGCTAGTGGGATGCCTACCAGTACGTCCTTATACATCTGCTGCAGAAGAGAGATCTTCATTATGAGAACATTCAATATTCCAGAAAATGCCGTATGTCTTCACTGATTATTCATGGTCACTGCAAATCAGCTTCGAAGTTATTTTTATCCAGTAAGAGAAATAGAAGCACTATTAGGCATTTCTCTTCTAAGTTACCTAGAAATAAATATTTTGCTATTACTGAACTTAACAGATAACTAGAAAGATACCAAAGAACAACACATTTTTAGAGTTAACGCTACCATTATTCAACTTATTTTGAAAATACAAATTGACTGTTTAAAAACAGCAAGTGATAGTTGCACAAAACTGTCCCAGTAAAACATTAAAATGATACAAGAATTACCATGCTATGAAGAAGTTTACAGTTCCAATATTATACTACTGACACCAACATTAATTTGCTGGAACTAACAAAACCAAAGATGACTATTACCAGAGACTACATCTGAAAGATATGAGAACTTGGATCAAATCTTTCTCTACATTGCTAAAACTACTAAAACCTCATTTCTTTTGTGACAGATTCCTACAAAAACAGGCACAAAGTTTCAACTGCAAATTTTCATCTGAACTGGCAATGTTAATTGCTCCACTAAGGCTGGATATGGCAACACCTCTTAAAAAAACCCCAGAAACCAAAGGACAAGTCTTGTCTTCCGCTGCACGTAGGCTCAAGGTGACTAGCATGAATATACAGGAGGGGAGAACTTGGCTCTTAATTTAGTAAGGAGGACCAAATAATTCCTTTACGTCTACACATCTGCAGAACTCTTATTCTGAGCACCTACATCTTGAAACCCAAAACAGGTTTTCAGATAATGCAAAGGACCAACAATGCCACAGGGCTGGTCTCAAGGGCCCAGTGACTGAGAAGTTTAAAATTAAAAAAGACTTAAAAAACGAAGTGTAAAACTTATTAAAAGCCAATAAAAATACTTAACCATATTCAGGAAAGGTACATAAAAAAAATATCTTTATCACCATGCCAGTGGAAAATATCTTTCAATCACAACACTAGAACATTCACTATGACTTAAAAAGAAGAGCTATTAAGAATTCAAATCTCTCTTTAAAGTGTGAGCACCTAAGCACCCACAATTTTCTAACCATTATGTAAATGGCTAGTCAGGTCTCATATCTCCCAGAAAAAAAAAAGGATATACTTAAGAACATCAGGGTTTCTTTTTCACCTATATTAAGAGTGATGCTAGTCTATAATATTTATCTTTTTAGGACAGTTTTAACACATTCTCTAACCAGAACTCTTTTAATAAAAAAACCAAACAAACTCATTACCTTTATCTACTGTGAAGTTAGGAGTGGGACTTAGGTTGTTTATAGGAATTTTCTTTTTGCATGCTTTTTGGATCCCCATCTTTAAGTCCGGCATAATCAACCAGGTAGACCTCCAGGTAGACTCCTGAAGCCATTTGTCTGTAGTTGGCTTTTGTTTAACATTACCTTTCCCCTTTCTTACCAATGGAAGAAAACAGCTCAGTCTTCCAACTGGTAAGAAATTCTAAAGATCTTCCCAGCTATGTATCAATTACACCCGCATTTATCATCACACCAAATATTTTAAATTATTATTGCTTTTTAGCAGAATATTAGAAAACAATGAAACTATAAAATTCAGTATATGAGGCATTTTTGTTTTAGTTTATAATCTTCACAAGTTTTTAAAACACTATCAAACATTGAGAATTACACCTTCATTTTTACAATTTGATTTTTTAACTGCAACTGAAGTATGCATTGACAAAATGGCTTCCCAAAGGTACAAAGGATTAGGGGCAGACCAAGACATGCTACCCAGACTCCTCACTTCTTCCACCATCAGGAAGTATATTCCTTCAGAAGAGAATCTAAAATTAGAGAACAAGAAGTTGCCTGCAGGGAGTGATCTACAATTCACTCTGGTGTGGTATTTTTAAAGACACGTTCAGCAGTGACTGACCTGACAACTCCAAAATGTTATAGTATGTTCCTCACCTAACCCTCACCTGACAGAGCTAAGAACCCTTCCCCCATCCTTTCCTATACTCCAAATTTTTGATGTTAAGAATAAATCTGATACTTCAGACAACAAATTCCTTCATTTGCAGAATCTATTTGGAATTCTACTTGAGGTGGAAATTTATGACCTGAAACCTTGTAAAATTTCTTCAGAAATCACTCTGAATATTTTATATAGCTATTGCTCCTATCTTTGAGTTTTATTTCTTCCTAAATGAATACCTAATAAAGTAAAATTATCTCAACACATTTACTTCTGTGTTCAAGATCAACTTGAATTATCATCCTACATAGTAAATGAACAGATCTCTCATGCACAAATCCATACGCTACAGCAATGTTGTTAAGGCAGAAGAGATTTAGAACTCCTCTAGGACACGCACTATGAGATTTTACCTTCACCGCATGATATTGGTTGTGCTTTCCCTGATCCTACAATAATACATTTCTATTATACCATTAATTTGCAGAACACTTTACAAAAACATCTATAAGATATGTCTCACTCACACATGACAACAGTTCATGAATAGAAGTCATTAAAGAAGTGAAATGTGAGGGGGCTTATTTTGAAGAAATTTACTTCAAAGAGGGGTGAAATGTCAGACAATGACTAAATTTGTTTCAGACATAGTAAGAGAGCACAGTGAAAAGCTCAAAGCTTAAGAGTAAAGAAAAGCAATCATATTCATACACAAGAAATTACAAACTCCAACCCTTACTTGTATTATTTATTTGAGTTATTCATGACAGCACCTAAAAAACAATTAAGGTAATGCCTCACAGTGCCAGACTCCTGCATAAACAAAAAGAAAGAGTTCTAAAAACCTTATATATAGACTGATCAGGCAAAAGACAGAAAGGAAAATGATACAGGAAAAAACCAAATAAATATTTTGTTATACGTTATTTTCATGACTACTTTAGTTAGGCTTTAAAATCAAAACCAAAGTCACATGGAGCTGCAAACAGAATGAGAGAAGAAACTTGATGGAAATGAAACAAAAAACTGGATATGAAAACTCAGATGGCAGCTGAAGCCTATAAGGTTTAAGGACCATCATAAACCAAGCAAGTTTAAGTGGTTGCAAACGCCTCCAGAATATCCTAAATCAGAGTAATAAAATACATGTATTTCTATGAGGTGGCATACTTAATTTGGCACAAAGTCGTAGAAAGCGTTGATTTGACTGGACTAACATTGCCGCTATCACATTTTACTTTTTTTTACCAACACAAATGGCTTACGATGACACACAATTACTCAGAGATATTAGTGAAGAGGCATGATTAGAGAAAGCTATTATCAAGTCCCTATATCAGTCTTTCCCTGTTATATATTAAACATTAATTGCATGAGTAGCAACTGGGAGAAAACAAACTATCCAAAAAAACCTGTTTTCATTAAAAAATTAGATCAGATAAAGCAAAAGGAAACCACAGTCCATGACTTTTGGGTATGAGTCTGAAGGTTCTGGATCTCCTTACAATGCAATGGTTGAATCATTTAAGAAATAAAATATACTTTGGACTACTTGTACCTGCAATGACTTTGTAGGCTCATCTCTCAATAAAGAATATGCTTCCGCTCAGTGCTGAAATACTGTAAACGCCCCTAAATTAATGTCATTTCCTTCCAGAGGTTGCAGATAACCTCTGCTGCGAGCTGTCCAATCCCTGACTGTTAACTTTGACACCTAAGCATGCCAGATGCTTTATCTCCTCTCCTGCAAGCATCTTTAGCCACTAGAGACAGGACTAGACGGACCCGATCCGACCTCACTGGCCCCTCATTGTACCTCTCACACTGGCGTTTCAGAAATGCCAGCACCGGGTTGCGGGTAGGAAGACCTCGCCAAAAGCGACACTCTAGTCTGACAGGGGAGAGCCCCGCGCCTCCCGGCCTGCAGGCCCTCTCCCCCTTACCCTCCTCCAGAAGGCCCCGTCAGCCTCCACAACCCCCTCCCGCCGTCCTGAGTTCCAGCACTAGCCTGCTCGCCTCCTCACCCCC